>NC_058134.1:250659191-250683991 GCF_016433145.1 Gracilinanus agilis
AATGAATGTTGCAGGGGATGTGGCAAAATTGGGACATTAATGCATTGCTGGTGGAGCTGTGAACTGATCCAGTCATTCTGGCTGGCAATTTGGAATCATGCTCAAAGGGCTATAAAAGATTGCCTAACCTTTGATTCAGCCATACCATTGTTGGGTTTGTACCCCAAAGAGATCATAGATAAACAGACATGCACAAAAATATTTATAGCTGCGCTGTTTGTGGTGGCAAAAAACTGGAAAAGGAGGGGATGTCCTTCAATTGGGGAATGGCTGAACAAACTGTGGTATATGCGGGTGATGGAATACTATTGTGCTAAAAGGAATAATAAACTGGAGGAGTTCCAGGCGAACTGGAGAGACCTCCGGGAACTGATGCAGAGTGAAAGGAGCAGAGCCAAAAGAACATTGTACACAGAGACTGATATACTGTGGTAAAATTGAATGTAATGGGCTTCTGTACCAGCAGCAATGCAATGACCCAGGACAATTCTGAGGGATTTATGGTAAAGAATGTTATCCACATTCAGAGGAGGGACTGCAGGAGAGGAAACATATAAGAAAAGCAACTGTTTGAACGCATGGGTCGGGGCGGACATGATTGAGGGGGTGGACTAGAAACTACCACACAATGCAACCACCAACAATTGGGAAATTGGTCTTGATCAAGGACACATGACAAAACCAGTGGAAAAGTGCGTCGGTCATGGGTGCGGGGAGTGCGGGGGGCGAAGGGGAAAATAGGAGCATGAATCATGTAACCATGTTAAAAATGATTATTAATAAATGTTAAAAAAAAAAGAAGTTATGAGTTCCAGTCTTCATATGGGGGCACATATGAGCTATGTAAACCTGTGCATATCATTTAATACCCAAGTGTTTCAGTTGTTGCTCTAGAACTATCAGTCTTAGAACTGATGCTGGTGTGCATCCATGGAAGAAATTCTCACACTGAGAGGTTTTTTTTAAGTAATTAAGTAATAAAAATGGACTTCTACCTCACTGCTCCCCCTCCAAAAATAAGGCATGGAATGGTACTGGACTGGGGGTACAAAGATAAGACCAAAAATAATCTCACTATTAAATTCTATTGGGACATGGAGGATATATGCATATAATAATTTGCTCCTGAGCCCTAGGGGCCATGGCATTTGCATTTTCCCCATTATACTAAGAACTCTAGAGCAAGGAATATGCTTTGTACAGTATTTAGTCCTAAGAGAGCCTGCCCACCTGGGTCTCGACACCCAGCTTTTTCTGATACTTTAAGAATCATTAAAGTTCTACTCTGGGGTAGATTTACTTGAAGTATTTATCTTGGTTCATGTCTTGAGTCCCTCACCCAGAGATGGAGTAGAAAGTTATCCAATGTACAATGCAAAATGTAAAAGGCTCTCATCAGTATACATTGACTAAAAGATGAAATAGGATTCAATAGCATAACTACTTTTTTTTTTTTTTTAATTTTAAACCCTTACCTTCCGTCTTGGAGTCAATACTGTGTATTGGCTCCAAGGCAGAAGAGTGGTAAGGGTAGGCAATGGGGGTCAAGTGACTTGCCCAGGGTCACACAGCTGAGAAGTGGCCGAGGCCAGATTTGAACCTAGGACCTCCCGTCTCTAGGCCTGACTCTCATTCCACTGAGCTACCCAGCTGCCCCCAGCATAACTACTTTTAAACTAATTATGTATTGACAAAAGCATAAATGAGCAACAATAATAACTATTGTTATATGCTGCTAAAACTATGTACACGAAACAGTCTGGTAGACTGCTGAAAAGGCATGCTTAGATCATATCTCAGCTTTGTGCCATCCAAATAACTCCTTACAGGTTTGTGTCCTCTGGGCAAGCCAAGCAAAAGCATCATTCTCTTTTCTCTATCAATGGTATTCTCTCCTAAATAGCAACTCCTCATGATGCCAGATAGTGCCAACCAAGGAATCCAGGATCTACAAAATCTCAAAGTTACAAGGTTGCTTCTAAAATGGGATGTGCCCATCTCAGTGGCAAAGAATTAAGGGGGAAAAAAGGCATCTAGGGCCACCAAGGTCCAGGCTCAGTTTGCCTAGCTCAGTACCTGTTCTAGGTTGCAGGGTGGAGAGAAAGGCACCAATCCTCTCTCCCAACCTTTCCTCTAGAGATAGAATGGAATAATCTTGACAATTTGCAGCTGGGAAGAGAGAAGATGCTTAAGGGTGGTTTGTTCTCTCTTCAAGATCCTCTGAGAGTCATTGGCTTTTCCCACTCAGAGCTTATGAGGGGGATTGCTTTCTCATGCCAAAGCGTCCAACTCCTTCAGTGATGAGTTACACATGGTTGGTTAGAAGCTCCCAGAGGCTTTTGATAATTCTCGAAGTGCTTCAGTGATGAGCTAGCTTAGCACACATGGTTTACCTGTAGTAGAAAGTGCATCTCTTTGCATATATAATAACTAAATACAAAGTATTTTCAGAGGAAAAAATGCAAGAAACAGAGATAAAGAAATAATAGCTAATATTTATATAAAGCTTCGCTTACAAAATGCTTTATATGTACAGGATTTTCTAAAATTCTTGGTGGGTTTTAAGCTGTTAAAAAATTAATTTATTATTTATTTATTCTTTTCTTTTAAATTTTTGAGTTCCAAATCCTCTCCCTCTCGCCCACTGAGAAGGCAAGTAAAATAATATCAATTATGCATGTGAAATCATGCAAAACATATTTCCATATGAACCACATCACAGAAAAAGCAAAAAGAAAAAATAAAGCAAAAAAGTTCTACATTAATTTGTAGTCAGAGTTCATTAGTTCTCTCTTTCTCTGGAGGTGGATAGTATTTTCTTTTTCTCATCATGAGTCCCTTGGAATTGTCTTAGATCATTGAATTGACCAGAGTAGCCAATTATTTTACAATTGATCATCATTACATTACTGTTTCTATGCAAATGATCTCTCTGTTCTTCTCACTGCATGTTACATCAGTTCTATTATAGGCCTTCCTATGTTTCCCCCTAAAAAAGTCATACCCCCATTACTTCTTACAATATAATAGAACTCTAAGAAAATGATATAACACAACTTGTTCTGAGCATCCCCTCAATTTCTGATTCCTTACCATTACAAAAAGAGACACTCTCTATATTTTTGTACTTATAGGTCCTTATCTTTTTTCTATGATTTCTTTGAAGTACAGACTTAATAGTGCTATTGCTGTATTAGCCCAAATATAATACATCCCTGAATACAGTGAGTTCCCAAGTATTTTGAAGGGTAACTCAGAAGGAGGAAACGCCCATTTTTTCTCCTTCTAAATTACAACTTTTTCTTAACTCATGAATAATGCAGGCATTTTACGTTCGAAATTTTTTCAAGGTCTTGAAAACAAGAAGTTTTAATGCCAACATTTTTATTAAATATGTATTACTTTTATAGATACTTGGGAGAAACTACCTTCCAATATTTACTCATGTTTTCCTTCCTCTTCTATTTCTTCATTTCCCCCAGTGGAAATATCATTTAAGTCATTACCGTCACCCTCTTCTTCCAGCAAAACCCCATCTTCACTACCAACCGTACTGTTTGATATACAACATTTTTTAAATCCACACGCAATGGACTCGATGGAGAGTTTGTCCTATGCAGTTTTGATCCAGTTCCCTTATGCAGTGACCAACGGTTTCTTTATTTTTCCCCATGGAGTAAATTCATAGTTTCTGGCCAACATCCGCAAGTTAGATTCTTTTCTCAAATGACCTTTGAATGGCTTATTAATGACTACATCTAACACTTGTAATTGTGATGTCATTCCTCCTGGAATAACAACTTGGTCCATTATTTCAGCAATTCTCTTCTTCACATTTTCAGTCAGGTGACCCCTGAATGGTTGGAGTACCAGCCTTCCTCTCTGATGCAGTAATGCACCCAGATGCCTACCCCAGACCACAATCGACCAATCTAACACAAGTTCTTCATTCATCCATCCCTTTTCCTGCATGGAAAAAATCACTCCTGATGGTAACTTTTCCTTAGGTAATGTTTTATGCCTGAAAATTACTTTAGGAGCCAGTTTTCGCCCATCAACTGTGACTGCAAGCATCATAGTCATTCTAGGTTTCTCTTTTCCAGTAGTTTTAATCAACACTGCTTTGGCATGTTTAGTATTAACAGTGAAATTTGATGGAATATCAAAACAAAAAGGCTTTTAGCCAGCATTTCCCGTCTGCCTCAGAAGACAGCGGTGCTTTTTACATATGCTGAGGCACACAATACACAACTTATGGTTTCAAAGCTGGAAGTGCTCAAACATAGGGCAAATGCGACTTTCAAAGGTACATCACACTATATTCAGGCTAATATGGTACTTAGTCAAAGGGTATACACAGTTTTGTAATCCTTTGGACATCAAATTGTTCTCTAGAATGAATGCACTATATTACAATTCCACTTGTTTCCCTTATCCTTTCCAGTATTTGTCAATTCTGATAGGTGTGAGGTGGTAAATTTGTTTGAATTTGTATTGCTCTAATCTGATTTACAGAATTTTTTTATATAACTATTGATAGCTTAGGTTTCTTCTGAAAGCTATCTGTTCATATCATTTGGCTCTTATTTTTGTAAATTTGACTCAGTTCCCTATGTATCTGAGAAATGAGGCTTTATCAGAGAAACTTACTATACAAATTTTTTCTTTCTTCATTGTTTATAGTACCTTTTAGCAAAATATAGTTTCCCTGCTGATCTCTTTTAATTAGATCTATTTTTGCTTTTGTTTTATGTGAGATCACGCTTACTAAGATCATATCTGTGATCCATATACTAGTAGGTGATTTTCCAAGAGTCACAGAGCTAGTTACACAGCATAATAGATTCAGCTCCAGTCCTATATTTTAACACTGTGTGTCTTTCTGTTTCATGCATCTTTTGTAAACAAAATATTGTTGGGGTTTTGTTTCTATTCCATTCTCCTATTTGTTTCCATTTTATAGGTAAGTTTATTCCATTAACATTCATAATTATGATTACTGAATATTTCCTTCCATCCTGTTTTCTTATGTTTATCCTCCTTTTCTTCTTTTTAACCTTTCCTTCCTCAAAAGTCTGTCTTACTTCTGATCATTGCTTCCTTCATTTCACTCTCCTTTTTATCGTCCCTTTCATATCTTTTATTCCCTTTCCCTTATTTCTCTGTTGAGTCAGAGATATATCTATACCCAACTGAGTATGTATGTACATTCTTCCCTCTTTGAACCAATTTTGATGAGTCTGAAGTTCAAGCACTGCCTACTCTCACCTCGATTTTCCCTTCTACTGTAAAACTCTTCTTTGTAAGCTTCATTTATGTAAGAAGAATTTCCCCTTTTTACCTCCTTCTTCCACCTTCTCCCAATTTCTTCCCCTTTCTCTCTATTTCATCTTTTTTTTTTCAATCATCCCAACAGAATTGACTAATACTTATTCCCTCTGTCAATATAAATTCCTTCTAACTGCCCTATGATAAAATTCTGGAGTTACATGTTCCATCTTCCCAAATTGGAATATAAAAAGGCCAATTTTATTGAGTTTCATGATTACTCTTTTATTTTTACCTTATTATACTTCTTTTGAGTCTTATGTTCAAATGAGAGGTTTTCTATAAATCTTTGGTCATTCATAAGGAATTTTCCCCTGAGGGATTATGCTCAGTTTTCTAGATGGGTTGTTCTTCTGATAAGATATTTCAGGGGCAACTGGGTAGCTCGGTGGATTGAGAGCCAGGCCTAGAGATGGGAGGTCCTAGCTTCAAATCTGGCCTGAGACACTTCCCAGCTATGTGACCCTGGGCAAGTCGCTTAACCCCCATTGCCTACCCTTACCACTCTTCTGCCTTGGAGCCAATACACAGTGTTGACTCCAAGATGAAAGATAAGAGTTTTAATTAAAAAAAAAGATATTTCACATTTTCTACTTTTTCATTCTTTTGCCTTTTTAAATTGATGTCTTGTAAAGTAATTAGCTTATAGTTGCCCAATTCTAATTCTTAAGGAATTATTTCTTTTAGTGAACTTTTGTATATCTTTTTTCCAGGTTGCCTAATCTACTTTTTAAGAAGTTCTTTCTTCAGTAAACTTTTGGACTTCTCTTACCATTTCCAATATTCTGTTTTTTCAGGTACTATTTTTCCTGAATTTTTTTGTGCCTCTTTTATTGTTGTTCAGTTTTTTCAGTCATTCTTTGTGACCCCATTTGAGGTATTCTTGATAAAGATGCTGCCATTTCCTTCTCCAGGTAATTTTACAGATGAGGAAACTGAGGCAAACAGTTATGTGACATACCTAGGATCACATAGCAGGTAGATTTGAACTAAGGAAGATGAGTTGTCCTGACTCCATGTCTAATACTCTATCCTCTATGCCATCTAGGATGAAGACATGGCACACTTGCAGAGCCAGCACTAGGGGAGCTGCTCTGTTCAAGATCTTCTCAGCACCTGAGGACATTTTTGCATGCCCCACCTCTCTGTCCAGCCACCCAAAGCAAGCACTTCCTCTCTCAACTCTTTTAAGTAATGCAGGGGCTCATAGACAGCTTGAATTTGCCCCCTGGGCACTTGACTTGGGGAAGGTTCACCAATGCAGCCCTAGAGCCTCTTTTACTATGCTATAAATTCTCTTCTCATAATTTTATTCCAACACTCTCATTTACTGCTTCAATTTTTCCTCTAGCACTCATCTCTTTCTTTTACTCTTCCAGGAAAATTCTTCTTGTCCTGGGGTGTAATTAGCATTTCTTTTGAGGCTTTGTTCATGGCTGTTTTCATATTGCCTTCTTTTGAGATCCCTATCTATCTGTCATATGTACACAGTGGTTTGCACATCATCTCCCCATTAGATCATCAGAAAATTTAAAATTGACCATTTAAATCTGTATCCTCTGAGTCCAAAAGCAACCCTCTTCCTAGAATATCATCTGTTTGCTTGTACTACATTACTTTAAGGGAAAACCAAAAATGGCAGGAAAAAAATATGGATTCTGAAAAAGGCATGTATCTAAAGATATAACATCTATGAAAAATTCATTAATAAAGTTTGGCATTCTGGGGGAATTTTCTGTAGTGAAAAAACATGTAACTATCATCTAAATAAGGGGGAAGAGTCCCCTGCTTTCACTTGATTCCTTTCTTCTTCCCCAATTTAATTATAAATTCTCCACTTAGAAGAGAATGAAATGGATTTATAGCAAGCAGGTAAAAAAAAAAGATAGTCTCACTTGTTTTATGTTTAATTACAAAGGCAATTTCCTTGATAGGATACTTACAGGAATACCTCTCAATGTGTTGCCAACAGCTTTACATTTTGTGTATCCAAAGGTTGCATGTGAATGAAAGCTTTTTTAAAAATATATTAATCAAGTAATTTACTAGCATGACTGGGAAAAAGAAAACGTTAGCTTTATCCTGAAAAATAAGACAACCCATAAATCAAATTCACTGCCTTGAAGACAGTTATGAGGAGAGAGGGCAAACAAACCATTCTGATAAGAAAGGCTTAAAATAATGGAATTTTCATATAAATTGGCACCAATTTCTGCACAAAAAGGATTGGAGTAAACTAACTCTAATCTCTTCACAAATCATAAATATCAGCCAATTATGACTTCAGTGTTTCATATTTATTATTAACTTTCCAAATCCTTCCCCATGCACCCAACTTTAAAAAGAAAAGCTCCTTTTTGAAGGTCATATTTTATTGACTTTCATTTATGAACATGAGTTAGAGTTTAAAAATATCTGTTTTAAGCATTTGGCTCATTTTTCTCTTGCTTTGACAGACTATTGGTAGGTTGGATAATACAGTTGGTCTCCATCAATCAACATTCGAAGTACAGTTAGAGACAGTGAAAACTATTTGTATAAATGTAACAGAACTGAATAAGGTTGCAAGATATAAGAGGTGAAAAATAACTCTTCTGAAGTAATAGATTGCAGGTGGGATGGTAAAAGGGTGTTTTTCTATCATGATAAATTGCAAAAATCCATTGCATCAATGCCAAAGATCCTTGATCAGTTATCTTTTATATGTTCCAGCCATTATCTAAAGTTAATAATAAAGGAAGCTACATTGAAGAAAAAGTGTTGCATAAGATTGCCAGTTTATCCCTTATTTATTTGAATATTACCTGTCATGTAGAATATCCAAAAAAGGCCAGAAAATACCAAGGAAAGATCTCTATGTGGCCTAGGGGATAGAATGATGAATTGGGAGATAGAAAGATCTGCCTGAGGCACTCTTGAACATTATGACCCAGAACAAATCATTTAACTTATCTCAATCTCTATTTATAAAATGGGAGTGATACCACCTATTTAATAGGTTTTTTGTGAAGATCAAATAAAATAGGATACATAAAGCACTATATAAAAGTTTTCAGTAGCTAATCATATATTAAAAATAGTAGGGGCAGCTAGATAGCTGAGTGGATTGAGAGCCAGGCCTAGAAACGGGAGGTCCAAGGTTCAAATCTGGCCTCAGATACTTCTCAGCTGTGTGACCCTGGGCAAGTCACTTAACCCCCATTGCCTACCCTTACCATTCTTCTGCCTTGGAACCAATACACAGTATTGACTCTAAGACAGAAGGTGAGGGTTTAAAAAAAATAGTAGCATTGATCATTCTAATATGGTATGAGTTTTGTTTAATTTTACCTATTGTTCTTTTATTTAAAAATCAAATTTAATCTGTTTCAGTTGAAAAGTATTTATTTTCTCCCCTTTCCCAAAGAAGGAAGAGATGAAGGAAGGAAGAAAAGAAGGAAGGAAGGGAGGGAGGGAGAAAAACAAAATCCATGTAACAAATATGCATAGTCAAACAAAACAAATTCCAGCCTAAGCCATGTCTATAGATATCTCTCATCCTACATCTTTAGCCCATCACCTGTCAGGAGTTGAGTAAATGTTGCATCACCGGTCCTCTTTAATCAAAGTGGTTCATTGAATTGAACAGAGTTTTTAAATCTTTCAGGTGTCTTTCTTAGGGGTAACTATGTGACTCAGTGGATTGAGTCAGGTTTACAGATGGGAGAGCTTGGTTTCAAATCTAGCCTCAGATACTTCCTAGCTATGTGACCTTGGGCAAGTCACTTAACCCCCATTGCTTAGTCTTTACTGCTCTTCTGATTTAGAATTGATACTGATTCAGAAAGTAAAGGTTTTAAAAAAGTGTCTTTCTTTATAATGTTATCTTATATTCTCCTTGTTCTACTCTTGTCTCTATACAGCAGTTTATATGAATTCAGCTTTTTAATGGCAGAATTAAATGCTTCTATTCTTTGCCTTCTCCACAAAGACAGTTTTTTTTGGAGGAAAAAATGAGACCGAAAGGCTGGATTCAGTAACTTACTAGGAGATTCTGACTGAACATGACTTTAAAAATGAAAGAGTCATTGGTGTAGCTGTTAACAACTAACTACACCTGGGAACTGTTTGTTTGTCTTTTCAGTTCTTGTTTGGCTGGATTTAATTTAGTCATTGAATAGCAAAAGAAAAAAAATCACTCCCTATTCTGTTGCAAGTCACCTAATTTTTCCTTTTCTGACCCTATACTTATTATTAGCATGGTTAATCAAATGATTTCCAATGGTAACAAATTCCTCATGTTGATTTCCTCCTTTTAGGTTAAAAATATATTGAGGTTTATATTTAACTAAGGGAGTCTTTCCAAATCAGCATGTGTGTCTACATGTCAATGTGGGCATGAAACAGGAAGACATATGGAGAGAGGAAAGGAGAGAAGGAGAGATGAAAGAAAGTAAACCAATCATTTGGAAAACGATAGGAAGGAATGGTTGATTAATTGAATAGTTCTACATTGAAACAGGGAACTAGAGCTTGATAATTCTTCATTTCTAATCCTTTAAAAGATTCTAAATATTCAAATGCTTTCTTTCTCTTTTAGAGAGATATGATAATTCAGTGCTAAAACCTTTAATGATCTCAGGACACTGGGATGTTTGTCAAAGGTCAGGTGCTGAATACAGACCAGGTTAGGAGAAAGAGATAAATCAGGTTCTTTTCCATTTCCCTTATGTTCTATTCAATGGCAATTTCTTCCTTCCTTCCTTCCTTCCTTCCTTCCTTCCTTCCTTCCTTCCTTCCTTCCTTCCTTCCTTCTTCCCTCATGCCTCAGTCATTAATCACCTTGGATGCAAACCTAGAAGATGTAATCCTAGTAGGGAGTTGCTGGGTCATGCCTACCCTTTAGCAAGGGGCCAAAGAACATGTCCTAGAGCCATGTTCGTAAACCTATGGCATTTGTGCCAGGGGGGCTGCTCCCCTCCCCCTCTCCACATGCATCTAAGTTTATTTTTCTCATCACCTTCCCCTATGCCCAGCAGTTCATTGGGAGCTCTTCCTCTCTCCCCTGTCTGGGATGAGGGAGGGGGCTCACATGCAGTATGAGGATTGTAGTTTGTGCAATCTGTCTCTAAAAGATTCACCATCACTTTACTAGAGAATGGGTTAGAGCAATGGCCCAAGATCCTGGAGAAAAGTTATTTACCTTTTCAGTATTCTACTCCGCCAAAGGTTTTAAGAGTTTGTCCTCAAGATCTCAGTAATTCATTTCGGGGGTCATTGAAGTCAAAATTACCTTCATCATAACACTGAAATATTTTAACTTCTAATATGGTAAATGTTAATAGATAAAGCTCACATAAGCTTTTTGGGCTAACCTCAGTAAATTTTTAAGAGTGTAAATGGGTCTTGAGACCAAAACTTTAAGAAACACTGTTCTACGCATCTCTTCAATTACAATCTTTGAGATTATAAAGTAGGGAGAAAGAGCCCAACTTGATAGGTAGGGGTAATTTCTTCATCTAGAAGTAACCTAGACAAATGAAAGCACAGTCTCTATATGATGGAACAATGGTTTAGAATGAAAAAAAAATTAAGACAGTTTGTAACAACTATCTACACCTAGTATCTGTTTGCATTTTCTTTTGTGTTTCTATTTTAATATGCTGCATCCCACCCCACCTCTCCCTCTCCCCAGTAAATGTAAACCCCTAAGGGTCCTTTATTTTGTTTTCACACCTCCAGCCAGGAGCACAATTCTTCACAAATTGCAGGTGTTAAATCAGTGCAGGTTGAACTGAACTGAATTCAATTCCAGAGAGTTCCATATCTTTTCTCAGGGGACTGTGCCCAAACCTAACAATTATGGAATTCAGAAGGGACTACCTTCCTCCTATCCTCCTTATCAAAGGGAAAAAAATTCCAATCTTCAAAGGTTTTATTTTTTTTAATTAATTCACCTTTCTACTCCCACTCAATCCCCACATAAGAAAGTGGGCACAGAAGGAATGTTGGTTAGCGTGAGATTTTATTTACCTGTATAACCTCCAGGTGATGGGCTACATTTTTTTCCCCACTTACTATTCAGAAACTGCAGCATTGTGTAGAAAAACTCAATTATGTTCCTATTGTGTTTGGAAAGCTAAAGTGGTCCAGTTTCACTCATCAAGGATAGAAGAAATGCTTTCAGAGGCACCAGTGTGTGGCCATTTGGGAAACAGCAGTAGCAGTAGCAGCCAGGAGAACCCAGAATAACCTGGAGGAGGAAGAAATGAGAGTTCCATGTGAGCACAGGTTTGGGACTAGTTCTAAGTCTATGAAGCAGAGTTGCAAATGGCAAGTTCTGTAAACAGCAATCGTAGGAAATCAGAGGGTAATCATCTTCCTGAGTAGCACTGGACAAGTTTCTTAATTACTTCATCTCCCTGTGCCTCAGTTTCCTTATTTGTGAAATGAAGGGGTTGTACTAAGTGACTGCTGAGCTTTCTTCCAGCTACTCGTCTGTGTTACTACCATATGATTGTAGGTTCCTGAGGATGTTTTGGCATCGTACAAATCACGTGTGTAATGAATGTTTTAGGTTTGTTTGTTTTGATGAACCAATGAAAGGTCAGCCAAACCTACCCATAGTCATCACTATCATCAGGGTCATAATTAAAGATGAAGGAGACAGAGAATCTTCACGGAATTTGAGGGGACCTTAAAGGGCAGCCAGTCCAACCCCTTGCTTAATAGTGTGTCTGCTATAATCTACATAAGACTTTTCATGGTCCCACCAGATGTTAGTAACTCTTCCTCCCAAAAAACATTGTATTTGTTTTCTGTATCTTTATGGATACGTCTATTGTATCTCACACCAGAATCTATGCTCCTTGACGGCAAGGATTTTTTCACTTTTGTCTCCTTATCCCAGCACTTCTCAAAATTTCTGCCACCAAGTGGAAACTTAACAAATACATTTTAATTTATTAGGGCAGCTAGGTGGCATAGTGCATATAGTCCCAGGCCTAGAGCGAGGAAGACTCATCATCCTGAGTTCAAATATAGCTTCAGATACTTGTTAGCTGTATGACCCTCACTTAACTCTGTTTGCCTCAGTTTCCTCATCTGTAGAATAATCTGGAGAAGGAAATGATGAACCATTCTAGTTTCTTTGCCAAGAAAACCACAAATGGCCTTGTGAAGAGTTGGACATGACTGAAAACAACTAAATATTTCTTGATTGATGGGTACATGAACAGTGAGGTTGTTCAGCCTCTACTTAAATAGATGTAGTGACTGGGAAATCAATACCTTGTGTAGAAATCCATTCCATATTTAGACAGCTCTAATTATTATTATATTCTTCCTTATGTTGGGTCTAAATCGACCACCCTATGAGACCTACTCAGTTATCCTGTTTTCTCCTTTGTAACTATGAAGAAGGAATCTAAACCCGCTTCCACCTGACAACTATTCAAATATAGGAAAGCAGCTCTAGTTCCTCCCTTGTCTTCTTTTGTTCATATTATGCATGCATTCCCAGTCTCCTCAAATGATCTCCATATGACAGGTTATTCAGGTCCCTGAGCCCCTTCTCACTTATTTCCTGTCAGTAATCATTCCCTCTCTTTCATGTCTTTTCATTTTTTTTCTCCCTTTTCATTGGCTTGTTCCCATCTGCCTCCAAATGTACTCAGATTTCTCTAGTCCTAAAAGAGAAGTTTTCCTACAATCCCTCTACCCCATTTGGTTTCTATCCTCTCTTTCTTCTTCATTCATTGTAAAACTCATTTGAAAAATTATCTATAAAGGCAGCTAGGTGGCTCAGTGAATAGAGTACCAGACTCGGAGTCAGAAGGACCTGGGTTCAAATTTGACCTTCCTAGATACTTCCTACCCATATGACCTTAGTAAGTAAATTACTTAACCCCATTTGCCTAGTCTTTGCCCTTCTGTCTTAGAGTTGTTACTAAGACAAGAAAGTAAGGGTTTGAGGGGGGAAAAGTTATCTACACAATGCCTCCACTACCTCAGCGCCTACTTTCATCTTATTTCTTTGCAATCCAGTTTGCACACAGACAACACCATTGATATTGTTCTAAGGTGCACCTAATTGCAAAATTCAAAAGGTCTTTTTAATAGTAGTTTTCATCTTTATCGACCTTTGATGATACCATTGATCACTCCCTGTTACTGGATATTCACATTCTCTAGGGCCATGTTGGCAAACTTATGGCATGTATGTTAGAGGGGGCTGCTCCTTTCCCTATCTCCACATGTACCTGAGGACATTTCTCATATGACCCACACCTCTGCCCAGCAGCCCAATGGAAGCACTTCCTCCCTTCCCTCTCTGGGGTAAGGTGTGTGTGTGTGTGGGGGGGCTCACATGGGACTTGAGTGTTGTAGTTTGGGCTCTCTGTCTCTAAAAGATTCACCATCACTGTTCTAGGGTCTCCTTCTACTATCTCCTCCAACTCCTAGGCTGATTCTTCTTCATCATCTCCCCCCCCCCTTTTTTTAAACCCTTGTACTTTGGTGTATTGTCTCATAGGTGGAAGATTGGTAAGGGTGGGCAATGGGGGTCAAGTGACTTTCCCAGGGTCACACAGCTGGGAAGTGGCTGAGGCCGGGTTTGAACCTAGAACCTCCTGTCTCTAGGCCTGACTCTCACTCCACTGAGCTACCCAGCTGCCCCCCATCTTCCCGCTTTTTTAACATGTAACTCTTCTTCAATAGTCTGCCCTTGAATCTCCTCTCTTCTCCATCTATACCCTCTCCCTGAACTTGTTATCTATTTCAATTACCCATATAGGCATCTATATCTATGTAGTACAATGGTTAAAACTTGGGGTGTGGATTCAAGAAGACCTGAATTCAAAACCTGTCTCAGATAATACTAGCTGTTTGATGCTTAGTAATTGTTCAACTTCTCTGGGTTTCAATTTCATTACTTCTAAAGTAAAGGAGACGGATTTGGTAGCCTTTAAGGTATGAAGTATGTATGAATGGTTCTTAGTTTCATCCAAACTATGTCTTCTACTCTAGCTATCTAAATGACATTTTTGCTTAGACATTTCAGTAGCACATCATACTCAAAATATCCCAAACTGAGTTTGTTATTGCTTTCTACTCTACTTAATTTTGTTTTTGTTTTTGAAAACCCTTATATTCACCTAATATTTCACTGAAATAAGTTCGTCTTTATCTTCATCTCTTCTCATTCTTTCACCTCATAAATCGAATCAGTCTCCGAGTCAAGGTTGCCTCTCTGATAGTTCTCACATTACACCCCCAGCTCTGTTTCCTGAAAAGGAATACTCAGGACAACCTATTCACCAAGTGGTTATGTTTGATGACCTTCAATGGGGAAGAAACCACTTCTCTTCAAGGAAATCCCTTCCATTTTGGATGGTGCTACTCTGAAAGAAGTATTTCCTTACATCCAGCCTAAATTTTCTCTGCGACTTTCATTCATTTCCTGGTTCTGCCTTCTTAGGACCCACAGAACAAGTCTAATGTCTGCCACACAACAATTTTGGAAATATTGGAATATACCTATCACCTGCCCTCTGAATCTTTCCTTTTTCAGTCTACCTCCAGGAAGCAAGCTGACACAGTGGATAGAGAAAGCTCTAAGACTATTGCCAAAAAGATTCCAGTTCAAATCCAGCCTCAGACACTAATTGGCTGTGTGATTCTGGGCAAATTATTTAACTTCTATCTGCCTTGGTTTCCTTAACTATAAAATGGGGATGGTAATAGTTGCACCAACCTAAAGGGGTTATTTCAAGAACCAAATTAGATAATATTTATTAATCACTAAGCACTGTCACATACTGTTATTCATTTGTTTCAGTCATATCTGACTCTTTGTGACCCGTTAGGGTTTTCTTGGCAAATATATTGGAACGGTTTGCCATTCCTTCTTCAGCTCATTTTACAGATAAGGAAACTAGAGGCAAAGAATTAAGTAATTTATTCAGAGTCATACACTTAGAAGTGCCTGAGGTCAGATTTGAACTCACCAAGATGAGTCTCTGACTCCCCACCTGGCACTCTCTCAACTATACCCAGCTGCTCCTGTCACATATTACACATTTTAATAAGAAGTTACTTCTTTCCATTTTTACTTTACTGAATCCTCCTAGCTCATAGACTTGAGATTCTTCACTAAGCCTTATACAGTGATACCTTGATACACGAGCATCTTAAGTCTTGAGCAATTCAAGATATGAGCAGTCATGATGGGGATTTTTTGCTTTAAGTCATGAACACATACTTGAATCACGAGCTTCTGCCATCCTCCACTAGATAGCCTGCCAAACATTCGTTTTCACGAGTTACACAAACCTGTCTCTAGTTCAGTGTTTATCTGACCATGTGAACATTTGTATTGAATTGCTTTTGCTTTTCTTTATGTTTTCTTTATTATCAGTTTTATGGGCAAATTTCTTAACTTTTAACCATGGGTCCTAAGAAAATGAGAGCCAAAGGCAGTGCTGAGAAGAGAAGGATGATGTCCATGAAATTAAAACAAGAAATCATGGAAAAACATAAGCGACATGTGCATGTTTCCAACTTGGTGAAGGAATATGATCATAGTGCATTGACAATATGGATGGTTTTGAAGCAGAAGGAGTCTTTAAAGGTTATATCTTCCGGGCATGGGCTTCAACAATGAGGCCATCCAGAATGCCATGGGCTTCCTGGCCTCACAGGTTGCTAAGAATGGCAAAAAGGAGAAGAAAGAGCAAGACGAGAAGTGAGGGCAGAAACGAGAGAGTGCTCAGTCTCCTCTCAGGGGGCTGAAAAAGAAGAGTAGGGTAGAGGGTTGTCACACAGTGGTTTAGGTGACCAACTTTTAACAGTTACAACCCAAATAAAACTTGGTGAGTTTTTTTCAAAAAAAAAAAAAAAAGACACACCCAGAAAAAGTTGCAACAGGTCTTGCATTGGAGCTATATAACACATGTTTCACACTTTATGGAAATGTTCTGAAAGGAAGGAAGAAACAAACTTCCATGGAAAAGGTTTTTTTGTTTTGTTTGGGTTTTTTTTTAGATTTTTTTAAACCCTTGTACTTTGGTGTATTATCTCATAGGTGGAAGATTGGTAAGGGTGGGCAATGGGGGTCAAGTGACTTGCCCAGGGTCACACAGCTGGGAAGTGGCTGAGGCCGGGTTTGAACCTAGGACCTCCTGTCTCTAGGCCTGACTCTCACTCCACTGAGCTACCCAGCTGCCCCTTTTTTTAGATTTTTAAACCCTTCTGTGTATTGGCTCCTAGATGGAAGAATAGTAAGGGTGGGCAATGGGGGTCAAGCGACTTGCCCAGGGTCACACAACTGGGCAGTGTGTGAGGCCAGATTTGAACCTAGGACCTCCTGTCTCTAGGTCTGGCTCTCAATCCACTGAGCTACCCTGCTGCCCCTGAAAGGGTTTTGTTGAAAGGGACTCAAGTGAAATGGAGAAAAGTGTGGCAAAACAGCCAAAATTCAAGGAAGAAAATGATGATAATTAAGTAAAGTAAAAAAATAGCAATTAGGTTTAGCAATAAATTTACATATCATAAGTAATGCGTAAGATCAATTTTGCATTTAAATGTAGGGTTAGGTGTGTAGAGAGTAAGTTATGTTAAGCAATAGCACAGGAAATGAAAACCTTCTCCGCCAGCATCTTCACCTGATCTTAAAAGTAAATAATATTTCATAAGCCAGTTTATTTCTTTACATTCTTTATTATCTACAAATATATTTATTTGTTATTTATAATGTACATTTTTGTATTTAAAAGCACATAAAAATTTGTGTGCTTTTTTGGGACTGGAATGGATTAATTGCATTTCCATTCATTTAATGAGGAAATTCAATTTGATAAATGAGTAAACTGAGTTACAAATTTGGCCATAGAGCTAATTTAACTCGGGTGTCAAGGCATACCACTGTATTGCCCACCTCTCTCTGGATACTCTACAGTTTATCAATGTCCTTCTTAAAATATAGCACACAGAACCTATTGTGTATATGTTTCTGATTGGTAAATTCATTTTTTTTTCTTATTTATTTATGCTATCAATGGAAAGGACTGGAAATCAAGAGACATATGTTCAAGGCTAAGCTCGGCTAACTTACTAGCTAGCTGGTCTCAAGAACAAGAGATTTTACCATTGTGAGACTCAGTTTTCTCATTGGTGAGAGGGAATAATGGATAAAATCAAGATCAACAGCCTTGTGCTTGCTCAAGTGGTTATGAAGAAAATGTTTGCAAATCTTAGAAAGTGATAGAAATGTGAGCCACTATCATTTTAAGCCTTTTATTTAGCTTCAAAAGAAATGCAAGTACTTGAGGCTAGTAGAAGTAGGCATGAATTATCATCAGTAAGGTAGTGAGAGATAATGTTAGTTGGGAGAATTACCTAGATTGTCTACTTGGTAAAGGATCTTAGACAGGTCTGCAGTGAAAATGTTGGTGTATTTCATATGAAAACAGACAAAAACAACAGGATCAACGATGTCCCACTCAAGAGAGTGCAATAGGAATAAATTAAAACTGGCATTTCTATAAGCACTTTAACAGATCCTGAAGTAATTAGAAGGGGTAGAAACATTACCATTAATTGCCTTTAAAACTTATTTTTCTGTTCACCAGAAAAATCAATTACACTTGTGTGGCAGCCCTCAGTTGCAGTGGCCCTAGAAAATTTAGAGGCAGAATAAAAGATTATTAATAGAGTCTGAGAAAGTCTAATAAGTTGATGTCAGTGCCATCAAGAAGTCAATCAATACAGGAGTCAATAATGTCACTGTTTGCTTTATGAGCTTATAAATAGGATATGCATGAAAGCCAAAGAAAATTCCTTTCTCTACCTCCCTTTCTATTTTCAGATGAGAAAATAGATTCCACTTAACATACCGTACAAGATGTATCTGGCTAGGAGGAACACTCACTTCAATGCGTTTGTAACAGCTTAAAATTATTTCTTGAAGCAAATTACAATGGGCTGATTTCCACCTAGCAAAATGCATTTCAGAGACCCTTATTTTTATAACCACTGGCCTCTCAAAGAGATAACTGAAGGTGATAAAGGTCTTTGTGGTTGTGCCATTTGTCTTGCGGGTTAGAAAAGGAAGGGGGACTGAAAATGGTCACACTTTTATTCTCTGGAATTTCTGAGTTATTTGCCTGAAATATATGAAAGCTTTTAGCTCTCTTTTTGAAAATATTCTTAATCTTTCAACTAGGTAATGGACATTTGCTTAATTCTGAGTTAAGCGACAAGAATCCTGGAAAAAAACCCAACAATTTAGTATATTCTTAGAAAAAAGGAATGACTATTCCACTCTCCACCCAACTTAACATTTTCTAAGCTCCTTATATAGATGAAAAAGATATTAGAGATTCTCATTTTACAGAACAGAAAACTAAGGTAAAGAGAAAAAGAGTGACCTGCTTAAGATCACATGATTAATTAGACAATCAAAACAACTACCATTTCTAATTTTACAACCAAAACAAGTCACTTTAGCTATTTTGAGTATCTCTTTCCTCAGTTGTAAAATGGAAATAATAATGTTTGCATTACTTATTTATTAGACAGCTAGGTAGCACAATGTATAAAGTGTTGGAAATGGATTCAGAAAGACTCATCTTTGTGAATTCAGATTCAGTCTCAGACACTTACTAGCTGTGTGAACCTGGAGTAAGTCACTTATCTCTATTTGCCTTAGTTTCCTCATCTGTAAAATGAACTGGCAAGGGAAATGTTAGATCATTCTAGTATCTTTGACAAAGTAGTCACAAGTTGGACATGACCAGAAATAACTAATAACAATACCTATTTATTAGAGCTGTTGGGAAAATGAAATAATATAAATTCTGAAAATGTTATTCAAAGTTTAAAATATTATTATATAAATGTTTATCATTTTTTATTGTTAATCCCCTGGATCTCCTGATTCACAACCTAATTGTTCTAGAATTGACATGTTTATTTTTCCTTTGTTTTTCTTGTTGTGTAAAGTGGTGCATCATATTTGATTCTTTGGGATCCCCTGAAATCATAATAGGCCAGGCTCTCTTATCCTCCATTATTTCTCAAAATCTGTCCAACTTTGAGCTTGTGGGGGCAGAGCCAAGACAAAGGAGTGAACCAGAGCTGCTCCATGTCACCATGAGAATTCTCTCTGACCAAGATAAAAATATCAACACAAAATGAATATAGCAGTGAAAGAATCAACAGGGAGACGGAGTGAAACAACTTTCAAGAAAAAGAAAAACCCAAAAGGTAGGCAGATATCATCTGGGGAACTGGAGTGAGAGAAAAGCAGAGCCAGCAAAAGGCTGTAGCAAGGACAGAATAATAAGCCAAGAACAACCCATACACCCCTCAGCCCACCCCACATTTTCTGTCCATGTTTGGAACCTGAGTCCAAGCCAACATTCAGATCCTGTGATCCTGCCTGGGTAAATAGTGGTACAATGCAACCCACAAGCCTTCAAATTTAAAACCTGTGGAAAAGTCTGAAGTCCCAACCCAGGGCAGTCAGGGATGGAGTGGACTGATCTATGTGGGTGCAGAACAAAGTTAGGATTTCCAGTCTGGGGTTGGGATAAGGACATAATCCACAGTTTGGGTGGCTGATAATGCTAGGTACTAGGTACTTAGTACTGATATTTCTGCCACAGCTCAGGGCAGAGTTCCAAAACAGGGCAATCAAGAGTATGCCTGATTGAATCAAGTACACAGTGAGACTGAAAACTTGAGCCTAAGCCTGGGGCTATAATTTGTAGCTCCTGATCTGATCAAGATCAGAGTGAAATCAAAAGCTTATGCTCAAGCCTGAGGCAAGTCCTTAAGCCATCAGCATCTCAATAGTCAATTGACTCAGCAGGGGGAGGTGGCTCCCAGAGCTCTCAGCAATCAGACCCAGAAAATAAGCTGAGAATAACATCAAGCTAGGACTGAAGTTGAAGAGGGTACCCCAATTTCCCAGAAAACAGAGTCTACCTATAATTAGATAGGAAAAATGAACAAACAACCAAAAAAGCACCTAACTCTAAAGAATTTTTATGGAGACAAAGAGCAAGGTACAGACATAGAAGGAGAAAGAAAAGCAAAGGAAACACATACAAAGTCCAAAAGAAAAATATGGATTTGACACAAATTCTCAAAGAGCTAAAAAAAAAAAAATAGACTTCAAAAACCAATTAAGAAAGGCAGAGGAAAAGTGGGGAAGAGAAATGAAAGTAATGCAAGAACAAAAGAGAGTGAAACAAAGAGAAATGAAAATGATGAATGAAGAAATGGGCCAATTGAAAAAGGAGAACCAAAAATTTGCAGAGGAAAATCAAGCCTTAAAAATCAGAATTGACTGTCTAGAAATTCATGATTTCACGAGAAATCATGAAGCAATAAAGCAGAATAAAAGGAATGAAAAAAACAGAGGAAAATGTGAAACATCTTATTGAAAAAACAACTGACCTAGAAAATAGACCTAGTAGAGACAATTTGAGAATGATTGGACTACCTGAAAGCCATGATCAAGGAAAAAATCTTGGACATCATATTATGAGAAATTATCAAAGCTAACTGCCCAGAGATCCTTGAACAAGAAAATAAAATTGAAATTGAAAGAATTCACAGATCACCCTTAGAAAGAAATCCTCAAATGACAACTTCTAGGAATAGCTAAATTCAAGAGCGACTAAGCTAAGGAGGAAATTCTTCAAGCAGTCTGAAAGAAACCATTCAAATGCCATGGAACTAAAATCAGGATCACACAGGACCTAGAGGCGTCTACATTAAAGGATAGAAAGGCATGGAATATGATATTCAGGAAGGTAAAAGATTTGGGTTTTCAACCCACAGCTACCTATCCAGGAAAACTGAGTATATTATTTCAGGGGAGAAAATGGGCACTCAATAAGAT
This sequence comes from Gracilinanus agilis, assembly GCF_016433145.1. Lineage (NCBI taxonomy): Eukaryota > Metazoa > Chordata > Mammalia > Didelphimorphia > Didelphidae > Gracilinanus > Gracilinanus agilis. The sequence continues at coordinate 250,680,409 of NC_058134.1, forward strand.
TGAAGATTTCCAAGCATTCCTGAGGAATAAGCCAGACCTAAACAAAAAATCTGAAGTCCAAACACAAGACACAAGAGAAGCCCAAAAAAGATAAATAAGAAAGAAAAAATTTAAAGGACACCTTAAGGTCAAAATGTTTATATGTCTACATGGAAAGAGGATTTCTGTAATTCCCCAAAATTTCTCTTAATAGTAGAGGAGACAGAAGGAATTTATTCAGAAAGAGGGTGGAGAAGTAAGCTGATTATGATGATATGATGTATATGATGATATATGTCTATAAATATGATAATATGGAACTATATGTATATATGATATGATATGCTTACATATGAATGATTTTATGTATCAGTCAAGGACTGAAAGAGAAGTTTGCACTGAGAGAAAATGGAATGGAGAAATAGAATGAGGTAAATTATACAATATAAAGAGGCATGAATAGTCATTATAGAGAAGGGAAGATAAATGTGGTTACAGGCAATGCTTAAACTTTAATTTCATTTTAACTGGTTCAGATAGGGAAAAACAAATATACTCAGTGGGGTATAGAATTTTATCTTACCCTACAGAGAAGTAGAAGGGGAATAAGACAAGGGAAGAAGGTAATTGGAGGGAGGAGGAAGTGGGGGAGTGACAAAAAGCAAAATACATATTAGAAGGAACAAAGAGAAAGGAAATAAAGCAGAATAACCCAGTGGAATTGCTTGTCAACTCCAGGATGGGATTGGGAAGAGGGGAGGGAGACAACAAGAATCATGTAACCATGGAAAATAATTTTTAAATAAAACTTAAAATGTTTAATATTATTGATATTAAGTTATATCCCAAGTATTCAATTATATTTAAAAGTTTTTGTTTAAGAATGTGTTTTGAGCATACAAATCTCCAACCTACTAGCTTACACTGAAGATTTAAAGGAGAATACAGTTCAGATTAGAATACTGAAATATTTTAAGGTATATTCATGATATTTTCATCATATTATCAGTTGAGGTTTTTATAAACTTTACTCTCTATAACAACTCTATTAGTAGTAATAAACTTGAATCAAAACGTAAAAAAATCTTCATTGCTTCCACGACAATATTCATCTATCTCATTCTATACAATTCCATTTTCCTTTTGCCTTCAATATTTCTCAACATCAGAATCTTTTCCAGTGAGTTCCATCTTCTCATTATGTGGCCTAAGTATTGAAGCTTCAGCTTCGTTATTCGACTGTACAGTGAATAGTCTGAATTAATTTAATAAAATATTTATTGATTTGATCTTGTGTCATAAAGGACTCTCAAAAGTCTTCTCAAACATCACAATTAAAAAATATTGATTCTGTATGTCTCAGCTTTGCTTATGGTCCAAATCTTAGAGCCATATACTGCCACTAGAAAAACAATCACTTTGACTTGGTGGGCAAGGTGATGCCTCTGCTTTTTAATATAGGGTCCAATTTTGTCATAATTTTTTTTTCTCAGGAGCAAGTGTCTTAATTTCATGCTTCTAGTCACTATTTGCAATGATTTCTGAGCCCAAGAATCTAAAAATCTGATGGTGCTTTTATTTCTTCTCCCTCTATTTGCCAAGAAATGATGGGACCTGTTGTCCTTATTTTAATTTTTTTGATGTTAAACTTCAAGCCAGCTTTAACACTCACCTCTTTTATCCTCATCAAAAGACTTCTTCACTTTCCGCTATGAAAGTAGTGTAGATTGTATATCTGGGATTCTTTTTCTTACAACCACCAAAGCATGCTTAACCTTACACCATGAAACAGAGGTAGCATCATCTCCTGGTTCTGCTGCTTACTACCTATATTCTATGGGAAAGGCGCTTAACTTCCTTGGATCTCAGTTTTCCCAACTGAAAAATGTGTGGTTGGGGAGACTTGGCAAAGGATTAGTGTTTAAGGATATGAATAAAAAGTTATTTTAAGGATTGCAATAATTAATAGCCAAATGAAAGATTGATCCAAATCACTAATAATAAAATATATGCAAATCAAAACAATCCTGGGGTTTTACTTTTCCAACAAATTTCCAACAAAAAAAAAAGTTAAGACAAAAGATAATTTTGGAAGGACAACAGGAAAATAGTCATGCAAATGCATGCTATTTGTGGAGCTGGGAAATGCTTTAAACTATTCTGGAAAGCATTTAAAATTATGTAAAGAAAGTGACAAAAAATGGTCATATTCTTTGACCCAAAGATCTCACTGCTAAGGATATAGCCAAAAAATGTCAAAGACAGAAGAAAATTTGGTTCATATACACTAACATGTTTATAACAGGAAATTCAAAAAAAAAAACCACTTGGAAACAAAGTATATGCCCATTGTTTGGGAAAGACAAAAAAATAGACAATTTTACATAAATCTGATATTACTATGGTATGAGAAATGATGAAAATGGAAAATTTGGAGAATCATAAAACCACTTATATGAACTGATCCAAAGTAAAGAAGATAAAACCAAGAAAATAATATAGAATATAACAAAAATACAAATGGAAAGCACAATAATGAAAAAAGGACTTTCAAGTTATACACAAGACTGTCTTTGAAGAGATTAGAAATTATACCCCCTAGCTTTTTAGCAGAAGTGTAGGAGTATGCATGTAGGACACTGAATAGAATGTCATGTTTATTTGAGTAGTTAGTTTGGCTAAACTGTCTTTTTAATTTTCTCTAATATGCCATGTTATAAGGAATGGATTGCTGGATGGTGACTGGAGAAAAGGGCAGCTAGATGGCACATTGGATAAAGGTCCAGAACTGGTCAGGAAAACTCATCTTCCTGAGTTTGAATCTGGTTTCAGACACTTATTAACTTCGCAAACCTAATCAAGTCACTTAACTCTGTTTGCCTCAGTTTCCTCATCTATAAAATTAGAGAAGGAAATGGCAAACCACTATAGTATCTTTCCCAAGACAATCCCAAATGGGGGCACAAAGAGTTGGACATGACTGAAAAACAATTGAACTGACCAGTGAAGGATATATTTGGAAATGAAAGTGATGTAAAAACAAAAATTATTGATAAAAATAAATTTTTAAAAAAGAAATTGGACTAGATGATTTCTTGGATTTTTTTAAAAGCTTTACATCTATGTTCCCATTCTTCTAACTAGTTTTCAAACTATATAATCAATTAATTCAGACATCATTTGGCAAAATTTTCACCAAAACTGTCTTTTACCTTCTACTTTTTTCCTTCTAAACAGGATATCCTTTTCTGTATCACAATGGACGTCATAACTTTCCTAAGCATCATTTGCAATTTTTTTAACTATAAGAAGTTCTTTGGTAAGTAGGTCTAACCTAACTTTATGTATTTGTTCCTTTTTTCCCCCCTTCTCCCATGGTTTCTTTGCTGTCAGTTACTCCTCTTTTCCCCTTTGGTGACAAGCTATTAAATAACATCAGAGAAAAATAAGGAGCCAGGGAACATATTGGGAAAACCAAGGACATAAAGTTCACAGTAATTTAAAATGATCAAAAAATATACAAACTAAGCTGTGTTCAAGGGGAAAACATATCTCTGATTTCTCTCTCTCTCTCTCTCTCTCTCTCTCTCTCTATATATATATA
>NC_058134.1:250688946-250708769 GCF_016433145.1 Gracilinanus agilis
TTAGAAAGCATAAAAATTTCATTATGCTGCCTGATCTAAATTTTTTTTGGGGGGGAGGGAAAGTTGGTTATAATTTGGTTAACCACTGAATTGGAAGAGAGAATGAGGCTGTTTGAAAGGAAATTATTGGTTCTCTTTGTCTATTCTGAGTTTACACTTGTATTCTCTTTGCCTAGTTGGGGTTAACACTTTGATTAACAATAATTTAAGTACCCCTGCTTAGTACCTCACTAGATTGTGAAGACAGGATTAACTCTCCTTTGTCTACCTTTTGATTGAATCAACACAAGCTTGAACTAGGTGGAGGAGCTCACTAACCACTTAGAGAATTCACACTCTCAGAAACTCAATCAGCCTTTGTGATTTGTGAACTGTGAACTATGAACCATTTTTGATGAGAATTCACACCTCCAGAAGGTGGGAAGTGAATCCCACAGACATTGCCCCCTTGGGAAATGCTAGGCAATTTAGAAGCTATGATTGGCCCCTGTGAAGAGAGGAAGAGACAAGAAGCCACTATAAAAGACTCTGAATTTCTGTGGCTGAAAGTTCAGCTTCGAGAAGGAAGTCAGCTTCAAGAAAAAGTTGACTTAAGGAAGAAAGGAAGAAAGGTGACTCCTTAGGAGTCACCTTCAGCTCAAGTCATCATCTTGACCTGCCTCTTGGAGGGAACTTGGGTGAGTGGATAGTTGGCTTTCCCTTCCTGTCTTCTGGAGAGAGTTTAATTCCAGTTGAAGGTCAACAAGTCCTGACCGAGTAGAGCACCAGAGCAATATTTAGTTAGATAGGCTAATGTCTTTTTTACCCTTTTGTATTTCTCTGCTTTCACTCTTTCCACCTCTTTTGTAAATAAAAGCTTCTAAAGTCATTTTGACTTTGAGCAATAATACTTTGAATCAGCAACTACCACTATTATTTATAATCTTCATATATTTCAGTGAAAAATGAAAAATCCATTTATATGTAATTAAAGGAAAAAAATAAAATGTTATTTTAAAAAATGAATACACCAGTTAGGTTGGAATATAGATAATATGAAGTGGAACAGTGTTGTCATCAGTTTGGAAAGACAGACTGGAATCAGATTGTAAAGTGCTTTAAATACCAAACAGAAGATTTTGCATTTTTTTCCAGAGACAATAGGGAATAACAAAGTTTGTGAGTATGGGGATGACTTGATAGAACTTGCGCTTAAGGAAGGCAATTCTGGCTGTTGTATGGAAATGGATCAGAAGAAAGTGGAAGCCAAGAATCTTAATGAGGAGCTTTTGATAGACCAATATACTTTTCTCAATGAGGCATGTTCAAATGAAAGTATATATTACGGGGGCAGCTGGGTAGCTCAGTAGAGTGAGAGTCAGGCCTAGAGACAGGAGGTCCTAGGTTCAAACCCGGCCTCAGCCACTTCCCAGCTGTGTGACCCTGGGCAAGTCACTTGACCCCCATTGCCCACCCTTACCAATCTTCCACCTGTATTCCACAGACAATACACCGAAGTACAAGGGTTTTAAAAAAAAGAAAGAAAGAAAGAAAGTATATATTACGACAACAATTGACAAAAAGTTTGCAACTCAGTATTTGTTATCAATGCTTTATTGTTGAAAACAAAATTGAATTTCTCTTCTCTGGCACATAAAACAATTATTTCTACAAAAGGAAAGCCTACAAATCTTGATAATTTATACAAATAACAGTTTCTCAAAAAATAAAATTTTAATTTAGTAAACTTGTCTTGTGCTCTTTATTTATTTATTTATTTATTTTTAGCACTGTCTGCAATAATCCACCATAAATCCCTGAGCAGAGACACATATTTGTTGATCATGTTTTAACGTCTTTTCCCCCCAAAGTTGGTTTGTTATTGAGCCCAGCCCTGTAACTGGAAAGCATCAGGGACATTCTTAAATATCCTCGCATCTTTTGACACATATCCAGTCCACAATGCTACTCAGATGCTATGTCAACTTGGAGTGACTCTCATGGGTGATCAATGGACATACTTGAAAACCAACGCATTGAAAGGAAGAACAAAGAAAGACAGTCAGGGGCTATGACCAGGAAGCCATCAAAGTTCAAAAATCATTTTAAATAAATACCACAGTTAAACATTGAATTCATTCATATCATTATATTAAATTCCCTTTAAAAATTGCCATGAAGCTGTGGTAGAAGAAAAATATATTTCTACCCATGTTAGTTTCACCTTGGGTTTCCATGCCTCATTAGGAAAACACTGGGATCTGATAGTTATTCATTTTTGACCATTTTATCTCGATATTCCTCAGGATAATTTACATGCCCTCTTTGAAAGGGCCCACATAGTAACCCTATCCAGAAAATGTTCATACAATTTGGTCTTATCAAGCTTAAAAAAATTAATGCCACAAGAAGAGTACAATAAAATGATTTATCTCATTGTGCTCTCCTAACTAGTCAAAAACAAAAAGAAAGAAAAAATATGGAGTCTGGAGACAACGTACAATAAGTTATATGGATGTCCCATTTCCCTTTTAGCAGTAATCATATAAAAATGAAATATGAAAGATAAAGCAAAGGGAAAAAAACTAATCTAATTTGCAGAGGATTGGCTTAACAAAAGCTTTTATTATTTTGTTTTGTTTTTACTCTGGTCAAATAATAAATAAATAAATACATATAGCATTGTACAGGTACTTTCTCCAAGAAGTACTTTGCAATAGGATGGGGTTTTACCAAGTTGAATTTTAGTATCAAAGTTGAAATGTGACTTGTGGGAGCATCTGTCAGTGTTCTCCCCCTCTTCACATTAAAGCCAAAGCTCTTTTGGGGGTGAGCATCAAAGTAGCCACCAATAGGTAATAAAAGGAAATGGCAAATTTGCTCATGAAAGATGTTGCTTACGAATGAAGGAGAGCATTTGGCAAATGACCTAGAAAAATATGGGCTATAGCTCCACAACACTGCAGCTCCAAATAAATTACTTTTATGAAGTCATTCAGGAAAAGTGCAATAATAACTTGGTAGGATAAATTCAAACTGCAGAGATGTAACAGCATTGCTGTTGGTAGCATAGTCAAGAACTAAACAATTTCTGATGGAAATTTGACCACACTGTCCCAAATGCTACACAACAAGGAGCCATATTTATTACTGTTACTCAAAAGCCTCTTGGACTAATCACTTTTTAAAAAGCAACTTTTTCTGGGTGGTACTAAACATATATATACCTCCTCAAAAGTTGCTGGTTAGTTTGTGATTTCAATATTTATAAATTTTGCTATGACTGAGTTTTTGCTTCAGGCTTAATTTTGAAAGAGATAGTTTTGTTTTTTTAATTTTTTATTTCATCTAGGGGAATCAAACACTGATTTTAAAAATAAGAATAATATTTTTTAGAAAGCATAAAAATTTCATTATGCTGCCTGATCTAAATTTTTTTTGGGGGGGAGGGAAAGTTGGTTATAATTTGGTTAACCACTGAATTTTTTTTTAAAATGCATGACGTGATATCTTTCACCCTGTTAGAAATGCAGGGGGCAATGTATAATTAGCAATATATTGCTTATTGTTTTTAGGACAGACAAAGCAAGCACTGCTCAGAATAATGAAGCTAGTGACAACATAATAAAAAAAATATGATGTACACTTGTCAGGAAGGAACTGCAAGAGTCTGACAGCTCCTAACATATCAAAAAATAGTTCTGTAAGTCTCTGAAATGGAAAAGCAGCCTGCCCTAAGGAGAGATACAGCAGCAATAGGACAGACTGCAAATAGGTTAAGATTTCATCTCAATTGTCATCAATTAGAGTTTCTACAAATACCTTAGGTTGCCATTTTAACCATGTGTTTTGCCTTCCTCTGGATGGATGGTTGCTGCCATGTCCTCTCATAGTGCTGAAGAAACAAGCTCATTTTCAAAATTTGAATAGAAAACCAGCGAAATTCTAACTTGGATTCCTTTTTGAAACCAAAATATTCAGCTTTAAGCGCTCTGATTTAATATATATATATATATATATTTTTTTTAAAAATGGATACCAGTTCAATTCTTCATGAGGTTCCCACCATTTCCCTTTTTGGCGTAACTGCCGTGCCAAAACCAGACGAGATCTTTCCTGACGTTGCGATGACCGCTGCTCTTAATCATGAAATTCATTGGGAGCTCTTGCCATACCACCTCCTGGAAGTCCTGTTCCGTTTTAAGTCGGCTTAGAATCAAGAAGATAAGAAGTTCCCAGCCTCCTGGGTCATGTCTTAGAAGTCTTTAATCCTTGTTTTTCCATGATGTTCCACAGTTTGCGGAGATTGGACTGGGTGATGACATCATCCGGTTTCAGCTGAAGGGCCTGCAGGTAGTTGGCTTCTGCTTTGAGAAGTCTGCCATTGAGGTGGAGGATGGCTCCAAGATTCATCAGGGCAGCCGGATACTGGAATGGGAGAAAGAAAGGGAAACAATTAAGGGGGCATTTCAAGTTTCCCTTTGCTGAAGACAAAAACTTCAGTCACTTGTTCAAATTATTCCCTTATGTCTTGGAGGCATTTCATAGAAACAATTTTACAATTTATACAAATAGATCAAGATAACCAGAAGAAAGGTTTTCAACAAGCTGCCGTGTGCTTTGAGTGGGACAGGAACCTGGAGAAAGGACTTACCTTATTTTAGGTTTTTTTTCTCTAATAGGGACACAGACAATACATGAAAACTTTATATGTCGTAATCTAGTCAGATTACGCTCCCCTTGGGGAGAAAAGTTAAAAGTGATACAATTTCAGATGGAAAGGATTTAATATTATTTAAATTTAGTGCCAAGAATTTCTAAAACAAGAGGGGGAAAACTGACACATGGGATCTTTCTATCCTTGGTTTCCGACTTACATCCATTCTTCCCAGATCACTAAATGGAAAGATAATTTAATAAGGTTAGAATCATGTTTTCCTAGGGGGGAGGAGGAAGAATTAGGGAATTCAGCTGGAACTCTTATATTTCTTCGATTAAGGGTCTATCTTTGTCAAAGGTCAACCATGATGTTTCTTGAGAAGTTAGGCTCTCTGTAATGGGTAAAGGCACTGCTGGAGATAGAAATGCCAGAAAAAAAATGCCAGGAGAGAATGAGACAGGGACTAGATCCAGGATTTTGTTAGTACAAAGAACTATGGGATATCGATATTCCTTCTCTTAGGTCAGCATCTTATCTGCTATAGCTTTAGAGAAGAGTCTAAGGGAGTGAAAGCATGAGTCACTTCCAGGGCCACACAGTCAGTATATAGAAGAAGCATGATTTGAATGCAAGTCTTCCAGGTTCTGAAAGGTACATCTCTATATGTAGTCAGAAGTAAATAAAACTGAATAAAATTGATTAAAAAAAATAAAATGAAATAAAAACAATATAGTAATTAATATAACATAATATAACAATATATGGTGTATTAATTTTATTTAATACAATTAATATAGCATGAATAGTATAATTAATATTATATTAATATACAATATAATACATAATACATAAATAATAAAAATAAAGTGATTGAATAAAGTTTTAGGTTTGTGAGAAACATTTGTTAGGTACAGGTTTCCTAAACCATAATTTGGCACTCATTTATACTTGATAAATAATAATACCTAACATCTGTATTACAGTTACTATATGCTAGGTACTACACTACTTTACAATTACCTCATTTGATCCTTACAACTCTGGGAGAACAGTGCTATTATTGCCCCCATTTTACAGGTGAGAAAACTGAGGCAAACAAAGACCAAGTCACATAGTCAGTAAGTTTCTGAGGCTGGATTTGAACTCAGATTTTTCTGACATTGGTTCCAGTACTTCATCAATTGCAATGAAGACTAATCACAGAAATTAGGAGATTTTAAAATTCAGGAGAAAAAAAGAGTTATTTAATGACTGAATTCTTTAGAGGCAGTATTTCTTCATTTTTAAGTTCATAAAGTAGACAGTTGACTCCTTCCATAATCTGAATAGGTGCCAAGGAGCACAAATAGGGTAGAAGAGAGAGAGTGAGGGGGAAAAGACAAGGAGAATCTTTGGCACAAATCTCATACACCTCCTGTGACCTCATCATCCAGTCTCTTCTGGGCATTCCAAGACTTTCCTGATTGGTAAATAGTCACTGAGGAGGTGCTCAGAGACACTGAGACCTCCCTCAATAGTTAAATTACAGGAAGGGGAATATCCTTGTTGCAACATGGAAGACACCAACACATTCTTCCATGTGGCCAGGTCAACACAGCTACCTAGTGGAGCAGCTGGGTGGCTCAGTGGATTGAAAACCAGACCCAGAGACTAGAGGTCCTGGATCTAAATCTGTTTGCAGATACTTCCTAGCTGTGTGTCCCTGGGCAAGTCACCTAAGCTCTTACCACTCTTCTATCTAGGAACCAATACATCAATTCTTAGACAGAAAGTAAGGTTTAAAAAAAAAATAGCTGCCTAGCTCATGGCAGCAAGAGCTTGCTGACTCCCCTTACCTAATAAAACTCTTATTTACAGATATACAAAGAGCAGGTCTCCACCTAGCCAGTAACAAAAGCCAGCCCAGTGAGATGCCCTGAGGTCTGGGAGTAAATGACTTTAACTGGGAAGCTGGCTGACCTTGTAAACCTGAGGTTTAAGAAAGGTTTGGTACAAAAATTATTACAGTTCAATATTAATTTTCAACAGTTAAAAAAAAGGCTAGCTTCAGTTGTGAATGACTATATTCCTGAGAAAGTTTGTTCCCCTAATTGCTTATATATGACCAAAACAACCAACCAATCAACCAAAATGGAATAAAAATGTTGCTTAAAAGAAGCAAACACAAATACTCTGGTGTCTGAAAGCTGTTCTTCTTCCCCTCTTTGTACTCTCCTCATTTCCTAGTACATACTGTATGGCTACAGAGCAAGCAAAGCTTCTGACAGTCTCATAATTGCACATTTCAAATCTCAGTCAAAATAATAACTGCTCCCTTCTAGAGAGCACAATCAGGTTTCCAGGTGACAAACTGTGAATTGTGCTCTCATGCCTCAAAAAAATGTCATCATCATTTTAAACTTCGAGCACGTCCAGGATTTTTGCTGTAATTTATTCTCAAAAAAGAGACAACTTTTCAGCTGTAGATTAACACTATTATTTCTATTTTAACAAAAAGAGGAAACCAAGGCAGTGTTGAGAGATCATCTAATAGGACAGAGGCAGACTTATTATTAGATGTTAGCATGCCTGACCTTTCTGCTCTAACATAGTCACATTGCTTTCAAGCAAGCAGCAAATACAAGATAAGAAATGGTTGCCAAGTTAATGCTATAATCTATTTCTCAATTATAGACAAGGATCCATATAGAAAAGACTAAATTATCTGTATATGGATTACTCTTTTAAAGATATGGACCAGTGTCCTATCAACTCCAGACGTCACTCGAGGAGGAGTTAGAATGCACTGAGAAACAAATTCATTGTAACTGAATACTCTAAATACTTTTTAAGATCTAACATTTTCCTAGTACGGTGTGGATACAATTTATCTACTACTTAGTGACAGTTTTCGAGAGTGGCTGTGGCTTCAAGACTCATCATCCTGAGGCTAACTAAGTAACCCACCATTTTGAACCTATTTATCAAGGCTGGTCAACAGGTGATAAAAATACAATCTATTACCATTTCATACTAGGAACCTTTCCAACACAGTTGGACCTTGCTGAATTTCCATTCTCTGAACTTTGCCTCTTCCACAATGAGGCATCAAAGGAGGACTTTCATGGACTGCCAAAGAAACCAGTTCCTTACTTAAATGGCCATTTTATTGGTTAAAAAAAAAAAAAAGTATCATATATAGCTAAGGTGGGCCTGAGGCAGGAGAAATAGTCTAGTCATATTCAAAGTCTTTCCAACATGGTAGAACCCAATAGACCTTGCAATTCCATTGGCACAGCCTTTGAGAAAGTAAATAACAATTTCTTATTAGAATATCCCTTTTTTAAGCTTAAGGAAAACATAATAAGGAAATGATGAAGTAAGATATTGTAGTGAATTGAGTGCTGGATTGGGGGGGGGGGTTTGGAAAAACTGAGTTTAGATTCTATATTTGATACCTGATGCATACATCTTTTGGCAAGCCAGAACATTTCTGAGACAATTTTCTTATTCGTTAAATTAAGGACTGTTTCTAGATGTCCTTTAAAGTTCCTTCTAGTTCTAAATTATTTGTTCCTACAAACTGAATTAATTAACTTGAAAATTAAGAGAAAACTGTAGCTAGGTAGCTCAGTGGCTAGAAAGCCAGGCCTGGTGATGGAAGGTTCTGGGTTCAAATCTAACCTCAGACATTTCCTTGCTATATGATATTCAGCAAGTCATGTAAGCCAAATTGCCTAGTCCTTGCCAACTCTTCTGTCTTGGGACAGATACTATCAATTCTGAGACCCAAAGTAAGGGCTGAAAACAAACAAACAAACAAACAAACAAACAAACAAACAAACAAACAAATAAATAAGGGGAAGGATCAATTATTTTAATGCTAGTTATCATTGATTATTTTAGATCTAATCACTCTGTGGATATCATTTAACTTTCTGTTAAAGTACAGTTGAAGTTCTGAGTTAGGGAATGGCTTATATGGCATAGTAGATAGCCTGGGCTAGAGTCAAGAAGACTTATCTTCCTGAGTTCATATCTGGCCTCAGACCTACATTATTTTACCCTGGCCAAGACATTTAACCACTTTGCGGCAGTTTTTCTCATCTGCAAAGTGAGCTGGAAAGGGAAGATTCCAAACTACTCCAATATCTCTGTCAAGAGAACCCAAAATGGGGCCATGAAGAGTCAGACAACTAGAAATGCCTGGAGGAATGCTAAGATTTAATGGCATTGTTAATAAGTGAATGAAAAGTGATAAATCCTATGGAAATCATATACATCAATTATAAATCATAAATATCAATTAATTTGTAGAAATAACCACAATGAAGCAAATCTGAGACATATTCGGTATAGCATGAATATATTTATGAGCACTGGTTTGGAAATTCTACGTCAAAATAGACTAAATTGTGAGACCTTGCTCTCTGATTACAGATCCAGTACTTTTAAGTTGTTAACTGTCTGAGATGGGTGAAAATACATGTAAAGTTGATCTAAAAGCAAAATCATTTATAACTTTTTCCCCTCTTTTACTTCCTGTGAATTCAGTATATAAGTATGATGAAATAATACAGAATTATAGGAATTTAGCTTTAGAAGGAACTTCAGTGGTAATCTAGACTAACTCTCTCAACCAAGGCATGAATCTCCCCCAAAATATCCATGAAAAATGGTCATCTCATCTCATCTCAACTTGAATATCTATAATTATGCAAAGCTCTCTCCCCTGTAGCCATGCAAAATAGTAAGACTTTTAATTCCATTTTAACTGAGCAAACACAATATTTTATGTAATTAATTATTACTGTTCAATAAGAAGTGAGGAAGGGAGAGATGCAAAGAAACTAGATAGATGTGTATGAATTGATGCAAAGTAAAAGAAGTAGAACCATAAGAACAATTTATATAATAGCAATAACATTGAAAAGTCCAAAAACTTGTCAGACCTAAGATTGATGATCTGTGCAATGACTTGCCATAATTCCAGAGGATCTCCTGACAGAGAAGGAAGAGATTCATGGAGCCAAATGAGACATACATTTTTTTTTCACATGGAAAATGTGCAAATTTGTTTTGTTTGACTATGCATATCTTGTTTTACCTCTTTTTTTCCGTTTTGGGGGTAGGGATGGGAAAGAGAGAAAGGAAATGCATTTCAATTAGAAAATTTTAAAAAATGTTAAGCCTTTACAATATTTGAAGACAGATTATCATATTTTCCTTTCTCTCAATGTAACTTTTCTTTTCCAAAAAAAAAAATTCCCAGTTCTTTTTTCTTCTATCATTTCTTAGGTAATTAGAGTGAATGGAGTCCCTTTACAATTCTGATCACCCTATTTGGAAAGTGTTTCAGCCTGTCAGTGTCCTTACCAAAAATTACTATCTGGTCCTGATATTAAGAAAGCAGCATGGTGGGAGTGGAAGGAGCACTGGGTTTGAAGTCAGGAGATCTGGGTTCAAATCCCAGCTCTACTGCCTGTCCATGTGATGTTGGGCAAGTTACCCTCATGAAGCCTCAACTTTCTCATCTATAAAATGAAAGGGTTGGATTCAGTGGACTGGAAGAGTCTCTTCTAGCTCTAAATATATGATATCATAATGCCTTCTAGCTTTAAATCCTATTTTGCTATGATCATGGCATAGGTAAACATTCATTTTAATCTTCTATAACTTTTATAGGTATATTCTGTTAAAATACAATTACATTCAATAAAAAGAAGCAAAGGAACTGTAGGATACTACATTTTCAAGGAAACATCAAATATGCTACATTTATCAAGTAGGAAAGGATTTTCAATTTTAGGATAATCTAAAGCTAGAAGGGATCTTGAGAGTCACTTAGTCCAAATTCCCAATTTTTACAGAAAAGGAAATTGAGGCCCTTATTGAGTAACATATCTAAGGTTACACAAGTTACAATGTTGAGATTTGAACTCAGATCATTTGATTCCAAGTTCAGTTTCTCTTCATTCTTTCATGCTGACTTTTCATATATGTTAGAAAACTTTTAAAAAGGGATTAAGACAATATTTTTTTTCTATCTCATTTTTTTAAGCGAACCAGAATAATTGCTCATTAAGCATCTGGCTGACAATGTTAGATAACAAGTAACTACAAAATAATGAAGTGCTTTGTGGTTTTTTTTGGCACAACTTGTATACCCCAAAGAATATTGTCCTTCAACCCTTTGGCCATCCCTTCACTTATTTCAATACCACTTCACCATTTAAAACATGATCCCTGTGGGGCTTTTGAACCTCCCATCAAGGGAATGTAATGATATTCACAAGAAGAACTTGTTTTTATTTTTTAGTCACTTTTTTAAAAACCAAAATGGTATTATTCAAGTTGGCTCCAAAAAGATTCATATACATTTCCTAAAATCAAACCTTTATTAAAATAATGGAGACTTGCCACCAGGAAGAATATTGACAAACAAAGTATAACAATAGAGAGATAATTCCACGAGGATTCCCTAAAATTTCTGTGCAATGACAAGAAGTTTAATATATATAATATGTGGTCTACAAGGGCACTTTTACTGGACAACACTGATTTCAAAGTATGTTCATAGGAAGAAAAATAGAGTGATAATAATGATCTCATTATTTTATCATCATGCTTCAATGGGGAGAGGGAAAAAGCATTTATTAAGGACCTACTATATGCCAGCCAGTATATTAAGCACTTAACAAATATTATCTCATCTGATCCTCACGACAATTTTAGAAGGTAGATATTATCTCCATTTTACAACTGAGAAAACTGAGGAAGACAGAGGTTAAGTGAGTTGCCCAGGGTTATATAGTTATTAAGTATCAGAGATCATATTTGAACTCAGGTCTTCCTGAGACCAGACTCAACACTCTATACACTTCTCTGGCTATTGTTGGTTATGAAAAATACCGTGAAAACTTTAGCATTTGTTTCTTCTTATTACCCGTTCCTGTGTCCTACCTATAGGGTGACTACAAAATCTCGAGGTTCAAAGCATCCTGTGTTCTATACTTTTTTATATCACTCAAAATTATCTAGCACAGGAATATGGTACTGTAGGAGTCCAAATGTCTGTGGGACATCTGAGGTCTTCAGTTATAGATGTGTTCAGCAGTAAGGAAAAGATTTTTATGACTTCAAGAAGTCTCTTTAATCAATTTTTTTAATTAGATAAACATTCTTACAGGTTAAGGAACTAAGCAAATAAAGATAAATTAAATATCTTTACTAATGAAGCAGTGAGTCCCACAGAAAAATCAATGAATCTAAAATCAGAAGTTCTGAGTTCAAATCTCAGCTCTGACAATAACTGCCTATGTGACTTTAGGCAACTCATTTTCCTTTAGGGACACAGATTTCTCTTCTATGAGAGAGAGAAGGAGAGAGAGAGACAGACAGACAGGCAAACAGACAGAGAGTCAGACAGACAGAGAGACAAATAGAGAGAGAGAGAGAGAGAGAGAGAGAGAGAGAGAGAGAGAGAGAGAGACAGAGAGAGAGAGAGACAGAGACAGAGACAGAGACAGAGACACAGAGACAGAGACAGACAGAGACAGAGACAGACAGAGAGAGGATACATTGGATAATATGACCTTCAAAGTCCCTCCCAGTTCTAAATCAATTATCCTTTGATTCTATATCCTCCCCATCCAATGCAAAAAAAAAAAGTCTTTCAATTACAAATTTATTTCAGTTAGTGATTTTTCAATATTAAGAAACTAGGAGTGATGATATGAGAAAACGAAGTTGTCCTGAGCCAATGAGCAGTTGTGGATAGTCCAAAGGCCGACTAACCCAGCTTGATAACCCAAATGTAAGGATTTCAGGTGACTGCACGCCTGATTAAACATTGGCGTCAACACTCTCTGCCAGCTGTAACTCACAGGCTGCAGAAACAGCAAAGCGGCCCTAATAGCTGATGTTTTCCCTTACACACTTTGTCTTTTATTGAAGACAGCTGATGAAACTTTTCAGCCCATTAACAAAGGCAGTCAGCAGCTATAACATAGGGCCTCGTAGCTCTGCACAACAAATGACAGCACCTACTTCTTCACAGACTCCAAAGGAGAAACAGATCTTCCCTCATTTCCTTAAGGAGGACAGATGCTTTACATCAACTGGTCTGACTGGCAGCTCTACTGAGGCAGCAAATGACGTCTTTCAGAGTCCATGGGGAATTCGGCCCCTATTGTGATATTCTTATGGTCTTTTGAGGATTCTTTAGCTCCATGGAGAAAGCAGCAGAATTAAAATCAGATGTTTGGTCAAAGTCCAATGTCAATGAAGATTCTTTCCTTCTTCTACCAGGAGCACCCCTCCCTCCCAGCCCCCTTTCTGGCCAAATACAGCACCTCTGTAGCAAGGCAAGAATGGTGTCAGAGAATGAAAGCATTTAAGATTGAAAGGGTGGGTTTAGCTAGGTGGGTGGATTCAACAGGTATTTTAAAATACCTTCAATATGCCAAGCATCTGAAATACAAACCAAAACAAACAAAAAAGCAAGCCAATGGATAAAAATAGTATCTTTCTTCAAGGAGTTTGTATCCCATCGAGGATTTCAAAATGCCTGGTTAAGTTGCCTCAAAGAATATCAAGGAATTTGAGATACCTCAGTGGCCAACTAATCTCACATAGTCAGGAAAGAAATTCTCAGGATAAACTCCCCAACAAATGGTTGTCCAAGCTCTGTTAGATGACCTCCAATGAGGGGGAAGTCATCATGTCTTGAAGCTGACCAATCTACTCTTCCACAGTCCTAAATCGCTAGAAAATGATCCCAAACATTGAACCTAAATAGTTCCCTTTGCAACTTCTATTCATTGTTTCTGGTTTGGACCTCTAAGGCCAAACAGAATAAGCCAGGAACTTCCTGCATTTAACAGTCATTTAAAGCTAACTCTAACATGTATAGGAGGATGGCAGAACAAATAATGGTATGTGGATGGTGGACCGTGAGGAAAGGAATGTCTCAGAAAAGCCTGGGCAGACCTGTATGTACTGATGCAGAGGAAAGCGAGAAGAACCAGGGAAACAAATTATCCACTACTAAGTCGATACTAAATACTATACGAATATGATACTAAATAGCAATATAATGTTGATTCTGTAAAGAAAAAGTACTTTGTAAAAATTAAGAACTCTGATCAATACAATCACCCAATGACCAGTCATGATTCCAGAGGACCCATAATGAAGCATATTTCTCACCCAGAAAGAGAGGTGACAGCTTCAAGGAGAAAAACACATGTTTGGACATGGTCAAGGTAAGAATTTATTTTACTTAATTATACATATTTGTTACAAAAGTTTTGTTCTTTTCTTTTGGTGATGGTGAACAGGAGAAAATAAGTACTTGTTCATTTTTTAAAGGAAAAAATTCAGAGAATGCTTCAGTAGGCACTGAAAGAATATGGAAGTGGGCAGCTAAGTGGCTCAGTGCCTGGGTCAGGAGGACCAGAGTTTAAATCTGGCCTCAGTCACTTCCTAGCTGGGTGACCCTAAGCAAGACATTTAACCCTGTTTGCCTATCCCTTACAGCTCTTCAGCCTTAAAATATATACATAATATAGATTATAGAAGGTAATAATTTTTAAAAAGAGAAAGAAAGCATATGGATGATGCCAAAAGTTTATCTGATTGTATAAAAGTGATTGCCTGAGTCAATGTAGAGAAATGAATCAGTGTGGCCTACTAAATAAGTACATGAATAAATAAACAACAAACAAATAAATAGATGAGTGCAGGGATGAACAAATAAATAAGTGACTGGATTGGTGATATATTGTTAAGTAAAGAGTTGGACACTAGGCTGGGCATTTTTATTAGATAGGGAACAAGGGATATTTACCTGAGACTGAGTCGTGTCCCCCAAGCCTCCCAAACCTCTACTCCTTCCTCTTAAAAAAAAATAGCTCCAGAAGAATGACAATGGAAGGCTAGAAATCACAATCTATCTCATGCAGCTTATAGGAATCTTCTGTCTTATAAATCTCTCTTGGTTGGCCATCTAAGGGATGTGCATATGGGGCACGGAATGACATCAACATCACACTTCTTAGAGAAATATGTACTATACTAAAAATCTTAGGATCATAGAGACATGGACTCTAAACCCTCCCATTATGTAAATGAGAAAATAAGGATAAAGGAGGCTCAAGGGCCTTGTCAGATCCCAGATCTTACTAACTCCAATTCCAATGGTTGATTTATTTATTTATTACTTGTGAAAACCCCTTATTTTCCATCTTAGAAATAATACTGTGTATTGGTCCCAAGACAGAAGAATAGTAAGCACTAGGCAATGGGGGTTAGTTAAGTGACTTGCCCAGAGTCACATAGCTAGGAAGTGTTTGAGGCCACATTTGAACCCAGGATCTCCTTTCTCCTAGCTATAGACCTGGTTCTCAAACCACTGAGCCACCTAGCTGCCACCTCTAGCCCAATACTTTATTCACTATACTCTCCTCTCTCTTGCTAAAATTAAAATTTATATGGGTCCCACGACCTTCTAGAACCTTGTTTCTTCTATAATTCCTTCTCTTTATTCCTGTCTTACCATCTTCTGATTCTTCCTGTTCTAATGAAAAATCATGTTCAAGTCATACTATTTTATTACAGAACTTTGATTTCATTTGTGTGAGCAACTTCTGATGTGGAAACTCCCTCTACTAATTTGAACTGGGATTGTTTGTTTAGTTTTTCAGTCACATTTGACTCTTCATTACCCCATTTGGAGTTTGCTTAGCAAAGAGATTAGGGTTGTTTATCAATTCCTTCTCCAGCTCATTTTACAGATAAAGAGGCACA
This sequence comes from Gracilinanus agilis, assembly GCF_016433145.1. Taxonomy (NCBI): domain Eukaryota; kingdom Metazoa; phylum Chordata; class Mammalia; order Didelphimorphia; family Didelphidae; genus Gracilinanus; species Gracilinanus agilis. Next base: position 250,704,374 of record NC_058134.1, read on the forward strand.
CAGGGTTAAGCAACTTGCTCAGGGTCACACAGCTAGTGTCTGAGGCTAGCTTTGAACTCACAAAAATGAATCTTCCTGACTCCAGGCTTCCCACTCTATCTGACTGTCCAACGATTGCTAGGGTACCAATTGGGATTGGTTGGAGTACCAAAACATTAAGTGAATTGCCCAGCAGCACACAGAATATGTCAGAGATTATATGTGAACGGGGACCTTCCTGACTAAAATCCTCTCTATCCTTCCTTAAAGAATACTTCCACCCACTATTTTTAGCCTGTAAAAACTCTTCTCCTATATCTCTTCTCGCCTTTATTTCTAGAATTTCTACTGTATCACCAGCCATTCACTTCTCAAGCCCCTGCCATCTGCTATCTACATCCACAAGTCTACCAAAATATCTATCCCCAATGTCATGTGTGATCTATTACTAGTCATATCAACTAGTAATTTCTCCATCCTCCTCCTCCTCGATCTCCCTGTAGCTTCTGGCAACTTCTCAAACTCAACCTTCTTCATATTCTCTTTTTACTCTTGACTTCTGTAACAATATTCTTCTACTAATCCTCCTACATGACTGAATTCTCTTTTTTGGTCTAATTTATCAATTGTTCATCCTCCTCTCAACCTTCTAAGTGGGATGTTGGATAAGGAAATTTCTTCAACATTCTCCTTTTTTGGCTAAACAAAATACTACTTTTAATATACTTCAAAATACTGTTAGCATCTAATCTCATAGGCTTGATTATCAATTCTATTGTGGAACATTTCTATGTGTGTATGTATGAGTGTGCATACATACATACATATATACAGATGATAGATTGTCTCCTTTCAGCTCTATACCCCATATTTCCAAATTCCTATTTGATATCTGTACTAGAATTATTCATTGTATTTATATTCATCATACTCCAAACTGTAATCTTTGGCTTTCCCTGACATCTTGCCCCTCCTCCCACCTTCCTTATTTCTGCTGATTTTCCTACTACATTTTCAGTCACCAAGACTCACAATTTCAACTTTATCACTGATTTTCCCCCTTTTCCTCATCTCCCATACCTAACCAGTTGCTAAGCCCTACAGAATCTATTTCCACAACACCTTAAGTAATTTATTTCCTCATGTCTACTCATACATGAGTTTAAGCCCTTATTACCTTGCCCCAGGGTTACTATAGAATCTTCTAACTCATCTCCCTTCTTCTAGCTTCTTCTTCCCAATCTGTCCTTCAAATAGTGGTTTTAGTATGATATTTCTATTACCAAAAATCTCCAAGAAATGTCGAGATATATCTCAGGCTATATGTCCCCCACCATCTGTCCCAAACCAACATTCTGGTTTTATTTTCCCAGTAGCCTCTTCACACACTCTATATTCCAAGCAACCTGGGCAACTATTTTTTGAGGATCCTTGCTTACTCTTTCCTGAAGAGATTTAAGGCTGGTATGATATGGTGGAGACAGCATTGGACTTAAAAGTCAGGAAGATATCTTAGATACCTACTAGCTATGTGACACTGAGCAAATATTTTAACCTCTCTGGATCTTGGTTTCCTCATTTATGAATTAAGATGGCTGTACTTGAGTTCTAGAATCTTTTCAACACCAAATCTATCATTTTATCTATGACATACTGTTAAGTTGGTAATAACAGATATATTGGGGAAGCAGATAGTTAGGCCAGGGCCAGTAATCTCCAGGTCACTCTCCTCCCCCACTGACAGGCTTGAGTGAGTAGGGAGGGGGTTAGGCACTCCTTGCTCTCAAACCCCTCCCCCCAAGCAGTTGGATTTCAGTTGGAAATGGAGACAGGGCTGTGGTTCTTCAAGCAAGATTCAGCAGAGGCTAATCTTTAATGATGTTCCCTTTCTTTAACTTATATTCCCCACAGGTCTGATAGAGGAATAAGTAGTGGCTAGTTATCTAAATGTTGAGGACTGAGATGTCTTCTTTAGCTGGAAACTGAGAGGATTCAAGCTAGATGGTAACAATGAGCAGTGAGTATCCCCAAATAATTCCCAGACACAGATATTGAAGGTAAACCTTATATTAATGAAGAAGGAAAGGAAAGGGGGTAGGCAAGAGGGGGTATTTAGGATTTGGATAAGTAATGGGAAACCCTGATCTGTCAAGTTGAAGCTGCCCCTCCCATCCCCCCAGGAGGGAGTGGCAGGCACTTGGTCAACTTGTTCTCTAGGCTAATATTAATTACTTCTAATCTTTATATTACTAAATAATTGTTATATTGATGTTGGTAAGGTCCAATCCTACTAGACAGGCTAACTCCTGAGTAGAAAACCATGATGGCTTTTGCCACAATGGCCCCTCAGGTGAACCCCCAAGTCAGGAGCAGCAAGCAGAAAGATCTGCTCACCTCAACTCCCAGAAAGCAACTGTTAAACACCCTCTCAACTGCCCCTCACCCAAAATCTCTTTGGGGGGTCCCCTGGAATTCTGGGTGAGGCTTGACCCTGTATTTTGCAGGAATTCCATCCTGCCATCCTCTATATTACACATAAATACCTACAATACTCAACCTTCCTGACTAGGCAGTTTTTGTCTACCTGATTCAGCTCATGAGTCCCCTCCTATATTGAGCTTTCTCTGATGCACCCTATAATATCACATACCTTTCCTACTCACCAAATTCTCATTTCAAGGGATTTCTGACTCTTCAAATTCTTTGATTGTTTTCTGGCTTTACTCATTGAGTTTAACAGATTCTGTATAGTGTTACATATTTAAAATAGGTCTTATGTCTAATTATCAGCTACTTGAGGGCAAGGACCATGTTGTTCTTGAGTACTACAGGCAATCTAATAAATGTTAATTAAATGAAATTGAATATTTAATCTGAACAGGACTTTGTTCTTCCAGTCCCCTGATATCCTCCATTTCCTTCCTTTCATTGTCTCCTCAATTCAAGTTCCCTACTCATTCAGACATTGACCCCAGAGATTACGTAGAGGCAGAGAAGAAACAAAACTTCATGTTATGCTTGTAGATCTGATAGAAAGGGATATATAGGAAACTAATGATCTAAGGGACTTCTTTGGATTGTTTATGGATTTCTATAGTCGTTCTTATTCATGATACTGATGAAGGATAATTGAGAGATAAATTTGGTACTGTCTATCACAAAACCTGTTTCAAGTTTATACTTTGTGCCAGATATTAGGGATAAAAAGGCAAAGATGGCAGAATCTCTGACCTCAAAGAGCTTAAAAAATCTATCAGGGAGCAGACAATCTCTATTCCTATTGATGGATAAGTGTGATAATAATAAATGCATGTAAAATATATACAAAAGCATAAAGCAATTCAGGGGGGGGCATAACAACTGGGCCTCATTTAAGAAGTGAATACTGAGCTGACTGTTGATTTCTAAGAGGAAAAGAATGGAAAGAAAACCTCTACAAAGGCAAGGAGAGGGCGATAGAGTATCATGGACATAGAGAGGCAAAGCAAGCCTCATTGTGCAGTTCTCAAGATGGGTGCTAAGGCTTTTATTTTACATTTCTATAGTGCATCCTAATTTTTGTTTAAATTTTAAACATTTATTAATATTCATTTTTAACATGGTTACATGATTCACGCTCCTACTTTCCCCTTCACCCCCCGCATTTCCCCTACCCATGGCCAACACACATTTCCACTGGTTTTATCATGTGTCCTTGATCAAGACCTATTTCCAAATTGTTGGTAGTTGCATTGGTGTGGTAGTTTCTAGTCCACAACCTCAATCATGTTCACCCCAACCCTTGCGTTCAAGCAGCTGTTTTTCTTATATGTATCCTCTCTTGCAGTCCTTCCTCTGAATGTGGGTAGCGTTCTTTACCATAAATCCCTCAGAATTGTCCTGGGTTTTTGTATTGCTGCTGGTACAGAGGTCCATTACATTCAATTTTACCATAGTATAACAGTCTCTGTGTACAATGTTCTTCTGGCTCTGCTCCTTTCGCTCTGCATCAGTTCCTGGAGGTCTTTCCAGTTCACATGGAACTCCTCTAGTTTATTATTTCTTTTAGCACAATAGTATTCCATCACCAGCATATACCACAATTTATTCAGCCATTCCCCAATTGAAGGACATACCCTCCTTTTCCAGGTTTTTGCCACCACAAAAAGTGCAGCTATAAATATTTTCGTACAAGTCTGTTTATCTATGATCTCTTTGGAGTACAAACCCAACAATGGTATAGCTGGATCAAAGGGCAGGCATTCTTTTATCGCTCTTTGGGCATAATTCCAAATTGCCATCCAGAATGGTTGGATCAGTTCACAACTCCACCAGCAATGCATTAATGTCCCAATTTTGCCACATCCCCTCCAACATTCATTACTCTCCCCTTCTTTCATTTTAGCCAATCTGCTAGGTGTGAGGTGATACCTCAGAG
>NC_058134.1:250728582-250765607 GCF_016433145.1 Gracilinanus agilis
GAAGGAAGGAAGGAAGGAAGGAAGGAAGGAAGGAAGGAAGGAAGGAAGGAAGGAAGGAAGACATTTTTATAGTGCCTACTATATGCTAGGCACTATGTTAAGAACTTTTTAAAAAATATAATCTCATTTGATCCTGGGAGAAAGGTGCTATTATTATCTCCATTTTATAGTCCCAATAACTGAGGCAAACAGAGGTTAAGTGATTTGCCCAGAGTCACACACTTAGGAAGCCCTAAGTTTAAATCTGGCTCAGACACTTACTGAGTACAAGCTTAGCACTCTATCCAATATGCTATCATCTCATTTTCTTTTCTGCAAAATAAGGAAGCCGAACTAGATGAAACCTAAGGCAGAATCTTAACTTGAGGTTCATGAACTTAAAATGATATTTTTTTCAATAGAACTGCTTTCCTTTATAATCCTATGCATTTTCTTAATGAACGTAAAACTATTATCTGAAGAAGGCATCCACAGTTTTATGAGACTGCTAGAGCAGTCTGTGACAACAAAAAGTTAGGAAGCTCTGCTCTAAAAGGGTTGTCCATATCGAAGTACTATAATGGTATCATCTCTCTTTTTTCCAGGACTGTTATTCTTGGAATGACTGAAATTAGCAAACTAGAATTAGGGATTTAAAACTCAGGGATGGAGCAGAAAGGAAAGACACTATATCATGTCAGTAACACTTAAAGAGAAGTGTTTTTCCAGGAACCAAAGACAGCAGAAAAGTAAACTGAAGGTATCATTTTGACTCCAGAAGAGCTTTCAATTTATTGGGGAGGGGGAACAAATCACAATATAAATAAACAACAGAAACAAATAAGCATTTACACAGACAAAAAAATACTCAAGTCCTCATAAAATGTAACCCCACTAAGCAGTGTAATCTCTACTTCATTTTATTGAGCTTACCAACTGGGAAACAACATGGAACATGCACTTTATTTGTTTATCAGAAGGATGGAGTGCTTTTCCTCTAAAGGACACTTTATAGAGTAGTTTCTACTTTGCATTTTGACGATACTGCTAGAAATTTTCAATTCTATATTATCTCAATTGCAAAGCAATTTTGCTACCTGCCAAGATAAGGTATAACTTTATGCTCATAAAAGAAAGAGAATGGTATTTGGGTTCTTTCCATTGCATTCTTACTATTTGTTGTTAACTATTAAAGAAAAAAAAGGAGCTATTCAACAAGAACTCATCACCTATATCACCTTTTCCTGGATGATTGTAATAGCTTCCTAAGTGACTTCCCTCCTTCAGCCTCTCTCTGTCTCTAATCCATCCTCTTTGCTGTTGGCAAAAAAAAAATTCTTACTAAAGCACAAATCTCATATGTTACATGCCTACTCAAAAGATTTTAGTGGTTCCCCATCATCTAAGTGATAAAATCAAACATTCAATCAGCCACCACATATTTATTTATTAAGGGTCTACCATGTGCTAGGGAAATAAGCACGATGAATGAAACATTTCCAATTTGTAAGGAGACAAGATGTATATGTATGTAGTCAGAGAAAGACAGGCAGCTAGGCAGGCAGGTAGACAGACAGGTGGACAGATGACAGAGAAATAGAGAGGGATGGATGGATGAACAGTTGGATGGATGGAGAGCTAGACAGACAGACAGACAGACAGACAGAGAAATGGGCAAATTAGAGAGACAGATAGATGGACAGACATAGAGAAGACAGAACAGTTTATATATCTATATATCTATATACATATGCATATTTCTCTCTCCTTATACATATACATATATAATTACATACACACATAATTATCCCTTCCACATCATGAATTTCTTCATCATGGTTTAAATATACTATGGGTCAACAAGAAAATTAAAGGGAATTTTGGGGGAGTTTTGTGGAAGCCACAGAAGACAACCAAAGCCAGCAGAGGATATCGAAAAAGTTTAGAAACTTATACTTAACCCAAAATTTAAAATAAGGTACTATAAATATCTCATGAAAAATCCAAACTTCTTTATTGATATGAAAGGAGGGTCTAAAAATTTTACACAGATTTTTCCAGATCACAAAACTGATATGGAAGGGATAACTGTATACCTTTATATACAATTAATATGATGCTTTAAGGCTTAAAAAGTACTTTACAAACATTATCTCAATTGATCCAGGTATCCTTTCATTTTCCAGAGAAAAAGAATATGAATGGTATTGATCATATACATGAAAACATCTTGTACTCTACTCTCATCCCCATAGTACTTGTTTTGTTACTGATTTTCAGTCATGCCGTACTCTTTGTAACCCTCATGATAACAGCTATCCATGGGTTGGTTGTTTTTTTTTGGCAAGGATATTGGAGTGGTTTGCCATTTCCTTTTCCAGTGGATCCAATATCAGAGGTTAAGTGACTTGCCCATTGAAGTGTCTAAGGTTGGATTTGAACTCAGTTCTTCTTGGCTCTAGGTCCAGCTCTCTATTTACTGAGTTACAGCTGCCTCTGCACAGTTTTTATTTACTCTTCTCCTGAATGTTCCATCACAGCTGTTGTTTTTTCTCCTTGTACAATCATAGCAGCTAATGGCAAAGCTCTAATCCTTACCTCAGGGTAGAAATTAACATTGTCCAGTATTACTGATCTTGGCTTAACATCAAGGTTCTGCTGCCCTTTATTTCTGCATGAGAACTACCATTCTTTCCAATTATGTTCCTTTGCTCTTCTCCCTTTTTAGATCCTTAGTCATTAATCTAACTCGCTTGTAAATCAAGACATTACCCTCATGATGTCATTGCTCCTCTTCAAAAATGAAGGATGGGGGTGGCTAGGTGGACACTTCCTATTTGGGTGACCCTGGGCAAGTCACTTAATCCCCATTGCCCAGCGTTTACCACTCTTCTGACTTGGAACCAATACATAGTATTGTTTCTGAGACAGAAGGCAAAAAAAAATGAAAGATGAACAAGTGATTGATGAATCATGAGTTGATGGATGAATTCAGACACAACTACCAAGTAAAAGTAATGGGTGAAACCAAGAGTGTAACCTACAAGACTTGCCTAAATCCACAAACCCTGTCCATGGTGCTAAGCCTCTTCTTACCCAAGTTAGTATCACTCCCTAATTTAACTCCTTGTTTGTCATAACGCTTTCTCTACAATTTCCCATCACTGATCCTAGATCTGTCCTCCTGGGCTGAGCCAAGCAAGTCCAATTCATCTTCTTCAAGCCAGATCTTCAAATATTCAAAAATATGATTCTGTTTCCCTTGAAGTTTTATTTTCTCCAGATTAAACACCCCCAGTCCCTTCAACTAATTCTTGTATACTATTGCTTCAATCCTGACCTCATTTTGGCAAAAATGTGCATGAACCTGATTAAGGTCAATTTATCAGTAAGGGATAGGGATGCACTGAAATAAACTGGGTTTATTTGGACCTTAATTTTTGGATTATAATCTTCTAATAGTTAATTTATCAAGAAGGATTGACTTTGTTAATTCTGACATCTCTAAAGACTTGGGTTTCAAGTTCCCTGGTGGGCAAATTCATTAGTGATATTAATATGAATTAGTGTTCAATCACAAATCTGACAATTTTAAAAAGTGTCTATGTATTTTGTTTAGTGTAGAATTACACTGTCTGTGTGCCCTCCATTGTTTTTTTTCATCCTCCAGTTTTATAGTCTGTAAGATTTCCTCTAATATTTCCTCTAATAATTAATATAGTCTGTAAGATTTCCTCTAATATTTGGAGGGTAGCAACTGTGGCTAATTTCATGACTGGTAACACTTTGCACAGAAATAAAATATAAATGCTTCTCGAGTTGATAGGAAAGTAAACAAGATATACTTTTCTTAAAATCTCAAAATTATTTGTGATTTACTATTAGTCTCAAAACATTTTTTATGAATTAGCAATATTCTACCAATAGTGGTTTTAGAGATTCAAGAGAAAGAAAAATAAATGTTTTGAAAAATTTAAAGATTGAAATGTCTTGGAAAAGAATTATAATTTCATGAGAAATATTTCCTTGATTTTGGAATGATTTTGATTTTGATTTTAATTAGTTATATGTTCTCAGAGATTTATTTGAATAAAAGGGAGGTATAATGGAGATGGAGGGAAAATGTATATTAAAATATGATATCTATACTAATGACAATTTATAAACAACAGTTAAATGATGCATTAAAATCCTTAGGCTGCATCAATATCTTTTCATTGAATTTTGAGGGAGCCGATTTATCAGTGGTAACTAATTAATTATCTAGTTCCTAGAGCTTAAGTCCCAGGTCATTTCAACTTCTTATGCACTGATGCAAAACAAATTCATTAAAAATTTGCAGTTAGCATCTAATGTGCCTCAGTCAAAACTATGGATATGGAGATGGCTTAAGAGCAATCATTTAACAGAAATGCTACTTTGGGTGGTATCAAATAGAATAATATTCTTTAAAATATTTACAGAATCACAGAATGTGGGAGTTGAAATAGACCTAAGGGGCCATCTAGTCCAATCTATACACTGAAGCAATTGACCATTAATATCATACCTGACAAAAAGTCAATGAGCCAATGCTTGAAGAACCCCAAGAAAGGGGCACCCACCCTTTCCTGAGATAATTCATTCCACTTGTTTAACATTGTTCAGTCACTTCTGCCATATCCAAATCTTCATGAGTCCATTTGGGTTTCTCTAGACAGAGATACTAGACTGGTCTGCAATTTCCTTCTCTAGATCATTTGACAGATGAGAAACCTGAGACCAACAGGGTTAAATGACTTGTCCCTTCTCCAACCTGGTTTTCTCTCCTTTGGACACTCTCTAGATGACCAACATTCCTTCTTACACTATAGTGCCCAGAAGCAAATGGAATTGAACTGAGGAAAACTTCTCTTACTTAGATTTGGAAAAGGCAGTAATTACCAGAAGTTTTAAGCTCCAATAAATAAATATAAAAGAACAATTAGGTAAGGTATTGGGTCATTAGACTACTATCCAATCTTGTTTAATTACTACACTCAGTGGACAATACCATCACCAGCAATCATACTAAGCATTTACCTCTTGACATTTGTGGTGTTTGGAAAATGTATTTTTCATTTATCAAGGTCTATTGAGTGAACACTAATTAAAAGACTGATCAATAATGCTTTTACACAGGCATGGAGTTACTGGACTGGAGCTCATAGGGGTAAGAACATGGTTGTAAACCATGAATTGAAAGATCCTAGGGCAATGCTATAAAATCATTTAGCCTTGTGTTAACGAAGCAGTCACACACAACTTTTTACTAATACATTATCTTAGGAGCATAGCTGCTTTCTTCTGGAATATTCCAGAAGCTTAAGCAATCTCCACCTTTTTATTTCCTTTGTTAGTTACCCTTTTTGGAAAACTATTCTCAACCCCTGTCCTCAAGAGACAAAGGTATCATAGATTGCTGAAATCACTGAATAGCCCAAAGCACAATGATGCTGGGCTTTAGAAAGCATTATAGACTGCTTATCAGAGCTATTGTAGAAGAGATTCCTACTCATCTAGGACTGTATGACCTATAAGTTCCCTTCTGGCTCTTGAGATTCTAGCATTTCTTTTTAACAGTAATGGTAGATTTGCTTCAGAATTACATTTTTCTCAAGCTTATCTTTTTTTAGCAAAAGCACCAAAAAGACATCATTATAAAACTATTTCACCTACAAATGTCCTGCATTAATGGACCCCACATTGCATGATATTCTACAACAATATTAAAGCAAGGTTTCATCACTATTTTCAGATTAGAGTTCTTTTGATAGGATTTTTAGAAAATGAAAAAAAGGGTATTCTTGTCCTGAGACTATGTGTGTGACAAATATATGAAATGTACTAAATGAAAAGTGCATTAGACTACTTGGAAGGCATGTGTCATACACAGCCTGGGATGTACCGATTATTAGCCAGGTGGCCCTGGCCAAATCTCTTACCCCTTCCTGAGTCTCTACTTGTAGAGATAACTCTCATTTCTTATTTGTTGTTAGGGACCATGTGTATATGTAAATGTGAGAGTAATAATAGAAAATAGTTATAAATGTTTATAATTATTAATCTGTATGTTACATGTACTTATTATACTGTGAATTACTTTTATCTGGTTAAAATGTGTTGTAATAATCATAATACAAGTACTTATATATATATCACTCATTCGATCACCACAACCACCCTATGAAATAGGTTCTCTTATTAATCTCATTTTGAAAATGAGCAAAGTGAAGTTGAGAGAGATTAAGAGATTTATGTCTGAGTCAGTATTGAAACTCAATTTTTCCTGACTCCAAGGACAGGAGTCTATCCAATATAGCAACTTGCTACCTAAATGTTAAATTGGTAAAATTAAAAAAAGTTAAAAAAAAAAGAGTGAGGCAGCTAGGTGGCACAGTGGATAGGGTTTGGAATCAGGAAGACTCATCTTAGTGAATTTAAATCTGTCTTCAGACACATTAATTGTGTGACCCTGGGCAAGTAACTTAACCAGGTCTGCCTCGGTTTCCTTACCTGTGAAATGAACTGGAGAAGGAAAAAGCAAACCATTCCAGTGTCTTTGCCAAGAAAACCCCAAATGTGATGGCGAAAAGTTGGTCATAAAACAAATGAACAACAATTTTTAAAAATCCAGATAGTTTGTTATTGAAATAATAATACTGGAAAAATGGAGGCTATGTTATATTTATTTTTAAATTTATTTATAAATATATCCCAGATAGGCACCTAAGGGTAGAGAGAGGTAGTAGATAGAGATGTAGCTTCTGAGTCAAAAAGACCTGTCTGAATCATTGCTGACCCAAACCTGAGCAGGTCCCTTCACCTGTTGGGGCTCCAGGTATAAACCTGAGATTAAAAATCACAGAGAATGGGCTAATCCACACAAACAGAAGAAATATCCTCACTGAAGTTCTTTATTCAATTCAAATCTCAAGTCTGGTCTCCAGCAAAACTAAATAAAATGAAAGATGACCAAGAGATTTCTTTCTTTCTTTTATCCCCCCAAGACAACCACAGTGTTGCTAAGCAATGCTACCTTTGGAGATAGACATATCTATATATATATAAATTTCAAGTTTTTGTTTAGGAATTTCAAAGAGTAAGGAAACACACAAGAAATTGTGAACGATCATTGGACTTTGTGAGTTCTTTGATAATTAAAAATTTTTAAATGTCACTCATTTTTGCATGTGGGATCATTTTTGTTTGATTTAGAATTCCTAGTTTGCATCGTAAACCTCCTATTCCTAATTAACCCTCAATATAAAAGAACAAACCTAATTTGGGCTTCATTGAGAAACTTTAAGGAAATCAGTGTAAAGAAAGAATTTTGATAATTCTTCTTCTACAAAATAGACTCACAAAACAGAGAACCCAAGTGCAGGTACCTCTTACTTTACACAAGCTTGGTTGATTTGAAAATGAGAAATTAAGAATTTAAGAAATAATTCTAAAAGAAGAAATTAAGAAATAAGAAATTTAAAAACGAGAGATATAGTGAGGGGATAATTATCCCCTTCTTTTAAAAACCCTTACCTTCTATCTTAGAATCAATACTACATATTGATTCCAAAACAGAGGAGAGGTAGGGGCTAGATGGTGGGAATTAATTGATTTTCCCAGAGTCATCCAGTTAGGCAGTATCTGAGGCCAGATTTAAACCAGGACTTCCCATCTCCAGGACTGGCTCTCTATCCATTGAGCCAACTAGCTGCCCCTTGATTCTCCACTTTCAAAAAAAGTACTTGGCACAGAAGCCATTCTAATAAAGAAGGATTAAAAAAAATTCTTAACATAGTTTATTTCTTCAAATAGCAAGATTCCTCCTTATATTTAAAATATAATTCAGTGTATACCTAGATTATTGAGAAAATTCCTGTTGGGTAAATAAAGGGACAATTCATTCAATAGCCATATATCAGATGTTAATTTTGTGCCAGACACATTTCTAGATGAAGTGATGTTTTAGAAAGATAAAGAGCAAAATATAACATTTCACTGATTAAAATGAATATCATTTTTAATTTTAACCCATTTTATTGTTTTGTTTTGCTGTCCATAGTAAACTCTAAAGATACTAGCTTTATATGAAAATATTTTCATGTGACTAATGTGGAAATATGTTTTGCATGACTTACACCTGTATAACCTATATCAAATTGCTTGCCTTCCAAGGATAGGGAGGGGAAAGAGGAAGGGAAGGAGGGAGAGAATTTGGAACTCAAAGTTTTAAAAAGCAAATGTTAAAAATTGTTTTTACATGTAATTGGGGGGAAAAAAGAAAATATTTTTAAAAATACAAAATATTTTCAGACTTTGGCTAAATAAATGAGTTTGGAAGAACAGAAATAAAATAATCCACTATTTGGAGTCGGGGAGCTTGTTTGAATGCTGTATCTATTATTTTCTAACTGGGTGACCTTAACTTCTTTCCATGCTTCATCAGTAAAATGAGAGGTTTGGACTCAATGATTTTATATAATCCTATGGTCCTACAAGATGTCATGAAGTTCTGAATCTATTTTGAGAAAATTGCTAGCTCAGCCTTGCATGTCAAGGAACTGTTAAATTTGCCGGGTTGTCATTTATCACCTGGAGAAATAGAGCCAACACGAGGTAAATGTATTGATAGCTTTTTTTTTTATTGCTACATTTAAAGATTTTATTCCAAAAGACTGCATGGAACATTTTAACTTGGTGAAGAATTCTCTCCCTAGTCTCCTCCATTATTCATAGCTTTGTTTGGCAGTTCCAACGATTCCTGGAGTAGAACTGACTCTAATGTTTGTTATAATAAGGATCTGACATTACCAATGAGCAAGATGGTTTTGGAAGTCTGCTGGGAATGAAATAGGAGAAGGATGCTACGGAGGGGAGACTTCAGATCTCGGTACTTAGAGATGTCTTCCATTAAAGAGGCATTCCCAAACAGGATAATTTCACATGCCCTTACCAGGTACATCCTCTCTCATAAGATCAAGATGTTACTACCTTTCTGAACATTAGAAATGGCATTGCCAGTAACCACTTACCCAAAGAGAGTCAAGACTTATATTAGAAAACGGCAAGGAATGCTGACTTTATTTAACTTTATAACCAGGGATACTGAATATCTAGTACCTTTTATTTCTTTTTTCCTGGCTTGGTTATTTAGAATTATACCGTAATAGCAGATGTTATTTAGTGGTGTGTCAAGTGTGGAAGCCAAAGTACTATAATTACTCTAAGCTGAAAACATGTAAGATGTGAGAGAAAGTTGCACGTTTAAATTCTTTAAAACTTTCTGATACAGAGCAGCTAGGTGGCAAAATAGAGTAATAGGTCTGGACTGTGGAAGATTCTTCTTCTTGAGTTCAAGACAAGTCTCAGACACTTAATAACTGTGTTACCCTAGGCAAGTCACTTAACCCTGTTTGCCTCAAAAAAAATTTTTCCATGCAAAAAATGTAAATAATGGATAAAAAGATAAAGTAACACTATACACGACAACTACGATAATGAAAAACAAAACATTGAAGACATAGCATTCAGAACACAAATGACAAACTTGATTCCAAAGAAATGCTAGTGAAGACTGGTCCCCTCATCTCAACAGAGAAGTAGCAGGCTAAGTGAGTATGGAATATTGAATAGATTGTCAGTATTTTTACTTTAAGTTCTACCCATTTCTCTAGGGGTAAAATGAACATGACTAATGCATTTACCTGTTTTGCTAAAGCATTCCAAGCAACATAGTTGCAAAATTCTTGTGACATTTATTATAAATAGCATTAATAATAACTGTTTTTGAAAAAAGAAACTAAAACAACCCCCCCAAAATGGAATGACTCTTTTATATTTTTTTAAAGTTGACAACCAATTAACAATTTAAATTCAATTTCAGAATGTGAAAAATTAAATGCCTAGCACCACCAAAAAAGTCCCTATTACTGGAGTATATTTGCTCCTAAAATCTTGAGTTTCCAGGACATTTCTAACAAATGCTTCTCAGGTATATAGAGAATAGCCAAGGACTCAAGAGACCAACAGAATTTATCTATGGATATCCACAGAAATCCCAGAAAAACAACCAAGTAAGTTTTGATTGGCAGAATTTACTTTAAGAATTTTTATGGTGAATTCACAGAAGTGGATTTAGAGCAGTTTTTAAGTAAATTTACAGAAATCCACTTTAAGGCCTGAACATATAGAAAGATCATTTGTGAATCCAAGAAATGTAAAGGGCCCACATGAAAACTACTGATTTCTAGAAATATGCCTTTCCAGTGTCAGTGCCAGTGCCACCCTTGGATAAACAAGACTATATTCCCCTTGGCACCAGGACTAGGTTATACTCTCCTTATTAGGTGTCCCTGAGTCCACTCAATCTTCTCTGTAACTTTTCTTTTGTATAGCAGCACAAATGAATTTCTGAAAGCCCAGCTGTGCCCATGCCATTCTCCGGCTCAAGAAGTGACACTGGTACCCTCTTGCCCCAGGATAAAACCAACTCCTTTGTTTGGATTTTGAAGTCCTTCCAGTCTGGCTCCAGCCTACTTTGCCAGACATATCATCTACTCTAAACTCCAGAGTTCCAGCCAAACTGTCAACTGGATGTTCCACATTCTTGACATTCCATCTCTTACCTCTGGGCATCTGCAGAGGCTGCCCCCCAGTTCCTGGAATCTCTCTCAGCTCAGCTGCCCTTCTTACAAAAGTTCCTTCCTGAACTTGGTTCATGCTCTCCCTTCACTGCCAATTTTTACTTTGTATTTATTTATCTGTGTAAATCATGTGTCTCCTACCCACCACCCCTTTCATGCCCCCCAAAAATTTACATTTTAAGAGGTCAGGGATAGTCTAGGATTAGTTTTCCTTTCTTCAAGATCTAGCAGTGCGATGCACACAAAGTAGATGCTTTATAAATATATATGAATTATAGGTTAATTATACACAATTACATAATAGATAAGAGCATAATATATCACGTATTTTATATACTTGTGTGTACATGAGTCAGTCAGTACAGCAGATATAGAACTGGCCATGGAGTCATTAAGACTTGAGTCCAAGTTCTGCTCCTAAAACATATTATCTGGGTTACTAACTATGGACAACACACTTAAATTCTCAGTCAACCAAGTAACCTTCTAAAACTGTAAGTAACAACTGGTGAGTTTCCACAACTAGAGTTCCTTATACTGAAGAAATCTAGATGAAAAAAAAAAAGAATGAATGGATGAACGAATGAATAAGTGAATCAATTACTCATGGAAAATGCATGATATTGTATGTCAAAATATTGATAGCAAAACTTTTATGGTAGCACTGATCTGTAAACAAACCAGATGCCCATTGGTTGTAGAATGAACAAACAAAATATGGCACATGGATGTAATGGAGTATTATTCTACTGGAAATGATCATGAATATGAGGAAGCTGGGGAAGCATGGGGAACTCATGTAATAAGTTGTTGGACACCAGTGCCCAATGGCAGTTGGAAATTCCCAAATATCCCTTTACTGGTATCCCAGTGGGGTACTGGGGCCCTATGACTAATGTTCTATTCTTAAGGGAGAGAGACTGGGAGGAGAGGCATGTGGCTATAGCTAAAAATGTCAGATGCTTCAGACCAGCATCTCCACTGTCAACAACAGCTTAGAGATCAGTCAAAACCAGAGTGTTTGGGACCCCAGTGGTAGACAAGGAGAGTTCTCCCTGCCACTGAATGAGATGGAATGAGATCAACAGTTGAATACTAAAACAATGAAAATGAATTTACTGTGTAGGAGCCACATGGAGTAGACTTCAACCTCTGTTTCCCATCCTATCCTTCACTGCCACTCTCTTCCTTCAGAGAGAAATGAGTCCATTTCCCAGGATTTGTTCTTAAGACCTTTTTTTGGCATGGAGGCTCAGAATTGAACAAAAGAAAATTACTGATTCGTATTTTTGCTACTTTTCAGAGAAGAGAATGTACCTGGATTATTCCTAGAAAAATAAATGTAGCTGTTTTGGTAGGGCTAAGGCTTGAATGAGCTAGAGCTATTATGTGAAGTGGTACCTCAACCCTTTCTCTCTTTGTCTTCCCTTTCTAGGTTTTAAAAAGGACCTTCATCCCAGGGGCAAGCCAGAGAGAATGATGATCCAGAAGGTCATGTCCAAGGGGGAGAAGAGAGGTAATAACTGGGAATAATACAGGAAAGGGAGAGCCAAAAAGAGAGAGTAACAAACCCTATTCTAAACTGCTCAAAAGATGTTATTCCCACACCACTGCTTGACTGACAATGAACTGACACCAAATGATAACAAAATAATCAGGAAAACATCATATATGATAGAAGGGAAAATGAAAGAATAAACAGACAAAAAAATCCCCAAACTAAACATTTTAATTATAATGACCAAAGTTTCTTGTCTCCAGAGAAGAGACAAAACATTTTATCTCCTGTTTTTCTTTTCTTAAAAATTTATTGATTGATTAAAATATTTTTCCATATTTCCATGATTCATGTTCTCTCCCTTCCTTCTTCTATCCCCCCTCACAGGGCCAACAAGCAATTCCACTGGGTTGTACATGTGTTATTGTTAAAAACCTATTTCCACATTATTACCTCCCGTTTCTCAATGGAAAAGTGGGTGCTATGGAAGTAGACTCTTTTAGCAGGCTCAAGTGATGTATTGGCTAGTTTTGGTGAATTGCTTTATCTTTTCTATCCTCTTCCTCCCACCACTCTTTTTTTTCTTTTAATCCTTACCTTCCTTCTTAAAATCAATATTAGGTAGTGGTTCCCATGCAGAAGAGCAGTAAGGGGTAGGCAGTTGGGGTTAAGTGATGTGAGCAGGGTCCCACAGCTGAGATGTATCTGAAGTCAGATTTGAACCCCGGACCTCCAATCTGCAGGCCTGGCACTCTATCCACCCAGCAGTCTAACTGCCCCCCTTCTCTTTTAATGAGGAGATTACAAAAGATCGCTTGGCAGGTAAGAGGGGGTCTGATGGATTCAGAAATAAAAGTTATATAAAACAATCAAACAAAAAAATCAATAAAACTTAAAATGAAAAAGAAAGTACACCGTTTTGGGATGGGGCTATTTTTCTCCCATTAGACTATAGGATCTTGAGATCAGGGACTATATTTTACTTTTCTCTATAAAAGAGAAGGAAAGAGGGAATAACTCTACCTGGCACATAACAGGAAAATAAATGCTTGTTGCCTTACTGACTGAAATAAGGCAGGGTCACTCTCACCTCCTAGAGAACCATTATTTCTCCTAAAATTCCTAATAATCACAAGATATTTTAAAGTCTTTTGTGAGTCTTTCATGATTATTTTATGTCAAATCTGAACATTTCCCCGGGGCCCAAAGGCATCTCCTGTATTTTTCAGGAGAGTTAGAGCATCCTAAGGCACCCAAGGTTTCTAGTTGGCTATAGAGACCCAGAACTTGCCAACCTAAATCAGCAAAGCCAAGATGCACTAGGATGATCTCAGAGCTCATTATGGAAGAAATAAATCTATTCAGGCTGATCAAGCAGGTCTAACTTTTCCCTAAGGATCATACCTTGATGCATTAAGGATCTGTGGTTTCATCAATTAGTCAGCCCCAATTAGTATAGCATTTATTGAGTTTCTGCATGAACAAGGGAAACCAAGGTTTGAGTTCTGGGTTTCCTACAGATCCTAGCTAGGCAAATCACATAACCTCTCAGAACCCTCAGATGACTCTTATAAGAGAGGGGCCCTCAACCTGGGTCTATGAACCTGTCTTTAAAAAAATTTTTAAATATACAATATCAATGTTATGGAAATACCAATAATATGGAAATAGGTCTTGATCAATGACACATGTAAAACCCAGTGGAATTGCACATTGGCATTGGGAGGGGGTGGGAGGAGGGGGAAAAGATAATGAATCATGTAACCATGGGAAAATAGCCTAAATTAATTAATTAAATGGAAAAGTTAAAAAATATGTATACATGCACATACACATATTTTGCATATATGTAAGTTACATGTGTATGTGTACATAAGAATATGTATATTATATTTGTATTATATATAAATACACATTTGTATTTATATACATAAATATATATACACACATTTTTATGTGTATATATATTTATTATATATATGTATATATAAACACAGAAACATTAACACTCATTTGATCCTCACAAATATTCTAGGCGGTAGGTGCTATTTTTATCCCCATTTTTCAGATAAGGAAACTGAGGGCAACAGGGTTTAGTGACTAGCCCAGGCTCCCACAGCCAGTAATTGCCTGAGGCTAGATTTGAATTTAGCTTTTCTTGACTCCAGCTCCCACGCCTTAGAAAAGTTAAATGACAGATTGTGCCAAAGGGGGAAAAAAATGTCAGAGTTCTGAACTCCACGAACAATTAATTGATGCTTTAAAAATATTACCTTCCAGTCATTAGCAATTTTCAAATTAGCCAGCCTGGTCCTTGAGGGATAGACCTCTAGTCCATCACCTGTGAAAAGACCTTTCTCACTTGCAAGACTTCCCAAAGCTTATTTTTTTCCTTTAAGGACCCTCGGTGCCCCTTGGACCACACCGGTGTGATGGAAAATGACTTTAGCAGTCTACATTTATAATGACAAT
This sequence comes from Gracilinanus agilis, assembly GCF_016433145.1. Taxonomy (NCBI): domain Eukaryota; kingdom Metazoa; phylum Chordata; class Mammalia; order Didelphimorphia; family Didelphidae; genus Gracilinanus; species Gracilinanus agilis. The sequence continues at coordinate 250,743,196 of NC_058134.1, forward strand.
TATTCCAGAACACAAATTAAGCTCTGTGTGCTGAATAAAGTCGCCTGGGGGATGATTCCAAAGAAAAAATGAGCAGAGACTGGGATATAAAAAAGGCAGCAACATTTAAATAGAAGGAACCCAGGACCATTCCCACCCCCTCCGCACCCCCCAGCCCCATATGATTACTTGAATTAGTCTAGAGAACTATTTCTCCATCATGATGATTTTACATGGCGAGAGGCTGGCCTTAGAGTGATAAAAGAAAATGATGGAGAATCTCTCTCTCCACGGTCGGGTCAGGTATCCTTTTCATGAAGCTGCTACAGAAGGAACTTGAAGGATGAAGCTTGGCTCCGGGTCTGCTCAGATGAGGGAACCTTCACTCTTAACCAGAGATGGAAGCCCATGAAGGAGCCCTGTGGTTGGAAAGAGGCAGATAAAGAAGCTCCTCTCTCTGAACGAGAGATTAAGTTGGATTCACCAGAACGATCTTCCTCAGGCTGGTGGGGCAAAAAATCCCTTTTGTTCTGCTGCATCACGAGGGAGACCTCATTTGAGTGTGAAGCCTCTATTGGGCTTCTCCAAATCTCTTGCCAAGCAGAATTGGGCTGAGACAGCTGGGAGCTTTGATGAGGAATTGGACTGACACTCAGGAAGAGAAAAGATGGAATTGGCTTTGAACCTGTTGTACTTTTATACCAGCTAAGGGAGCGGTGTGTGCCCCAGGGAGGGGAAATGGACAGGCTGTGCTGAGCCACTGAGCCAAACTTTGCAGTTACTTTAAAGATATTGTTCAGAGAAACGAAAAAAAAAAATGAAATAATGTTGGCTCTGGAGTCAGAGGACCTGGCTTCAAATCTTAAATTCTGCTACACTTCAGTAAGGTCCTTAATTCTCTGCCCTCATCTATAAAATGGGCAAAGGAAGGGCTGGCTCTTTTTAACCTCTTATTTTTTTTAACCCTTACTGTGGATTGGTTCTAAGGGAGAAGAGTGGTAAGGGCTAGGCAATGGGAATTTAGGTGACTTGCCCAGGGCCACACAACCAGGTTTGAACCCAGGACCTCCCATCTCTAGATCTGGCTCTCAATCCACTGAGCCACCTAGCCAACCTGTAAACTGCTTAAAAAAATAAATTAAATTTTATTTTTAATCTCCATATTATTCATTCTTATAAGTGAACAATCCCGTAAAACCAAAATTCCCAAACATATACCCAAACAAGCAAGTGCTAAATCATATGTTTTCATCTGCATTTCTACTCCAACAATTCTTTCTCTGGAAAACCACTACTAGGTATGTATCTCAAAGTGACTTAAAAAATGGGAAAGGATCTGTTTGTACAAAAATATTTCTACCTACTCTTTTTGTGGTAGCAAAGAAATTGGAAACTAAAGCAATGTCTCTCAATTTGGGAATGGCTGTATAAATTGTAGTATAATGATGGTGATGGAATACTATTTTGCAATAAGGAATGAACAGGATGATTTCAAAAAGAGCTGGAAAAACCCACCTCACACCAATGTGACAGTAAAGGAAAATAATAAATTTTGGAAGGGATGTGGCAGAATTGGGACACTAATGCATTGCTGGTGGAGTTGTGAACTCCATGTGATCCAACCATTCTGGAGGGCAATTTGGAACTTTGACCAAAGGGCTATAAACCATTTGTTAGTGGGAAGCTGGCAGCAGGGTGGGCTCAGTGGATAGAGTTCTGTGCCTGGAGTTTAGAAGACTTGAATTCAAATCCAGCATCAGACACTCACTAATTGTGTGACTCCAGGCAAATCACTTAATCTCTTTTTGTTTTAATCCAATGGAGAAATAAATGGCAAACCACTCCAATATCTTTGTCAAGAAAATTCCATACAGGGTTGAGGAGTCAGATATTACTAAACAATAAATGGGAAGGTGGTAGAAAGGGAAAGTAAATATCTGGAAATTGAAAAAAATTAAAATAAAAAGGAGGGGGTTGGATTATATAGCCTCATACAGCTTGTATGGCTAGAGAGAAATCAAAGAAGTATCAAGGAGATATTTTCTACCCCCCTGCCTCCTCTTCTCTCCTTTTTTCTATCTTCCCAATTACCTTCAAGGTAGGAACCATTCTGGCCCTAGGCAGAAAGTGGATAGTAAGCCTCAGCCTAAGAAACCCTCAGTTAAAATCCTTTCTTGCTAGCAAAACTTCTTGCCTATTACCTAGACTTTTTGTCTAAATCCTAAACTCTTGTTTCCCACAATTATTGATCAGGAGATTCCGGATCATCCCAAATCTTTGTTACCCAGGCTATCCAAAAGAGGAATGGGCTTCAATCATTATTGAACAAGCTGGGGCATTATTGTGAAATGGAGTATTACTGTGCAACAAGAAATTATGACTAGGAGGAATTCAGAGACATGGGGGGAAAATTTGATTGGAACGATATGGAACGGAATAAGCAGAGCTCCAAGGAGACTATATAAAATGATTGCAACAATGTAAATGAATTGATTATTAAGAGGAAGTTAAAATCTTCCTAACTGGAAAAACCAATATTGGTCCCAAAGAACTACTAAGGAAACCTATTTCATTTTCTCTGTGGAGAGATGGATGACTACTGGTGCAGAATATTAAATATACTGTCATTTGAAGCAACCACATAAATTGTTTGTAATGAACAGTTTTTCTTTCTCACAAGGGATGGCTCAGTTTAGTGGTGTATTTACATATGTGTGTGTTTGAGAGCTACATAGCCCATATATACATACTGTATATAAATACATATATCTATGGATATGGAAATGTCTATAACATAAAAGCTAAATACGTCAATAAATATTTCTTAGAAGTAGAATGGTCTTCCTTTGGGTAAGATCTAAAGAGGTCTAATGACTGTAGATCCTTAGGTAATGACCAGATGAAAGCTTGTTGGTTCTGCTGTGAAAGGCATTTTTGTTCAGAATTAGACTAGATCAGATGAATCATGAGATCTCCTTGAATGCTGAAATTCTGGGATGCACCTAGTCTACATTTTTCAACTTGACTGGATAACTTCTGAGTATGATATAGTAGAGACTCCTTTTGGGATATCAGTAGGATTTGATGGATGCAACAACTTCTTCCAGCTCCAAAATTCTGTCATTCCATCATCTCCATTTTGAAAGTAAGTAACATTAGATGTTAGAGTTTAGTTAATTTGCTTATGGCCATCCAGCTAGTAAGGGTCAGAGTTAAGACGGAATCAGACACTCCTGAACTCACATTCAGTGGTCTTTTCCTTTTGGATATCACAAAGGTATATATTGAAAGTTTCAACAAATCTGATGCTACTCTTTGTTCAATAATATTACTTTTTTTTGTTCAACAATAACATATTTGTTCAATAATAATAATAATTCAATAATAAAATCACAAGGGGAAGGGACAGCTAGGTGGCTCAGTTGACTTTGGAGACAGGGCTAGTGACTGGAAGTCCTAGGTTAAAATATGGCCTCAGACAGTTCCTAACTTTGTGACCCTAGGCAAGTCACTTAACCTCCATTGCCTAGTCTTTACCACACATTTTGCCTTAGAACCAATATTTAGTATTGATTCTAAGATAGAAGGTAAGGTGTTTTTTTTTTAATCCATTAGGAAAATAACAGACACATATCACTTTTACATGGCCACAATTTCAAATTTATTAGCATTAAATGCAAGAAAGAAAATTAGAAGGTTATTTATTACAATGAGTCCTACTGTGTATGTATTATGCGTGGGCTTATTTAATGAGTGTTAAAGCCCACTTCCTTATCAGTTCTAATTGGATAGTAAATTCTTCCTTTTGTTTCCAGAAACAATATTGGCACACTTTATTAGAAGAGACCTTGCAGGATCCTTTTTTTAATTGAGCTCAAACAGATGGTTTAATTTCTAAAATGCTAATTTCTTGCTGTGAATTCTATTTTTCACAGCACTTTACTTTTGATCGACACCAAGGGCTACATTTGCAAGGCATAAGAAATATTACTTGGGATACAAGTTAATACTGCCTGTTCTTCTCCCACTATTGTACCAGTAGGGGTTCCTGGACCAATGGAAGGCACAGAGAGAAAGAAACCCAGACTATTAAATGACATGAAGCATGGTAGAAAGTGCTTATGACCCAGATGAAGTGAACTAGCATGATGCCTCCTGGGTACAGCAATAACAAAGACCATGAAAAAAATGAAGGAAAAAAACCCCATATCCATGAAAATGTTATTTGTTAATCCTATCTAGTGAGGAAGGAAGAGGAGAACAAATAATTATATAGTAGAGGGAAATCCCTCAAGCATGGGTAGCTTATTAAAGGCTAATTGGTTTCCTGGAGATTCTTCTTAATTTAAGTCATTAAAAATTAATAACAAGACCCTTAACCAAAAGGTGGGATTTTATTGGGGGTGGGGGTGGATCTAGATCCACATAAGACATTTCTTTATTGCTTTAGGTGTAAGTACTTCCTCCTGATATCCCATTTTGTATTCTGATTGTGTTTCCTGGGCAAGTCACTCAGTTTCTCAGTACTCCAGGGAAATAGTTCTCAGAGTGAAGTTTGGAGATCCCTGGGAAATGAGTGTATGGGGGAACATGAGATCAAATATATATATTGATAATAATTCTAAGATATGTTCATTTGTAATATAGTAATGCCAACAGAAGTAACCCACATAAGCCAAAGCTTTTGGGGGGTCCTCAGCAAATTTTAGAAAGACAAAAAAATTTAAAAACTTCTGAATTAGGTTATTCTTCACAATGTCTCATTGTAGAGAAGGGAAAGACCTCCTTTGGAAGAGAAGTTCCTCCCTGGAAGCCCCCTGACCAATGAAATCAGAGGTCAAGTCTCTATTCTACTTCTCTGATATCAATTTTATATAATCTTATCTGTACACATAATACAGAGAATATAAGTTCCTTGAGTGAGGGGACTGTTTAGTTTTGTTTTTAACCATGACTTTCTGTCCTAATAATTTAATAGTAAAATGTTAATAAATAACAATTCTAGAACAGAATGACAAGGATGGTCAAATGGAGTTAAATGACTTGCCTAGGGAAACACAGCAAGGAAGTATCTGAGGCCAGATTTAAACCCATGTCCTCCTAACTCCAGGCTTGGCTTTCTATCTACTGAGTCGTTTAGCTGTCCTGTGGGGGCTGTTTTGTTTCTATATTCATATTTCCAACATCAAGCACAGGGCCTAGACAAAGCAATGCGAAATAAATGTTTGTTGATCAATTGATTGTTTAGTGAATGCTATATGAGGGAAGATGGATGGAGAGGAACCAGTGATTTCATTAATGTAGGGCAGTGCCTTTGTGGAGGTTCCTCTCCTCAGGAAGATATTGACAATTTCTTAGTAATTAATATCTGAGAAATAAAATAAGAAATCAATTAAAATATATAAGAACAAGGGCCATTCCCTAATAAATCAGTGAATAGACAATAAAAACAAGTAGTTTCTAAAAGAAGAAACATTCTATTAACAAAAAATCATATGGAAAAATATTTCAAAGCATTAATAAGTGAGATGTGAATGAAACAGTTCTGAAGTTATACCTCATGGCAATCAGACTGGAAAAGACGACAAAAAAATATGGTGGAGGGTCTAGGGGAAGACGTTACTGTTGTTAGAGAATTGCTTGGGGGCCAGAGAGCAAATGATTTGTCCAATGTCACATTGCAGGAATCTCATAGGCAGAGCTTGAATCCAGGGCTCTCTGATTCTAAGAAAAAGCTTTTTAGTCAATCTACCATGCTGTTTTTGAGATGGAGACCTAATGCAAACCTGAAGGATTTAGAGATTGTCATGGGCAATCACTCTAAGATTCTTTATCTGATCACACAAAGATAATACATTTATATAATCCTAAACATAATCCACTGAAATTTTCTTCTCAAAAAATGAAACTTTCTTGAAGTATATGAACAGGTAATTCTCAGATAAAAAAAATTAAAACTATCTTTAGGCATATTAAAAAATTCTTCAAATCACTATTAATTAGACAAATGCAAATTAAAACTAATTTGAGGGTGGCACAATTGAATATAATAGACTTCTCTACTAGAAGCAATGCAATGACCCAGGACAATTCTGAAGCACTTATGAGAAAGAACGTGATCCACATCCAGAGGAAGAACTGTGGGAGCAGAAACACAGAAGAAAAACAACTGCTTGATCACATGGGTCGATAGGGATATGATTGGGGATGCAGACTCTAAACAATCACCCTAGTGCAAATACTAATAATGTAGAAATAGGTCTTGATCAATGACACATGTAAAACCCAATGGAATTACTTGTTGGCTATAGGAGAAGGGGAGGGAAAGAACATGAATTCACGTAACTATGGGGAAAATTCATAAATAAATTAATTAAACTTAAAAAAAATTTTTTTGATCTAGCACATACCAAAGCAAACAAAAAATTAACTAATTTGAGGTACTAACTCATATTTATCAGACTAACTAATGTGACAAAAATAAGAAAATGATAAATGTTGGGGGATGTCATAAAATCAGGACTAATTCCTTGTTGGTGGAGCTGTGGCCCAATAGAACCATTCTGAAGCATAATTGGAAAACATGCCCAAACCATGCCCAAAGAACCATAAAAAAAAAAAAACCAACCTTTGACCTAGCAACACCAGTACTAAGTTCATATTCCAAATAGAACTAGATAGTAGAAAAAGAAAGACTTGTACAAAAATATTTGTAGCAATTTTTTGATGTTGGCAAAGAACTGAAAACTAAAGGAATGTCCTTCAATTGGGGAATGGCTATATAAGTTGTAGTATATGATTGTGATGGAATACTATTGCACCATAAGAAATGATGAATGAGATAATCACACACAAAATCTTATTTATATTAAAGGACTAGATAAATATGAACTATTAATATTATTATCACTAATGTAATCAAATGAAAGATCCCTGAGGACCGAGGCTTTTTTATTTTTATTCTCAGCATCTGGTACAGAATTTGGCACATAGAAGATGCTTAATAAATATCTCTTGACTGACATTACCTCAATTATTTTTAGTGTAGCCAGAGAGAGACAATAAGTATCTTCAAATTGCCTGGAACTTTAGGCTGATCTGATAATGACCTTACATTGCTCAGTGAGAAAAGGAAGCTAGTTGAAATGAGAATTGAGGTCCTTCAGGAGGGAAAGTGAGCAATATCCTAGAGGAGCTAGACTGACCACCCTCTGCTTATGTGGAAAATGGAAACTAACTTGTGACCACTCCTAGAGCAAGAGCGATTGAATTTAGTAAATATCTACATAACAAGAAGAGGAATGTAGAATGCCCCAGAATGGAAAATGTCATCCTAGAATTTGAGTATCGAATATGATTTTCTGGAGCATCTCAGTGTGTACAGCACCAGGCTCGGAGTCAGGAGGAAATGAATTCAAATCAGGTTTTAGACACTTACAAGTTGTGTGACATTAGGCAAGTCACTTAGCCCTATTTGAATCAGTTTCCTCATCTGTAAAATAGGCTGGAAAAGGAAATGGCAAATCATCCTGGTATCTATTTTAAGAAACCTCCAAATGGGGTCATGAAGAGACAGACACCACAGAAACATATGAACCACAACAATGATTTTCTGTATATAAACCTTCAACACCATCATGGAATTCTCTTCAATATACTATGCTGCGGAATGCTACAAAGAGCATTCATCTATATTCTGAATATAGATGTCAAGTCCAAAAACAGCATCCAAAAAGACTTGCTGTATGCTTAATCATTAAATATGCTTTTGTTCATAATGTCACAGCCATGTGGAACAATTTCTAAAGTGTTTAATATTTGGATAAAAACCCTCCTAAAGTGTCGATCAAATCTAAATCTATCTTCCCAATAGTCTTTTGTGCATTATTTTCTTTCATTCCTCAAAGTCAGTATTTCATATCATCTTTGAAAAAATTGTTGGAAGAATTAATTGTTACATGATTTCCTACAGAGTAAAGTAGAAATTAAAATTGAGTGAAGAATCCAATTACTTAACCATTGTTAAATTCTGGTTTTCCTTATTAAAAGAAAATATCACACAATTTCAATGAGTTTCAGAGATTGGATTTTCAGGAACAGCACTCAACAATAATTAGGCTAAGACATGTTTAATATCTATGGCTAAAGGGAAATCTGAATAATTAAAGGAAAGCATTTTGCTATAATAAACACAACGTTAAGAAAAACTCACAGAAGCAATTCTACAAAACCAATTTAAAATAATTTACATGGTCTTTCGTATTCATCTTTTAGGCATATTTTTAAAAATCTGTCTTACTTTTTAAAAATATTGTTGAATTTTAAAAGTAGGAGAAACTGAAGAATCCCCCAGAGTTATAATTTTGGGGGGTTGCTAAGGTGATGTTCAATGTCTGAATTATTGATCAAACATGCTTCAGGATTTTTATTAATGGACCTACACTGCACCAATGAAACATTTAAAATGGCCTTCCAAATCTTCTAAGTCATTCCACCATCACCTTATCTACAGAAGGGTTTCAATGTCTAGATATAGAGGCTTTGCAAGTGAAAGCGGAAAAAATGGAACATCTTTCCATCATAACCCCTAGCCTTCAGAATTTTAATTTACACTTAGCAGAACACTTGACTTATCTCAGTCACTCAGAGTATTCACAGAAAAATCAATTAGTTTTTAAAAACTGACATCTTATAAAAAGTGATGAATAGAAGGAATACAGAGAGGCACAAGAAGATTAAAGAAGAGATCCAAAGGGAAATAAGTAAATCAGGAAAACAATGCATAGAACATCTAAAAAATAAAAATGTAAAGAACAACAAAATTACTGAATGCTGTTATTAAAGTGATCAAGTTTAACTCTTAAGACATAAGAAGGAAAAGATATCTTCTTTTTGCAAAGGAGGGAAAAATGGCAAGGGGGGCATTCGAGATGCTGTCAGTCTTATAGAAAGTGTTTTGGGGGATAGATGGAAATTAGGTTGGAAATAGATGAACTTATACTGATTAGGCACTGTATATTTATATATTTAATAACGAGATATTTGTATATAATGATTTATTATTTTAATTATATATTATAGACAGAAAGATAGCTAGAAAGAAGAGAGACAGAGACATAGATAGATAGACAGAGAGAGAGAGAGAGAGAGAGAGAGAGAGAGAGAGAGAGAGAGAGAGAGAGAGAGAGAGAGATTGGTTGAAAAAAACTTATAGGACAGTGATAGATTTATAAAGGGCCTTGAAAGCAAGCAAAGGAACTTTTTCTCATTTGGGGAATAGAGTTACCCTAATTTAAAGGTTTGGGCAGCTGAATGGTACAGTCGATCTTAAAGTGCTGGGCCTGAGGTCAGGAAGATCTGAGTTCAAATCTAGCCTCAAATACTTCCTAGCTATGTGACCCTGGATGAGTCACTTAATCCTGTTCACTTCAGTTTCCTTATCTATAAAATGAGTTGAAGAAGGAAATGGAAACCACTTGAGTATCTTTGCTGAGAAAATTACCTCAATTTCCTCATCTGTAAAATGGGGTAATTTTAGTACTTTCCTCTCCATGTTAGAGCAGTTAGGAGACCCAGAAGATAGAGGGAGGGACCTGAAGTTATTGATGTTCCTGGGTTCAAATCCAGTCTCTGATACTTACTAGCTGTGTGACCCGGGACAAGTCATTAAATCTGTTTGCTTTAGTTTCTTCATCTGTAAAATGAGCTAGAGAAGGAAATGGAAAGCAATCCACTATGTTTGCTGAGGAAACTCTAAAAAGGGTTACACAGCCCAGAAATGACTGAACAACAACCTCCCAGCATTGTTCAGAGGAACAAATGTGAGAGTAGATATATTTTCCAAACCTAAAATCGTGATAGAAATGTTTGCAATTGGCATTTTGGGAGAGCAATTTGGAATTAAACCCAGAGTGTTATAAAACTGGGTATTAAACCCAACAATACCATTGCTGGGACTGTTTCCCAAGAAGATTAGAGAAAAAGGAAAAGAACCCATATGTTCCAAAATATTTATAGAAGCTCTCTTGTGGTGGCAAAGAATTGGAAATAGAGGGAATGCTCATCAAGTGGGGAATGACTAAACAAATTGCAGTATATGATTATGATGGAATACTATTATGCCATAAGAAGTGACGGGCGGGCTAATTTTTGAAAAACTTGGAAAGAACTATATGGGATAATGAACAGTGAAATGAGCAGAACCAAGAGAACATTATGCACAGTTACAGAATTAATACTGGAAGAATAAACTGTGAACGTCACCTCCAGAGAATGAACTGGGAGGGAAAACATGAATAACTTAATTTGTAGGAACATGTCTGTCTCCCAGATGATACCTTCTGTGATGTGGGGAAGGTGGGGAGAGGCTGGAACACTCATGGAAAATTTTTATAAATAAATAAAAGAAAGAGAATGAGATTATCCAGAAGGAAGCACAGATAAGCAGGAAAGCTTTGAAAGTTTCGGGTGGGATTTATGATGTCGATATGAAGAAGAGTAAGCAAAATAGAAGAGATTCATGATTTCATTTTTGAAATAAATAAATAAATGTTTCTATTTGGTAGTGGTAGAAATGTTAGTGAAAGAAGGATAGAATAGGAATAGAATTGCCTGGGGTGATGGACTCTCAACACATTTGACCAACACAACAGATCAATCAACCTAATCAGTTACTCTAGCCTAATTTCCAGGTAGTCCATGCCAACTACAAAGAGTAGGAATCAAGACATAAAAATACTACAAAGATAAAGCATTTAAATCCCAAAGGCCTTTAAGTGATTTCTGACAATTCCTACAGATCCAATCCATTAGCATTTACATTTCCACTACAGACAAAGCATCAAGCCTGGAAAGGACACAAAGTAAAGCAATCCCTGCCTAAAAGGAGCCTACATTCTCCTAGATGGATATACACTTGCACCCAGTTGAATCTGTATCTGATAATTTGAGGAAGGGAGAGAAATCTATCTGATATAATGTTACAGACCAAACAATCATGTAAGTATTCATTCTCAAATTAATTAAGGAACAAATAAAGCAACTTCAATGCGTAGTTAGATGGCGAAGTGGATAGAGTCCATGACCTGGAGTCAGGAAGATTCATTGGCCTGAAAAATATGACCACAGACACTAACTGGCTATGTGAACATGAGCAAACCCTGTTTGCCTCAGTTACCTCATCTGTAAAAATGAGTTGGAGAAGGAACTGGCAAACCACTCCAGTATCTTTGCCGAAAAACTCTAAAAGAAGTCATAGATTTGGAATACAACTGAAAAATGACTCAACAATGAAAACAGTTTCAAATTACATTTTCCCCCCTGAAAACTTTGGGTTTAGGGAAAATTTTCTAGCACTCTTTATGCTAGAATTTTTTTTCAAAGGTAGGGCTCGGAAAAATGAATGACACTAACAAAGGTTGTTTTTGTGGTTTTCAGACTTTCTTGGTCTCAGAGTACAAATAATATCAGTCTTCATTTCATTTAGTTCTACTTGAAATGAGACCTCATTTAGTTTTTATCAAAATCTAACTGATTAATCTTAGCTGGGAATCTTTGATGGTGAGAATTACTGACTCCAAATGGCTGCAGGGAACAGAGAATACTTCAGATCACAGACTCTAGAGCAAAAAGGGAGCTCAGAAATCACAAAGTCCAAGTCTTTCATTTTAGAGCTTTAAGATCATGAGGCCAAGAAAAGTTATTCAAAAGTTTCCTGCAAAGCCACCAAAAGCTAATATTAAGGGTTATAATATACAGCTGGGTAATATATTCCCTCTCCTACTGGTATTCTTTATTCCATAAAGAAGATAAAATGATTTCCCAATCCAATCTAATAAGATTAAAACAGAAGAATTAAAAGTAATTTCTAAGAAATAAAAGTAGCTCTGGGATTGTCCTAATATAGCTTTTATAAAGTCTTTTGGCAAAAGGAAAAAAAATGTTTTTAGGTTGAAATATTTAACTTATCATACTTTTCAGTGTTATTTCAAAGATATAACTGAAGGTTTATGAAGTAGTAATGGATTGCAGCCAGGTGGCTCAGTGAATTGAGAGACAAGCCTAGAGATGAGAGGTCATAGATTCAATTGTCTGAGATACTTCCTACCTGTATGATCTGGGACAAGTTACTTAAAGCTCATTGCTCAGTCCTTCATGCTCTTCTGACTTGAAACCAATACACCTTATTGATTCTAAGATTGAAGGTATAACTATATAGTTCATATATATATATATATATATATGTCACATATATATATATAATACACACACACACATATATATATACACACACACAGTAAAAGGATATAAAATATAATTGCTAGATAGGTTTTCCGGGTCCTGACTGAGAGCTACTATAGAATGTAAGCTCACTGAAAGCAAAATTTATTTTTGTATCAATGCCTAGCACAAGACTTGATAAATATTGTTGCTCTATTGTTTCAGTCATATCTGCCTCTTCATCATCCCGTTTGAGATTTTCTTGGTAAAGATATGGGAGTGGTTTGCCATTTCTTTCTTCAGCTCATTTTATGGATGAGGAAACTGAGGCAAACATAAATGACTTGCCCAGGGTTACACAACTAGGCAGTGTCTCAGGCCAGGTTTAAACTTAGGAAGATGAGTTTTCCTAACTCTATGCCTGGTACTCTATCCATTAACTGTCATTTGGCAAACCAAACCGCAGATGCCTAACTATATTGCCCACTGAATGATGCTTATGGGCGTTGTTGGACTTAACACAATAACCAAATCCAAAGAATGGGGGTGAGGGTGGGGACTTAATACTATAATATGAGTTGTAATGTGTTAGGGTCTCAAATGATTCAACCAGGAACAACTTTAATAACAGGGATGGAAAATCAAAATAAGGAAACTGGAGAAAGAAAGTTACAAGGACAATGATCATTTATTTTATGAGGGAAGAGTCCCTGCTAGCTATCTCTTACTGATTATCCAGTTTTATATTGTTAAAAAAAAAAAAGATTGTGTACAGTAAAGGAAGCCCAGAGAAGTTATTTTAAGTGTCAGCACTAAGTTTTTTGGTTTTAATTTTCCACCTTTCACTTTGATTGAGAACTGGGATTTTATTTAAGTAAACACTTTTCTTATCTCCCAAAGAGGAACTGAGTAACCACATCCTTATTAGAAGATTGAAGTAATTAGATCATTGTTTTTTCTCTTCCTCCTTCCCCTCCTTCCTTTTCCAGCTCCTTCCTCTTCCCCATCCTGCTCCTCTTTCTGTCTCCTCTCCTGTCCCACAGAAGTTTTAGAAACCTCTGAGATGGTGGGTAAAACATTTTCCGAGGTGACTGAAATTATTTCCAAATGAGAGTCAGTTCCTTCCATATCTGAGCAAGTTACTTTTAAGATGAAACCAATTTAGAAAGGAAGGACCATTACTCTGACACATGCCTTGTTACAGCAGCATCAATCCTGCTGTATAAGATCCTGCACTTTTTTCTCTCCTCAACCCTTGCTCCACCCTCTCTCCTCAAATAAATAAATAAAGGAAAACAACTCCTAAGGTTCAAAGCTGCTGTTTTTCAGGGAGAGGACTTTGAGTCTAAGACTACACCAAATCGCATGGAAAATGTTTGTTTTTAAAGCACTCAGACATAAATAGGTTAGAGATTTAGAGCTAGGAGGGTCCTTAGAGGCCATTTCATTCAGCCCCTTGAATCTATAGAGGAGGAAAAAGAAGCCCAGATAGATTAAAGGGCTTAGCTCAGTCTAACTGTATGAAAGAGTAGAGGGAGAAGTTGAAGACAGATCCTCTTACTTCATTGTCAGCTCCACTCTGCTAAGCTGCCTCCATATACACCAAAACCAGGGCCCATTTGGGTGCAAACATCTCTACTTTAAAGGATAAAATTTATTTTTTCTCTGTTGCTCTCTCATCTTCTCTCTCTCCTTTTCTTTCTTTCTCTGTCTCTGTCTCTGTCTCTGTCTCTGTCTCTGTCTCTGTCTCTCTCTCTCTCTGGCTCTCTCTTAGTTCATTGTCTCTCTTTTCTGTCTGTCTGTCTCACGGTCTCTCTTTGTCTCTCTGCTGTTTCTCTCTCTATCTCTCTGGCTGACTCTGTCTCTCTGTCTCTTACTTCTCCTTTCTGTCTGTCTCTGTGTCAGTCTCTCTCTCTTTTTCTCTTTCATAGAGTAATATCATTAATGAATCTTAGAGGATTCCCATGTTATTAAAAATGTAGATGGGAAGAGGGCAGCCTGGTAAGGTAGGGTCAGTAAGACCTGTTTTCTAGATCTCACCTTTAATACATGAGTTGTGTGACATTGGACAAGTTCCTAAACTTCTTTCCATGTCCCCAAGCACCTCTGAGACATTACATTGCTGATCATGCATTAAATAGTATTGGAAAATGGAACTGACTCAATGAGAACTCCATGAGTTCTCTCCACCAGTACAAATACAAAACAGGATAATAAATTAAGGTAGATTAATAGAAATGTAAAAAGAGGTAGATTAATGGGTATCTAGATAGATGGAGGATGACAGATATGTAGGTAAATAGATATGTTATCCAAGATGATATTGTTCATTTTTTAGGAGAACCCGATAGGCAGGAAATATTCGTCTATCAAATAATCTTATAATTTGTTGCCTTAGTTTGATTTTTTTTCTTTGTCCCTTGGAGTGGGGAAGTCCCTCTCCAGCCTTCTCTCCATTCTAGTTTGTGACATCTTAGCTGGTATTTGCTTGTGACACATGGCTTAAAGAGCTGCAGATGCTTAACTGGAGGTTATTAGACTGGAAGTACACTTACGTCAAGGTCATATTGACATGGGCATAGTACAGAGATGGCATGAGCAGTGTATTAGACAGGGAAATTCCCTTCCCCCTTTCTGTCCTTGTGACTCCCAAGCCAAACAACATCTGATAGCTACTGTAAGACTATTATCCTTGGATCATTCTTTAGGTTGAGATAGACAAAGACACCTTGGTAGCCTAAGCCCTGAGGATCTCAGGTAGAGCCCCTCAACCCACTGAATACCTAAGTGCTTAAGACTCTAGAGTCATGTCCACACCATGACATAACCTCATATAATCACTACAGTAAAGGATATAAAAACCCCTGAACCAAAATATTCAGGGAGCAACTCCTATAGTTGCTCCACTCATGCTGCCATGTTGTGTCTTGGAGAGCAACCTCTCCCCCTCCCTCAGGGCTGTTCCACTCATGCTGTCTTGCTGGCTAATAATGCTATGTAATGAACAAATTTCTCTTTTTTACTTTTAAGCTAAGTTTCAGAGTCCTCTCATTCTTGAGAAAGGTATCCTTCCAGAACCCAGGGGTTCTCTTCCCCCATTCAGTATCATCACAGGAAGAATGCATTCTATCCAAACCTTTATGGTAGCCTTAAGCATCTGCTAAGCTTTAAAACAAACAGAAAAAAACCTTTCCCCTCCACTTGAAATACTGTGCATGGGTTCCAAGGCAGAAGAGTGGCAAGGATTAGGCAGTAGGGAATAAGGGACTTACCCTGGATCATGCACCTAGGGAGTTTCTGAATTTGGAACTATTGGAACCCAGGACCTCCCATCTCTAGGCTTGGCTTTCATCCACTGAGTGACTGAGCTGCCCCACGATAAGCTTTTAAATTAAGCATCTAGCCTAGGATTCAAAATATATTTTTTGCATGTCATTTAACTAGATACATTCTAGTTGAAAGGAGGGAAATGTGGAGAGGTGGGAGGGTGAAAGGGAAGAGATCATAGTATATAGCTCTAGCATTGGCAAGAACCTTAGAGACCTTCTAGTCCAACCACCTCCTTTTACAGATGAGGAAAATCAGGTCCAGGGAGATGAGAAAAGTTTCCAAGGCGATGAGTGTCTAAGGTAGGATTTGAACCAGTGTACTCTGATTTCAGACCACCTCACTTTCCAATATATAATGCTTCCTCAAAGTTGGGGGAGAGGAAAAGAAGGGTTAAGGCAAGGTAAGCAACAATCTTCCACCTGCTACTGCTCTATTCTCCAAAATGAACTCCAGAGACCAAGCTCCATCTCTGTTGCCCTCCCTAGGAATTCCTAGCTAGCCAATCCCATTCCCAGTTTGCTCCCATTAGAAAGTAACTCTTTGAGGGTAAGCTTGTCTTGCTTTTGTAATTATTTCCCCTGCATTTATCCCAGTGCCAAAGCATCATAAATGTTCGGTAAAAGATTTGATTCATGAATTTCTTGATTTAGATCCATTAGAAAAAAATCCTTTACCTGGCTCAAAAGCCTGACAGGGTGAAATGGTGGCCCAGAGAACAGTCTGATTGTAGATGAGATTACAACTACAGAAGGAGTACTAATCTCCCAAGGAAGGCTTGGAAAAGGGAAGTTGTTGTGATGGGATATCGCATGGAAGGGGTCAACCAAGAAAGCACAACTGTGTTATGTACCAGAAGCTGGCAGAGATCCAGAAACTGGGGTGGGGTGCCCCCCCAAACCCTCGATGTTGTTATCTTTGGACAAGGAACCTTAGCTTTGCCCTAGTTACAACTTTGTTAAGTCAAATGATGAAATGAGTAGAGCACATACTTAAGCAATCTAAAAAGTGTTCTCATGAAATATTGCAACCATAGGTGTGAATACTACCAGAGCACCCCAAAAAACGAAAGGAAACGGGGTGGTAGTACATATTGGCTGGGGCCTGGGCCAGGGAAGGAGAGTGAAATAAAAAAGAAGGCTTTATTGGAAATCTTCATATTATGCAATTAACAAAAGGGAATTTTGGCATTGGGATCTCATAATTCAAGTTTATTAATTGGTTCATGTGACATTCTATAAATGACATCCCATTAAAGGAATGTAAGTTAAAAATGAATAAATATAAAACTATGCTTAGGCTAAGGGAATTAAATTAAACCAAATTTCCCAGAGGCTTTGCCCAACAAAGTTACTCAAGTTCGTGTTTTGAATAGCTAATGACGACAAAGTTTTTGATTGTTATGAATCTAAACGAGGTTGAAGTTCATACATATGTAACCAAAATAAATCTCCCAGAATGATTACCCATGGGATGTCTGAAATCAAAAAAACTTTCAGGGAAGTAGAAGATTAAAATGTGGCTAAGTACATGCTATTTAATAAGGTGACCACAGGAAGATCTACCACCAACAAGGATTCAAAGCTGAGAAAGGAGGCAAACTGTGCTGACCTTTACTGATCCCCTGATACTTGAGAGTTTGGGAAATTTGTGAGGATATGGGAATCAGTCCTCATTACAGAAATCAAACATTTTGTCTAGGTTTGTGGATGACCAGGGAATAACAAAACAGCATGAAACAAGTAAAGAAGAATTAAGTGTTTTCATGCAAAAAATACTACAGGTATACATATACTTAATCATGTACTTTATATACATATAAATATATCTGATTATATCATAGAGGTGACCCCAGAAAACCCAGAAAGGATTTGAATATGATTCCATGCGGAGATTTTCTTGGCAAAGGGACTGAAGTGGTTTGCCATTTCATTCTCCAGCTCATTTTACAGATGAGGAAACTGAGGCAAACAGGTTTAAGTGACTTGTCCAGGGTCATACAACTAGTAAGTGTCTGAGGCTGGAGTTGAAGAGTGTCAAGGATGGCACTCTACTCACTGTGCCACCTTGCTGCTCCAGGAATTTGCTATTGCTCTCCCTCCAGCTAAATTTGCCCCTGCTCCAAACTTGCCCATTTCCATTAATAGAATCATTTTCCTCACAGATGCTCACACTAAAACCTTTGAAGTCGTCTTTAATTTCCTTCTCTTTTCTGCTCAGTCAGATGAGTTGGCATGCCTTGTCTAGTCAACTTCCATCATATTGCTTACATTCATTTCTTCTCAGGCTGACATCCCTTTACCTTAAATCCTCTTCACCTTTTGCCTAGACTCATTTGGTAACCTGTTCATTGGTCTTTATGCTTTCGGTTTCTGTCTTCTCCAATCCTCCTTTCAGCTGGCTATCCAATAACCTTTCTAATGCCCTGGGGTGCCACTGCACGTGAGATTCCCCTCATCGAGAGTCACCAATAGCTTCAGTGACTCCTCTGTTACTATAGGACAAAATACAAGATCTGGAGTCTGGCAGTGAATGAATATAACTCATGGTCACCACACACTACGGAAGCCAATGTCGGTGTTCTCAAGAAGTCCCTTAATTCTCCACTCCCCTCACAAATAGCTACACTAAAGTATATCCAATCTGGATTCATTTTAATTAGCTTCAATTTTCCCAAGCAATCTAAAAAAAAAACATTAAAAAGCTCTCCCTTATTCTAATCTAAATTTCCCCAGCTCTCATTTAATTGCACGTTCTTTTGTTCTAGTTTGGGGAGAGATTAAGAATACCTGGTCATATATCTTTGGATAATAATGATCTTTATATCTTTGAAGAACTGTTACAGCATCCTCCCTGAGTCTCAGAATTCCAGCTCTTAATCTTTCCCCTCCAATCCCATTGCAATCACTTGGGTGGCTCTTTCTCTGGCCTCTTGTCAATCTTTCCCCAGTTACTATCACATATGAATTCCCCTCCCTCTCCACACCCTGTGCACAAATGTAATTTCAGAATACATGTTGGTGGTTAGAATAGTTGCACTCAGTTATGTTAACGTCTTTCACCATGCTCTTTTTCATATTTCCCCACAGAATTATTGCTATAAGACTCAGCAGAGAGCGATGCTTCAATTGTGCAAGCATGGATCAAAATAATTGCCCGGAAAAAGGTGCTGTGTGTGCAAGCAGTGTTCTTTTGTTTGCTTACATACTTGGAGAGCATCCTTGCCAAGATCATATTTTATTAACGCCTGATTTGGTGTATTCATAAAATATGAAATTAGCAAAGGCAAACTGTGAGTATAAATATTAAATATATAAAAGTCAGGTAGATGAGTCATTATATTTTAATAAGCAATACTATTACCCACAGAAAGTTTGAGGATTTTGTTTAGAATTCTGTGATTATGAACCACTTAATGCTATATGCCAACAACAGCAGCAAACTTATCAGATTGATAATTATCCAGCAAATCTGGGGAAGCCATTTATCTAGATTCTTTATCTACTGTAAGTTACCACCACTGAATTCCCATAGCTATTTTTTTTTTGACCAACACAATTACTCCTCTCAATGGCAGTAGGAAATCCTCTCCACAAATATAGGTCAGCAACTCCTCTGTAACTTATAATTTTAGAGAGGTTAAGTGACTTTTCCAGGGTCACACATCTAATATGAGTCAGTACCTGAATTTAAACCCTGGTCTTCTGAACTCCAAAGTTAGCTTTCTAGCACTATGCAATAGTGCCTCTCTTACACATGCCTATATTCCCTAGACTGTCCTTTAAGAAGATGGAGACAATCCATGCTCTGTAAACTTCCCGCTCTACTGCCTCACAATTTCCTAGTATTTCAGTCATATCTTTCTCCCTCCCTGTCTCAGAAGAAAAAGTGTCTATCTCCTTTGGTAAGGCTAATGACCAATACATTTTATTGATCCTATCCCTTTTTCCTGCTTCTCCAGGATCTTAATTCATCATTTCCCTCCTTCCTTCCATCATTTGTTTGTTCCTTCCTCCTTCTTTCCTTCCTTCCCAGATTGGTCCCAATTAATGAATTCTATTAAGTGATCACATTATTTGAATTTGCACAATTCAAAGCAATTATAGGTAAAACATGGCAATTAATCCTAGCCTGTTTATAATATGTAATAATTTTAAAAATAAGCTTTTTAGTAATGTAATATAAGTAGAATGGATAAGAAATTATATTTCTTGTTCAAATTTATTACAAAGTAATAATTATAGAAGACAGGTTTTTAAAAATATGAATATCATAATTAAAAATAAGCCTTGACAATATGGAAAAAAACCTGTTTTTGGTTAGGATATTTTAGCAGTAAAGACCAAACATTTTTTATGTTTTTAAAAATCTTCACATATTTAGGTACAGAGATAGCTTCATCCACATCAGAGCTAATGAGCATACTTAACATCCTCACATAATGAAACAAGGATAGTTGGATGACCTGGGGCATTATTTAAAATAATTAATAGTTTTAAAAAAGATATTAAAAAAGATATTAGCTGAGCTAAAGTCATTTGGAAACCAATCTACAGAAGGAGCTTTAGTCACCTATGCTCTCTTATTTGACAATCACTGATTCTTAAAAGACAAATTCGTGTTGATTGACTTATTTTGTGACTCCTCTAGCCAAGGTACCATGTTGGGTGTTAGTAGTACCCTGAAGGGGTTTTAGTCCAATTAGGTGGGAAAAGACACATGGAGAAATAACTTCAATAAAAGGGTGAATGAGACAATTATATTAGAGAATCCTAGGAAAAGAACTAGAAATTTTAGCATAGAGATATTATTTTCTTCCAAGTAATGGAATAAAAATTGGCTCTCCATCCTTTACAATACATACCATATAATGCTTAGTGGTCGCTATTTCACTGGTGAAAAATTCTAAGAAATTATCTTTTCCTCTAAAGTTCCTATTATTTTAACTATGGTAACAAGTTCCTATTCCTTATTGGTCAGAATCTGATATAGACTAGTGATCTAATATAGATTGTGAATGGTCCCTTATTTTCTTTTTCTTTTTTTAACCCTTACTTCCTGTCTTAGAGTTGATACTGAGTATTAATTCCAAGGCAGAAGAATAGTAATGGATAGGCAATGGGAATTAAGTGACTTGAACAAGATCACACAGGTAGAAAGAGTTTGATGCCATATTTGCACTCAGGACTTCCAGTCTCTAAGCCTGGCTCTCAATCCATTGAGCCAACGAAAAGCTCCTGTGAATGATTCCTTTCATTACCAGTTTCCTCTTTTAATTGATGAAATAACCAGCAATTCAGAAATGAAGCATTTAATGAAGAATTTAGCCTACTTCCCACAGGAAAGACAAAACTAATTTTCACAGAAAATTTGGGCTCAGTTGGATATCAATGAAGATCTCATTCCAAATAGTAAACAGCAATTCCATTTAAATGATCTCTCTAGATCTCAGATAGTATCATTTTGAGGCAAATATGATGCAAAAAGGAATGGAGATAAGATGAATTATTGATAGTGAAACTGAGTAATGCAAATTGCATTAATGACTTGAAGGGGGAAAAGTAGAAAAATAAAGAAAACTATAAGGAAATATTTGATAAAGTATTTTATCACTTCAGTAGAGTTAAGAACATAATATGAAGTTTAATCTTCACTCATTTTTTGTACAAAAAATGTCAAATAAAATGGAGTGGCATTCATAAAAAATGATACTACATTTTGTTTTAAATACTAATGAATTATGTAAACTATACAGTGGAAGGGCCAAAAAGCTGATACAGACCATTGTGTGGTAATCATTTAATAAATGTTTGTGCATTGATTTCAAAAAGAGGGATTGAAAGCAAGATAAAAAATTGGAGGTTCATCTTAATTTTTACATAACTATAGGAAAATACCATAAATCAAAACAGTTCCCAACCCAACATGCAAAACTTTAAAATGAAGGAAATCAAAGAAGCTTGGAAGTAAAATGTAAAGGAATCCAAAATCAGTTACTCTAGCAGTGGTTCCCAAACTTTTTTCGCCTACTGCCCCCTTTCCAGAAAAAATATTACTTAGCCCCTTGGAAATTAATTTTTTTTTAATTTTAATAGCAATTAATAGGAAAGATAAATGCACCTGTGGCCATCACCGTCCTCCTGGATCGCTGCAGCACCCACCAGAGGGCCATGGCCCCCCTTTGTGAATCACTGAAAGAATCAATAAACTTTTAAAATAGATTTTTTTTTCCTGCCACGATGCCCTTGACCTTCTCTATATCACAAACAATAATGTCTCTGTATAGTTATGAGGCAGAACTAGCTTCTCTCAGCAGAAGCTAAAATTCCTCAAACTGAATGATTTTCTTCACTACAAAAATTTGGTGGAGGTAGAATGGTGGAGGCATCAGGATTCCAAGGAAAACAGGGAACTGCTTTTTCTTATTGATCATCTCTCTCCTCTCAAATTGATCTTTCATCTTTCTTTCAAAATAATCTTTCTTTATGCACAGGGCTGAGCATTTCATTCTCCTCATTGAGGACTTCCAAACATTCATCAAGAAAAAACCGGACTTAAGCAGAGAGTTTGCTGCCCAAACACAGAACTCAAGAGAATCGCCATGAGGGAATCCTGGCCGCAGATGAGTCCACAGGCAGCATTGCAAAGCGGCGGCAGACTGAGAAAGCGGAAGAAAATCGCAGCCTTTAGAGACGATTCCTTCTGACAGCAGCTGATCCAGTGAACAGCCGCATTGGAGGTGTCATCCTTTTCCAGGAGACGCTCTCCCAGAAAGCTGATGATGGTCGTCCCTTTCCCAAAGTCATAAAGGCCAAGGGTGGTGTTGTAGGCATCGAGGTGGACCAAGGCGCAGTGCCCCTGGCAGGGACCAATGGGGGAGACCAACC
>NC_058134.1:250770541-250806020 GCF_016433145.1 Gracilinanus agilis
GAGAGAGAGAGAGAGAGAGAGAGAGAGAGAGAGAGAGAGAGAGAGAATATGCAGGAGAAAGAAAGGGGATGGGAAGAGAAAGGGAGGGAGAGGGACAGAGAGATAGAGAGATAGAGAGACAGAGACACAGACACAGAGAGAAAGAGACACAGAGAGCTCATTTATTAATCATTGGCCTGTGCTAAGGGCTGGCAATACAAATATGAGCAAAAAAAAAAAAAACAGCTGATGCTATCAAGGACATTATATTCTAAAGGAAACAGGAGCGGGAAAGAGGGAAAACTCAAAGTAGCCTCAGAAAGAGTTAGTAATACTTAGTGGATTTTGTGAAGTGATGCCAGGGAACTTGTATAAACTCCTGGACCCAGGTAGGGTAAGATGAAAGCTCATCTATTAGATCAAGGGGACTCAGTCACAATCCAACTAAAAAGGTTCCAATGGGAGAAGTTTTTGGATGATGGGTAAAAAACAGGAGATATGAGAAGGAAAACAAGAATATGTGCATATACACAAAAATACACACAAATTATAGATATATTTTTATTTGTACACGTGTATATGTGAAATAGATATCAATACTAAGAATGGACAAAAAATACATAAAATCATAAGTTCTCAGAGTTGTAGGGGACCTGGGTTAAAGGTAATTGAAAATTATTCTGACTCAGTGATCCAATGTTTCCAAGTCTACTTGTCAGTCACTGTTGGGGGAGGTTCTGTTGAAGGAGGTGTCTCCCAGTCTTCAGCTCTTGTATTACCTGCTATCACTCACATACTTGCTGGACCACTGGGGAGGACCTGAAAGGTAATGTCTCATCCTCTTTTACTGACATGGACCTACGTGAATTGTCTTTATTTAATTACTAAATTTATCAGTAAAAACTGGCTCCATCTTGAATTCCTTATTGAGCTCAAGTGATTGGCCTTTGATGTAATTTTAATAAATTCCTTTTAATTCTATTTTTTCCTGAGTTTTGTTGCTTTAATCAGGGCAAAAGCCTAAAAAAAGAATTTTCCTTTTAACCAGGTCATTAAATTCCACTTCTCATAGCCTTCTGGAGTTCCTTTTCTAAAATCCCTGACAGCTTGTCATATGTGCCTGCTTGAACACTACCAGTGAAAGGGAAATGACTACTTCATGAGGCAATACGCTGCACTTTCTAGACAAACTTAAATGTTAGAAACTTCTTCCTGATATTGAGCCAAATATCCAATTATCCTTCTCTCTCCTTCTTCCTACTGGTCTAAATTCTCCCCTCTGAAACCACATGGCAATCTTTCAAATATTCAATAGATAGCTTTCAAGTATCCCTTTAGTCCTTTCTTCCCCAGGCTAAATAATTCAGTTTGTGTATTCTTCCTGATTCCCTCATCACCTTTGTGGTTGCTCTTCTTCATGTGTACAATCCAGTTATTTCTCAGTGTTCCTCAGCTTCTGGCTCCTAATGGAATACCATACTCTGGGCATCTCCTCAGTACAGGGTACCATGGGACTATTATAGTCTCTGTTGTAGATTCTATAATTCTACTAAAGATATTGAAATTTGTGTCCTACATGACCCCATCACTTCCAGTTTGACCCATTTTCCTGGTATAGAACAAGATGATTAATCACTCTTTTGAGAGAGGCATCGCCTGGTCTACTCTGCTTCTTTGATCCCATTCCCTTGTATTTTGTATTACTTGGTAGGCAGCACATGGCAGCTCATCCTCTTCAATTGTCATTTCCTTTCCCTAAGATGCTGCATTAGAGGAGGAATAGACGCTCAATGGCCCTGCCTCTTTTGTATCTATTGAGATTAACTTGTCCATATTACAAAAAGTTGTCTTAGTAAAATGCTGGAGGTTTGAGGTCCTCACTGGTTCCTTTGTGGCCATCCCATCGATGCCTTTCAGCCTTGGTATTATTTTTTTAATATCTTTAGTTTCCATCTTGCAATCAATACTTTGTACTGCTTCTAAGGCAGAAGAGCATTAAGACTAGGGTTAAGTGACTTGCCCAAGGACACAAAACTAGTCAGTGTCTGAGGCCAGCTTCCATCTCTAGGCTCGGTTCTCATTCTACTAAGCCACCTAGCTGCCCTGCTTGGTGTCTTGTTTTGTTTTTTAATAAACTCCTTTTAATTCTTTCTTCCTGTTTTGCCTCTTTTATCAGGGCACAGACCCAAATATAGAATGTTTCTATTAACAAATCTCTAAGACAATCCGGTTTTTGATTTGGTTTATTTTTTAGAGACAGCTGCATGATAATGTTGACTCATTAATTTTGCAAGTGGGCTAAGTAATTGTTTGTATTTAATTGTAATAAGTTCATACTTAATAGAAATAAAAGTAAAGTCTTATGTGTGAGTTGAGAATATTACCTACACAAAAACAGAATGGCTAGAAAATAATATGGATGGTAAAGAAAAATCTGAAGGTTTTAGTAGACTGTAGTGCCTGTAGAGTATCTAACATAACATAATATATATGTGTGTATATGTGTGTGTGGATACATATAAATATATGTGTGTATATACATATAAATATGTGTGTATATATATGCATAAATAAATGATATTTTCTAGGTTGCAATCATTTAAAGTGCTACTATGTTAACTCATTGAATCCTCACAGTAACCCTGAGAAGTAGGTACTAGTACCCTTTTTCTGGAGATGAGTAAACTAGGGCACAAATCTGTTAAGTGACTTTTCCAGGATCACCAGCTAGTAAGTGTCTGAGGTTAGATTTGAACTGAGGCTTTCCTCTCTCCAAAACCAGCTATTACTAACACTCAAGCGAACGAGTCCTCTTATTTCCTGAAGATAAAAAAGAGATAGTCTTGTTCTTTTGTTCTTGTTTAGTTGTTTTCAGCTATGCATAACACTTCATGGCCCCATTTGGGGTTTTCTTGGCAAAGATCCTGGAGTGGTTTACCATTTCTTTCTCCAGCTCATTTTATAGATGAGGAAACTGAAGCAAAGCAGAGTTAAATGACTTGCTCAGGATCATACAGCTAGGAAATACCTGAGGTCAGATTTGAACTCAGGTTTTCTTGATTCCAGCATGGGTGCTCTATCCACTGGGTCCACTAGCTGCCATAGTCTTGTTCTACTGTACCTTAAGCATGTGGATTATTATGGGTATCATTTTGTTGAAAGTACATTGAAAAGCAAGTAGCTAGGATATGGAAAAGATGAAGAACTAGTGCCTTTGATGATTTCCTATTTATCTTGTCTATAAGCTTCTTCCCAGGCAGCTAGGTGGTGTAGTGGGTAGAGTTCTGGGTTTACAGTCAGGAAGACCTGAGTTCAAATGCCATCTCAGAACTTAGGTAACCTCTGTCTCTGTTTCCTCCTTGGTAAAATGAACTAGAGAAGGAAATGGCAAACCATTCCTATATCTTAGCCAAGAAAACCTCCTAGACAGAGGTTCACAGTCTCATGAAGTCAGACATGACTGGAATGACTGAACAATACAGCTTGTTTGTGCAGAGTTTGTTTACACGTTTTCTTCCCCATTAGACGGAGCTCCTTTAGAGCGAGGATTGTCTTGTGCCTATCTTTGGGTCTTTTTACTTAACAAAGTGCCCGGCTATAAGAACCTACTATATGTTCTTTAACTGATTGACTGAAAGAACTGGAACTTTAATCTTAGAGAAGAGGCATGTTGGGGAAAACATGAGAGCTGCCTTCAAGAATCCACAAGGCTATTATGAGGAAGTCAGGCAAGGAACATTCATTAAATACTTACCACTGCTGGGCACTGTGCTAAGTGATGGAAATACAAAGAAATATAACAGTCGTCGACCTCAGGGTACTCACATTCTAATGGGGACAATGACAGGCTAAAAAAAAATGTATGTACAAGGCATAGACGGTGCAAAGGGAGAGAAAAGAGGAAGCAGGTGTGTTTTATTTGGCCTGAAGGAGAGGACTAGAAACAATGGGTAGAACTAATAGAAAGGCATATTTTAGCTCAGATGTGCTTCCTAATAAAGAGAGTCACCAGACAGCAGAATGGGGCTCCTTGAGATGTAATGATTTCCCATCACTGAAAGTATTCCAGGGGCCACTAGATGACCATTAATCAGAGATGTTAAAGAAAACATTTTTGCTTAGGCACTGCTTGAACTTAATGGCATTTGAGGCTGCTTCTATCTCTGGGGTTCTGTGATTTCCCTCATCTTGAATTGTCACAGTTGCCATCATGACCCCAAATGAAAGCCTTCCATCTATCTCTACAGACACATATTAGATAGCTCTTCGGTGATAAAGAACACAACATTTATACAGAACTGTGTGGTTTGAAAAACACTATTTTATTTGAGCCTCATCATACTTCTATGAGGTAAGTTAAGTAATAGGTAAAAGTTTCCCCAACTAATCCTATCAAGACATTGAGGCATGAAGAGGTTAAATAAATACCTTGCTCCTTGTCACAGAGTTAAGTTTCAGAAGAGAGCTTAAAACCCCTTTTTTGTGGAATCTTAATCTAGTACTCTCTAGACTAAAGTATGGTCTCTTATTCTATGATCATATACCACAGCATACGTTGTGTGGATGGCCAGATAGATTTTCTAAAATATGGCTCACACACAGGCATGGAAAGGTATCTTTGAATTGTCCCCTTTCCCCAAGGGAGACTTTGATTCTTACCTAGGAGGGGGCTGGAGTAGAGAGAACAGTCTTGGCCATGATGTTTTCCTTAGAGAATGGGGCTCCAGATTAGAATTATGCCACTCTACCTTCTAAATACTGTTAGTGTTGGAGAAAGGATTTTTAACTTCAAGCTGCTCCTATGGCTACTATCTCTTAATGAGAGAGGGATGTAGTTCATATCTAATGACTTGCTTCTTTTTTAATAAATGCTAGTTATACAAATAGAAATAGAGGCAGGAGGTGGTACAGCAGTGGGTCAAAGATCTGAAGCAAAATCCAGTCCCAGGCATTTATTTATTTGTTTGTTTATTTGTGTTGTTGTGCCTTTTATAAAAAAATATTATTATTATTTCATTTTAATATTTTAACATTTTACTATGATTACATGATTCTTGTTGTCTTCCTTCACTCTTCTATAAGGATGATATTAGAAAATAAGTACTGTTTTATTAGTTTAGCGATAAGAAGTAGAGAAGCTGGCTTGAGGAAGAATTGGAGTTTCAAATAAAGCTGAAAGAGAGTGCTTATTTCAACTGTTGGTTGAAATGGTTGAAAACCATTATTCTATGACAGTTACACTCCAGGAGTGGCTTCTGGCAGTTGACAGAGCCATACGCAGCTGCTTTCTGCCTCAGGGCTGGAGAAAGTAACATCTTTGCTTCTCTCTATCTTGGTCTGAGGGAAAGACTTGAAGGAGTGGAGTGTTTTCTTTTCCAACTTAGGAAACACTATTCATTGGTTAAACTGTGAAAAGACCAAACAAAACCTGGTCTTTGGTTTGGACTCTCAGTCTGTTAAGGCTCAGAGTCCTAACTTGATTCTTGTGGAGACTCAACCAGCTAGCCTTGGTTATCTTTATAACTTAAAGGTGAAGTTAAGTGTTAGAGTGGTTAGGTTTATTTAGAATAGTATAAATTTGGTTAGTTAGATCAGGGAGGATTAGCGTAGCCTGTGAACCACAGGAGAAGCAGTTCCTTGCTGGACCTGGGAGTGTTTTTGGGTGGAGTTAGAATCCTTTAAAATTAGAAATCCTTTTTCTCGTATTTGTATTTAAATAAATTGTTTATTTTTCATAAACAAGAGTCTCTTTAGCATTCCTTGAGCCTGGCCCTGAAGAGAAGTTCATCTTTGAGCTTCACTTCACTTACCACTGAAGATACTTTGATATCATCTATCAAAAGTATCAGGAAACAATTTTGAATCTTTATTTTCTTGTTCTTTGTCTTTATTTGTGTGCTCGCCTATATTCTTTTTACACTTCCCTCCCCCTTCCAGGAGCTGACAAGCAATTTCATTGGATTATACATATATTATCACGCAAATCCTAATTCCATATTATTCATTTTTGTAATAGAGTGATCTTTTAAAACCAAAACCCCAGATTACATACCCATATAAACAAGCGATAAATCATATGTTTTGTTCTGGATTTCTACTCTCACAGTTCTTTCTCTGGAGATGGATAACAATTTTTCTCATAAATCCCACAGAATTGTCCTGGATCATTGTATTGCTATTAGTAGCAAAGTTTATCACATTTGATTGTGTCACAGTGTTTCAATCTCTGTGTATGATGTTCTCCTGGTTCTGCTTATTTCACTCTGCATCAGTTCATGGAGTTCTTTCCAGTTCATATAAAATTCAAGTGGTTCATCATTCCTTTCCACATAATAGTATTCCATCACCATTGTATACCATAATTTGTTCAGCCATTACCCAATTAAAGGACACCACCTCATTTTCTAATTTTTTTTGCTACCACAAAGTACAGCTATAAATGTTTTTGTACAAATAGAACCTTTCCCATTTAAAAAAATCTCTTTAGGATACAAACCTAGTAGTGGTATTGCTGGATCAAAGGACATGCATTCTTTTAAAGCTCAGGCACTTATTTAGCTGTGTGACCCTGGGCAAGCCACTTAACCTTTACTGGCTTCAGTTTTCTCACTTGTAAAGTGGGAATGATAATAGCACATATCTAGAAGAGCTGTTGTTAGTTTGAAAGGTGATACCTGTAAAAGTTCTTAGCATAGCAACTGGCACACGGACACTATAAAAATGCATATTTATTTCTCTTCCTTTCCCTTTCCTTCCTTTCCCTTCTTTTCCCAAATGACAAATAGATTATTTATCTAAGTAGAAAACAAACAAAACATTGGAGAACCTATACAGATTAAAATATACTGAAAAATATTCAGAGCAAAAAAATTCTCCCACTAGGAGTAAGATATCTCATCTACTGTTTTCAATCAGTCACCAATCCACTTGACTCTTATATTGTCTAGGATCTACTTCTCTATCTTATCCACAAGGACATCCTAAGAGATTATGCCACATGTGTAGTCCATTTCCAGCATTTTTCTTTAAAGATAATTAAGGAAGAAGCTATGCATCTGTTCTAAGTTCACTGATATTAATTTGGAATCTGGCAATAACCAACTGAATAGAACAGATGCACCCACATGTATCCAACTCCTTCCCTTCCCATGGCTCCAGCGGTAATTTTAGTGGGGCCATCAGCTAGGATTGTGGTTATTATTCAGGCAGTTTTATGAACTAAGAGCTGTGGCCTGGTGAATGGAATATAGAAGTCTAGTTCTCTGAGCATGCAGTGGGATCATATCAAGGACAGCTGGAACCAAGAGGCTGATGGGCCATGTAATCTATCCAGGTGTAGAAGGCAGTACTGGGTTTGGTTTCAGGATCCTGGGAACAGATCCCCAAATACAGTCTCTAATGACTGCATGCATTCTGGGGCTTGGATCAAAAGTTTCTTTTCATAAGCAAATTAGGCTTGAGTGAGGATTAATGGAAAAAATGCTTTCTGATTTATTCCTCTAACACTTGTTCTTTATGTCTCTGTCCTACAGCCAGCTCTGTTCCATTGCTCAGGAAGCCACAGTCTGGGTAATCTTGAAAGTGAACTTGGCTCATTCTTTGAGAGTCTACTCTGGGCATGGAAAATGTAAAGATTTTATTATATTATCCGGAGTGACAGGGCTTTGGGAAATGGCCTTCAGTCAGTCAATCATCAGCATTCTTTGAGCTCCCAATTTGCTCAGAAGACTTTAGGAATCCCAGAGCTCAACTCATCATAAGTTACAAAAGGAAAGGACAACATAATCCTTACTCATTAGGAGTTTACAACCCAATGAGAGAACAGGGCAATCATGAACAAGAGGACACATTTGTCTGACACTAAATTCACACTATGTAAATGAGTTTCTGGAGTACAAATGGGATCATGGATAGATCTCAAGCTGGAAGGGATCTCAGAGACCAAAGAGAACAACACTCTAATTTTGTAGATAAGGAAACTGAGGCTCAGAGACTTTAAGGGATTTATCCAAGATCACAAAAGGAATAACTATCAGAGGTGGAGTTTTAGCTGAGGTCTTCCATTGTATCATACATGGAAGACACTTTTTGGACCCTATACACTGCAGGAAAAATATAATGAAGATAGAAATGGGACATAGTTTCACTAAATACTTGTGAGAGATTCCTTTTCTTCCTCTCTGTCTCTCTCTCTGTCTTTCTGTCTCTCTGTCACTCCCACCCTATCTCTCCTCTCTGTCTGTCTGTCTGTCTGTCTCTCTTTCTCTCTCTCTCATACACACACACATGCATGCACACACCTTCTACCAATAAAGACTAGCATCTACTCTGCAAGGTTAGAGAACTCCTTCGGAGAATGAGAGGTTCAGTGACTTGACCAGGGTCACACAACTACTGTATCAAAGGCAGGTCTTGAGTCTTCTATGTCTAACTCATTCAGAGCTAGTTTTCTATTCACCATGTCCCAGTGCCAAACTAGTATGAATTTTTAACTAAATAAATCAAATGATACAATTCAGAATAAACAAACAAATATTTGGATCTGAAATCTTACAGAGGTTAAAAAAAATCTTACTGAGTATTATCGATATTAAGGACTAGACCTATGATTTCACTGAGAAAGGAAATTATTAGATGAAAAAACTTCTTTACCAATTTAGACCAGCAAATTTCTCTGCTTAACTATAGTGTGGGGGCTTCATAGGATCATACACACAATATATGTCAGTGGCAGGCCTTGAACCTTAGTCTTTTTGATTGTAAGACTTACTCTCTATATATTCTGCTGCATTGCTTCTCATTAGCCATGTTGCTAGTGCTCAATGTACCATCCTATTATCTTTCTTGTGTTTGAAAATGCATCTTAGAGACTGTGCCAATAAATTCATTCTAAGGAGTCATCCTGATAGATAGCTGTTGGTTTAGAAATGAGAAACACTTTTGAAGTACCATAATTTAAAAGTAAGTCAAACTATATTCTCTTTCTGACTTTTGTACCCTAGGGAAAACTAGCTTTTACCAATTTACTGGCTGAAATTATATACTATGACCATTCATTGTCATATTGATCCAGCTTGAACTGAGTGCATAAAATATTCTTTTAATAAACCTCCAGATCAATCTTTTTGATTTTTAGGCAAAAGCACCTGCCATGATTTAAAGGCAGAAAAAATTAAACATGGAAACTTTTAAGCACAAAGTGGACAGTAATTTTAGTGATGATAAGACATTGGCAAGTTCAGAAATTTGCCACCTACTTGGCATAGCCGAAATACTCAGTAGATTATTTTAGAGCTAGAAAGAGCATCGTAAGTCATCTAATCCAATCCCCTCGATTCACAGTTGGAGAAGCCCAGAGAAAATGAGCGAATTGAGCAAAGTTTATGAAGGTATTGAGTGGCAATAACAAAATTTGAATCCTGTGATGCCATATTCAAAGTAACCACCTTGACTTTGGCAATTTGACTGTAAAAATGGACAGCAATGGCTTATACTTAATTTAATAAAACAAAAATTTATTAAGCAACTATTTATTATGTGTTTGATTCTGGCTATAAAAGTACAAAGAAAGGGAAATGGTCACCATTTAAGTGTCTTGGGTCTTTTTTTTTTTTTTTGAGCATCAATATATTTCATTTTATTTTTTAGGTTCCTACCTTCTTTCTTAGAAATAAATACTAAGAAGTGGTTCCAAGGCAGAAAAGTGTTAAGGACTAGAAAACTGGGGAAACATGACTTCCTCAGGATCACATAGTTACTAAGTATATAAGACTAGATTTGGACTTGAGATTTCAGGTCTAGGACTCTACGCAATGAGATTCCAATGCATCAACCCTGGTCTTTCACCAAAAATATCTTTTATATATGTGCATGTCATGTTTCTGGATTGGATAGACTTGGACCTATGATTTCTTTGGAATAAGTAACTCTCCCAGTAAAGAAACTCCCTCAACCAATATAGGATGGTATTTGCTCTACAATTTAGAGACTCCAGGATAGGTTTCTTCCAATATATCCTCCTCCTCCATTGGATATAAGATCTTGGAGAATAAGGACCATAGGTTGGACAAGATGCTGGTTGAGATTCCTTCTAATTATCAAATTCCATAGTTGTGTGAATGTGCATTTTTGTATACTACAATAGTCCCCGACACATATGAAATCCTTGAATGCTTATTGGTTAATCAATTGATTTATATAGGCACATACACATACACATGCATACACATATGTTTGAATGCATCAACATATGCATGTGCATGTATACATGTATGTTATATAAAATATACTATGTATGATATAATATATATAAATATAAAATATTTATAAATATAAAAAATGTATAGAAAATATTTCCTTATTTGCCTGAGATGCAGGTAGGATTTTTAGGTGTGTATAGATGTACTTATTTTATGTTCAAATGTAAACATGCACACACATGATATCATGCTAAAAGGAAGAGTCACTAGCATTCTACTGCTATTTCCAGAGAATTGATTCTCTTGCAGGGTTAAGTCTGGATCTCTCTTTACTTTCTGAAAGTGCTACAGTATTTGCCTGTGTGTATATTTATAACTTTGAAGTGTGACAGTGGTAGTACATACATATGCACTCCATATATGTAGCATGGAATCCACTCCTACTATTCACACCCCGAGAGAGTGAAAATGGAGACTCACATTTTTATTCCGAAGAAATGTCTGGTTCTTACTGAATGTCTGCCATGGTGAGCTTTTATTTAATTATTTTTGAGGGGTTGCTACCTTTCAATTCTTTCATGAAGACATATGAAAGGAACTGTGCAAAAACCTAATAGCCCTCTTGGAGCCTGGATTCCTCATGCAATTAGTAGCATGAACTGTGAATGTGTGGCTGACTCACATGTGCTATTTACCAGGCAACTAGCCAGCAACACTGCAGCTCTCGATGAAAGCATCACGTCTAGTTTAGTGAAAATGATGGAGGGCAAATAGAGTCCCGGTCAACGCCTTTTATCTTCTTGATGGCCCAACTGAGTAGATACAATTGAAGTTAAGAAGGCGGTAGCATAAGTAATGATGGAACAAGTCCAGGATCCTTCTAATGGCAACCAAAATGAGGACTTCTCTATGGATTTTAAGAGTCTGCCTTCCTTCCAGCCTGAAAAGGAATCGTGTAATCACGTCCTTCTAGGACCATAGAATTTAGAGTTGGCATAACCGTTAGGGATTGTGTAATCAAACCCTGCCATTGATAGATGAGGAAACTGAGTCACAGAGAAAGGAAATAATGTGTCCATTATCACCCAGTAAGCAAATTTCGGAGTCGGGATTCACATCTGGTTCCTCTGATTATAGAGCCAACATTCTTTCTGTTACGCCATATTCCTTATGGTGTGCTCCCAACATAAGGAATGAGTTTTGACACTAAGGAAAATGTAGGCTTTCCTCCAAATTTCAGTGTAAGTCAAAGTCATGAAGGTTGGTAAATACCCCTGTGTGTGAGGCACTGCATGATGAAAATCTCAAACACAGACAGAAAAAGCATCCTTTAGATGCCAGTAAATGATCTTCATGTGGAGAACTGAGAAAATGACAATATGTTTCAGAAACTCTAATAATCATTTTTGAGAGGCAAGAAGGGAAATGAGATGCTAGAAACAAGCAAGATGCTACAGTTGGGACTACAGAA
Source organism: Gracilinanus agilis (assembly GCF_016433145.1). Taxonomy (NCBI): domain Eukaryota; kingdom Metazoa; phylum Chordata; class Mammalia; order Didelphimorphia; family Didelphidae; genus Gracilinanus; species Gracilinanus agilis. The sequence goes on from NC_058134.1 coordinate 250,782,191, forward strand.
ACCCTGAGGATCTCTCTCAATGTTCTTTTCAGGTAGGGGAGAGATTCTAGGCCAAGTCCTTAGCTAAAGAATAGTATTTATATTAGCATCGCTCAAACTCTAATGTGGCTTTGGATCTGTTCCACCAGGCACTGTATCAGTGGCAAATGTGAAGGGGGGTAGGAGCAGAATTCTACCAAAATACATACTCTCTTTTAGATCTTTTTTCTTTCATTCATAAGCTAACAATCACTTGAGCAAGTCACACCTCTAAAAGATGCTGCAGGGAAGTTGTTTGTTGTTGTTCAGTCACGTCTAAATCTTCCTGACCCTATTTGGGGTTTTCTTGGCAAAGAAACTGGAGTGGTTTGCCCTTTTCTTCTCCAACTCATTTTACAGATGAAGAAACCGAGGTAAACACAGTTAAGTGAATTTTCCAGAGTAGCACAGCTACTAAGTATCTGAGGTTGGATTTGAACTCAGTAAGAAGAGTCTTCCTGACTCTAGCCCCAGAACTTTATCACCTGCCCTGTAACACGGAAGAGCCCTTTGTAATGTGCTGAAGTGGAGAAGTACCTGAGAACAAGGGTAATAAGAGAATAAGAAGATACCCAGGGAAAGTACACCATCTGGTTCCAGCATCTAGACTAAGAGAGATTTTCTAATGGAGAGTATGAGTTAGAAGGAATCTTAGAGATCATTTAAACTACTTACTCCCCTTCATTTTACAGATGAGGAAACCGAGACTTAAGGAGATTAAATGATTTTGTCCAAGATCAAACAGAATAGTCCAATCAAGCTTCAGTTTCTAGATCCTCTAAATCCAAATCCACTCCCCTTCCCACAGGTTCTCTAAAGGTAAAACTATTGTCATAATAATGCCAAAACATTTTAACTTTTAATACAATAAAGATTAATTGAAATACATCATAGCCCAGTGTAAACAGCCAAGACCAAAGACCTGGGTTCCAATCCCATTCTAGCAACTTCCTACTGGTTTCATCTTGTGCAAATCCCTTTCCCTCTCTGAAACTCAGTTTCCCCATATGTAAAATTGAAGGTAGGACTAGCTAGCCTGTAAGGGATTTTTAAATTTATTTTATTTAATTCTTACTGTGATTCCAGTGATCCTCCTACAAACTAGGAAGAATATGAGGAATGTTAGGCTCAACAAGAGCTCAGAAGGGGCTCATTAGTTCTCAGTACTACAGGATTCAAGTCTACTAACAGCAGAAGCAGCTGCTATGACACAGTTAAGGAAATTTTGTTCCAGGTTCACTAACCAGAAAGAGAAAACTTGAGGGAAATAAAGAATGAGCGAGCTACTGAAGGAGGGACAAAGGCACCAATGAGGAGACACTAAAATGGAGAAACAAGGAAACAGGTCCTTGGTGTGAAGTTGGGGAAAGCTGAGCTGAGAAGGCTCATTCATCAATAACTTTGCCAAACCCAACTAACCAACTAGAGAAATCCAGAACAAAAGAAGCATGAGATTGGGCAAAGTTGACAAACCAAAAAAAAAGGAAAGGAAAATGACAAATATTGGAGAGACTCAGGGAAAACACACACCATTCCTTGCACTATTAGTGGAGTTATGTATTGGCACAGAAAATCTGAAGAGAATTTTGAACTCTACCCCCAAATTACTAAATTATTTATACTCAGTGATACCATTACTATGTTTGTACTACAAAAAAAAAGAAAAAAAAAAGAAAGAGGAGGAAAACTACCCATATATACAAAATTATTTATAGCATCTTTCCCCCCCTCCCCCCCCCCCCGGTGGCAAAGAAATAGAAATAGAAAGGATGGCCATAATTGGGGAATGGCTAAATAAATTATGGTACATGAATGTTATAGAATGCTGTAACAATAAGAAATGATGAAAAAGGGGCAAGTAGGTAGTACAGTGAATGGAACATCAGGCCTGGAGTCAGGAGGATCTGGGTTCAAATCTCATCTCAAAAACTTCCTGTGTGATCCTGGGCAAGTCACTTAACCCCAAAGGCCTAGCTGTTGCTGAAGGTAAAGGTTTTAAAAAATATAAAGAAAGAATGAATGGAAGAGATAGTTTCAGAGAAGCCTCAGAAAAGTTGTAGGAATTTATGCAGAGTGAAGCAAATAGGACCAGAACCATTATACACTAACAAAAACATTGAAACAAGGAACAACTTGGTAAGACTTATGAACTCTGATCACCTTGTGGTCAATAAAGTTGTCACTAAAGTTGGGAGTGCTCTCTTAATCCTTGCTAATAAGGAGGGGTAGAAGGTGATTGAGGTGATAGGAGAAGAATGAAAGGGATGGCTGAGTTTAGGGAAGGAGAGGACCTAGGTGGTAAATTGGATGGTAAGGAAATAGGTGGGGTATTCAGGAGGGGCAGCTTAAACAGACTAGACACTCAGGCTAGAGACAGAGGACACTGGGGAAACAGACTGATCCCTTCCAGGCAGGAATATATCTCTATAGACACAAGGAGTTGGGCCAGTCAGAAATGGTTTAAATCTGCCTTGAGGGATTTTCTTGTCAGTTTCTCAAGTCTCTCAAGGGAGGAGTCCAACAGCTCCTCCCTGTCAGTGAAACTGATGGGTTCAGGAGGAAGTCTCAGGCAACTTCCTCCCAAGATAGATGCCTCCAGTTCCCTCAGAAATAAAAGAAAATAATTCCTTCTCTCTTCAACCCTAGCCTAATCTTTGACACAATGATTCACCACAGGGTTTGATTAGGTAACTGGGGGATTATTAATATTCAGGGTTGGTCAGAAAGGAGAGAGGGGTTTAGGGTTTCTGACAGCCACTAGGGAGAAACTCAAGATGGGGGAGGGTCACAGGAATGGGTTAGACTGAGAGAGAGCCTGCTCTCCCAGCCAGGAAAGATTTGGCTGCTTTTAAAGTAGAGTCTATTCTAAATCAATAAAATAAGAGATAGTTTGGTTCAAAAGTGTTTTACTAGCCTACAGGGAAACTAAACCCACAAAGTCTAATCACTATAACCCAAAAGCCACCCTTCCTCCCAGAGCCCACAGGAAAAACACAGGAAAGGTAACATAGGTGTAATATAAAGCAGGTCAGGGAGAAATCCTCAGAAATTAGCTAGGTTCAAATTGTCTAGAGACAAAGCACAGGCCAAAAGCAAAGCTGAAACCCAAAAGCAGAGCTTCAGTTGGACCTTCCACTCTTTTCAAGCCTCAGGTTCCAACTGAACTTCTGTCAGCATTCTAAGGCTTCTAACTGCCAGAAGTTTTCAGTTAACTTTTGCAAGGGCAAAAGCTTCTGGTGCATCTTTGCATTACAACCTTAATAATCAGCCAAAATTCCTGAGGAATTCTGATAAAAAAAATACTACTTCCTGACAGAAAGGGTTTAGACTAGCTATGCAGAAACAGACACACCTTTTTGGACAAAAACAAAGTAGGAATTTATTTGCTTGACTATGCACATTTGATAAAAAAAGTATTCATTTTCTTTCTTTTCAAAAAGTTTCTTTGAAGAAAGTGAGGGAGAGAAAGAAAAGAAATGCTTGTTAGTTAATTTTAAAAAGCTTTAATTAAAGTACTATGAATATAACTTAATGAAAAAAAGAAAAATATTAGTCTCTAAGGATAAGACAGTAGAAGAGAGGCTATGGGGAATCAAGACAAATAAAGTATGGTGTCCATCATTTTAATGTAGAACCAACATTTTTAAAAGCATTACAAAATGCATTTTTTCTTCTTCTTAGAAAATAAATGATAGATAATGAAAAAGGGTTGGAGGATTCATACATTTCCAGCTATGGATACTGTGTTGATTTCTTTTGTTCATTTCAAAATGGCATCAATAAAACCATAAAAAAAATGTCAGAAAACAAAAGGAAGTTCAAATGGGAATAAAAACAACTCATGCAATTTTATTATAACCTTATTACATCAAATAGGCATTTTTAAACACAAACTGTACTTATAGTCACTTCAATGTTCATAAAATTGTTTTTTGTTCATTTTTATATATTAAAATATCTGTTGATGACTGTTAAGTTCACAATAAAAAATTAAAACAATCAATATGATTATAAGCTTAATAATTTCTCCCAATTTTATTACTGTATATTTCACACCTACACTTCCACTTTCCTTATATAATTGCCTATAAGTTCACAGTAGTGAAACCATCTTTAAAATCCCTAAGGAAATATGTTTTGCATGACTTCACATGTATAATTGATATAAAATTGCTTGCCATTTCAAAGAGAGGGAAGGGACAAGAAGGAAAGAGAGAATTGGGAACTCAAAATTTAAAAAAATGTTTTGTTGGGGTTTTTTTACATCTAACTGGGAAAATTTAACAAAACGAATAAAAATATATTTTTTAAAAGAAAGAAAGAAAAAAGAAAATCCCTAAGAAGGATAATGTGCTTTTTTTCTAGGGAGGAGAGAAAGGAAGAAAATAAAAAATAATGAAGTTTTCTAAACTAGGTTGTATGGATCTAAGAAAGAAAGACAATTAAATGGGTGAATAATACTTGGTTCAGGCACTATCTCTCAGGCGGGTAAGATGAATCAAGTGAGAAAAAAGTATTGGGCATAATGTGAAAGAACAGCTAGAAGAAAGATCCAAACTATGCTTCAGAGTACCAGGTGAGGTAGATTCAAGGTGAAGGGGAAGAGGTGGCATCTATCATGGACCTTTGAATAAAGGTATGGAGCAAGGAAAGAATAGGAATGTTCATCAAGTGGCAAATATGCTAATTTTATTAGAACAAAAAGTGAATGCCAGGGCATGAAGAAAGAGAAGAAAAAGGTGAGTAGAGAAAAGAGTGACTCAATTCAGAGTGTTACCTCAATATCTATATATATATATAGATAGATATATATAGATATATAGATATACATAAATATACACCACACATATATAGGCTCTTATAGGAAGATGAGCCCTCTTGTTTGAGCTCCCCAAGCCTTTTCAGAGCTGCTTATTCGCCTTTGGTTTCCACCTATCTCCTAACTCACCTGTAGCTCCAAGAAGCTGTATTTAGCATTCAGAGTGGGTTAAAAGAATAATTTGTTCTAAAGGTCACGAAGGTGACTAAAGCAGGTGCTGGGAAACATAGAGCTCTAGTATGCAGTGGCCACACATCAGTAAAGATCATCTGACAGTCGAGCCAAACCAGGTTGAGGGTGACTAAAAGGTTCCAAAATTTTTGGTGACTTAGAAGAATGTAGCCATCTTGCAGTTATAAGATATTCTTTTGTGGTTTAAGCACCTGAAAGGGAAGCTGGGGACTGAGNATATATGGATATAGATATAGATATAGATAGATATAGATGTGTAGATATATAGATATAGATATATAGATATATAGATATAGGTATATAGATATGTATAGCACCTGTTCATTGGATAGATGAAATATTGGGGCAGGATATAGAGCTTTTTTGGAGTCATTCTGTTTAGAGATAAAAGTAATAATTAAGAGACTATAGAGATCACAAAGAAAGCTTATATATGAAAGAAGGTAAGAAAGTAGGGAGACCAATTAAGGAGCTTTTATTATCACCAAGGTAAGAATAATTGGTGGTCTTAACTAGGTTGATAGGTTTTGAGAATGGAAAGGATCCTAGAAATGTGAGAGTACTGAAGGTAGAATCAGCAGGACCTTAGAAGAGATTAAATGTTGTGGGCAAGATTAAAAAAGGCTCAGAAAATTTCAGAAAGAAGCCAATTCATTATATGAACTGATACAAAGTAGAGTGAGCAGAACTGAGCAACTGTGAAAGACTTAGCTACTAAGAGCAATACAATGATCCAAAACAACTCCAAAAGACTTTTTATTGAAATGCCAGAGGAAAAAAACTTTTGGTATCTGAAAGTAGGCTATTTTTCACTTTGTTTCTTCCTTTTTTTGAGATATGTCTTCTTCTACAACATGATAAATATGGAACTATGTCTTCCATGGCAACAAATGTGTAACCTATATCAAATTGCTTACCATTTTAGGAAGAGGGAAGGAAGGGAGAAAATAGGGAACTCAAAATGTTCGAAAATGAGGTAAAATGTGGTTTTGCATATAATTATAAAAAATTAATATTAATAAACTTAATTTTAATTAATAAAATAAAATAAAATCAGTTAAATTCCATATTCACTTATTCACTGACTACTAAGTTCCAGTAGATGTGCTAGACACTGAAGATTAAAAAAGAAAAAAAAGGACAAAAATAGCCTAATCCTGGCCCTCAAAAACTTTTATTCTTCAGGGAGACAGGGACAGAATATATCCAGAAGAACACCCAAAATAAATGGAGTTAACAAAAAGAAATTTGGGGTACTAATAAACCACTAACATTTGAGGAAACCAAGGAGGATTTCCTGACTGTGCTTTAAAGGAAGCTAGCAAATCTACTAAAGTAAAGAGAATTCTAGGGATAGGCTTGGGGGACTACCCATACAATGTTGAGATAAGAGAGAAAGGAGATGGAATAGTGGATCCTGGAAGGCACATGTAGGATAGTTGGCTAGAATATAGATAATCTTAAGAAAAGTATTGCCTGAGTGTACTGGAAAGGAGGGCTGGAACTAGAATTCAGCTTTTAGTTGTTAGATTGTGAAGCATAAGAATTGGCAATGAGCTTGCATTCCACTGAAATCATGCACCAGTCTTCTTTCAACAGGAAAATGCTTCATGCAGTTGAAGGTTTCCCTCAGCAGTGTAGAAATGAAAAAGCCACTGAATTCTGCTAGTGAGGTGGTATATTATCCACATTATCCAATGATTCTTTGATAGATAGAAACTTTTAAAAAATCCAAATATTATAATTTCAAAAGAAATGTAAAGATGATCATAAAATAAACCCTGAAAAGACTTATATGAAATGAAGCAAAATGAAGTGAGTGGAAACAGAAGAATGTTGTACATAGTAACAACAATAATGTATGATGATCAACTCTGAATGACTTAACTATTATCAACAAAGCAAGGATCCAGGACAACTCTGAGAGCCTCATGACAAAAAAAAAAAAAAAAAAAGTATATCCATCACTACAGAAGGAATAGATAAAAGACTCTGAATGCAAATGAAACATATTCTTTTCTTCCTCCATTAATTTTTCTTTAGTGTGAGCAATATGTGTCTCCTTTCACAATATGATGAATATATAAATATATATAATGTGATAATATATGTATAACTATATCATATTACCTCCCTTCTTAGGGAGTGGGGAAGGATGGGAGGAGAAAGAGAATATCAATTACAAAATATCAGAAAATCAATATTAAGAAAAGTTGTTAACATGTAATTTATATATATATATATATAAATTTTTAATTTTTAGAAAAAATTCCAGAAAGTCAGTAGAATTATAGTTGTGCTTCCATATCCACTGATTTGGTGTTTGTTGATTCAGTTACTTATGGTTAGCCATGGGAAAAAAAAGATTGAAAATTTTGGAAAATTCCAGAAAATTAAAATTAAAAACAAAAAACACAACAAAACAGTTCATAAATTTCAAGCCACCTATCAAGTGAGTACAGACTATAACACGATGAAGTCCACCAGCCCAGTTTCAACTCATTTCCCTTTGCCCCATCCTCACTCTCCCACTGGAAATTTTTTTCCGACCTGCCTCTACTATTTTTGCTAATAACATTCATTGTAGCATTAATAAAGTACCTTTGTTTAAGAAAGCTTTTATTTACTATAATAAGTGGCCCCAAATTGCAAAACTCTTGGTGCTAGGAAGTGCATTTGTGCCACTCACATATCTACTGATTTGTTAATCCATTATTTTAGTTACCCATGGTTAACAACTAGTGTTCATGTATGTCCATGGTTTTAGCCATCCATACTAGGTGTTAGAACTTATCCACTGTGAATATGGGGGTACTGTTGTATTCCATTATTGGAGTCATAAAATTTCTAAGCAATATGAAGGTCTAGGGAAACCTGGAAATTTGTAGCCTGCACAATGGCAGTCAGTCTTACATTGGCCCCATAGGTCAAGTTAGACTTTATTGGAAATCACCAGTAGGTCGGTCAGTTGTCACATTAAATGACAAGATAGGAGGATTAACAATAAAGTTCTACAATATTTTTTTGGCTCTGATTTTTAAGAAAATAAAATAATTTTTCTATCAAGACAAAGGAAAAAATGATGGATAATTGCAGGATAACTAAGAATTTGCTGCAGAATAAGCTGAAGTCAAAGGACAAAAACAAAGAAGAGGGGAAGAATATGATTATAGGAACACACTAAATATCCCAGGATAGCAGTGACATAGTAGAATATGGAGCTAGAGTAGGAGCAAACAATCCAGTGTATAGTAAGGAGAGAAAAGTGGATCTCCCAAGGATAGGTCAGGAAATTGGGGTGGAGGGGATGAAACCAGGGACACGAATGAAAACAATCTTTACACAGAGAGTACCACATTCAACAGCAATCTAGTTTAGGACAAAGGAAATGGTAATGACGTTGGCAAATCATCCCAAACATTGATGACAAGAAAGAAATGGTAAAAATATTCAATAGAAATTGAAGAAACTACCTTTATGGAGTCAAGAGACACGTTTTTAAGTCCCCCACCATCCCCTAAAGAACAAGAAATGAATAAATTTCCCTGCTTAATAAGAGGAAGATTGGATGGAAGGAAGGCAGGGAATAAATTCCCTTGCCTTGAGATGCTATTGTCCTTGCTATATGTCCCAGTTCAGGATTATTTATGATATTCCCATAAATGCCAAAGTTCAATTTCTAACAAAAAAAAGTAAAGAGCTAAGTTATGCAATTGTTGTAGATGTCAAAAAAAGCACTTTCATCTGGTATGGAAATAGTCAAAAATTCCCACTAGAGTATTCAAGGAAGGTTTGTTCCACAAGCCAAATTACAGGAGAACTCTGGTTCATATTCTCTTTGGAAATCTGAACCAGAATTCATTAGGTCATGCCCTAGGAGAGTTTTCTCCAGAGTAAAATAAAAGACAAGAAAGTAGGAAATTAGAGTAACTTGATACCTAAGAGCAGTAAATGACTTTGAAGCAATGTCAACCAATAAAAAGAATCCAGTCTTGAATATACAACTAAAGTCGGAGTGCTTCATTAGGAAAAGAGATGATCACAAGGTATCTCAGGCTAGAAGAGAAACGAGGAAAGTCCCCAAAATGAAAAAAAAATAATTATTATTTTTGTAAAACTATAGAAATGTTTTATTTGTTTTGTTGTGAAAGGTGAAAATCTAAATAAATATGACAGTGAAGACAGATTTACATGCCTATGAGAAGCATTTTTACATAGCAGAAAGTATAAGTACTTGAATTAGGAAGTTCAGTTATTTTTTTTTTAAATTGTGTCCAACTATTTGTGGACTCATTTGGGATTTTCTTGGCAGAGATACTGAGCCATTTGCCATTTCCTTCTCTAGTACATTTTAGATGTGGAAACTGAGGCAAACAGAGTTAATTGGCTAGCCCAGGGTCACATAGATAGTAAGTGTCTGAGACCAGATTTAGACTCAGGAATATTAGTCTTCCTGACTCTAGTTCTCTTTCCATTTCATTACCTAGCTGCGTAAGTTGGGAATATCTGAACTCAAATCCTGCCTGCTGTGTGACCTCCACATGCCTCAGAAAATTTACTAAGATTTGCCTCCTAAATCAGGTGGATTTCCATTGGTAACTACATGGAACTCCCCATCTATGCTGAGTGAATCACAGATTTGTTTCTTTATTTGTGTAGATTTACATCCAATTCCCACTTGTTTAGTTTATTTTGTTTTTATGAAGTTAGATTTGATGCTTTTTTCATGGTCTGTGATACACTCTGTTTATTCACTGCATATGGGGTTGTACTTGGAACCCAATGAGTGCTTAAATTTTTATTTAAAAGGGCACAAAAAAGTACATGAAATACGGACAAGTTAGTGAAAATGGCACTAATTGACCAATCCTCTCATGAAATGAAAAGGTTTTTCTGACTATTGTGAAACAGCTTTATTCCATGTTGCCTCTGTAGCTCTTCCCCCTTTCATTTCCATAACAAGACTCCCCAACTAGGACAAATTTGTCACTTTTAATGTCATCACCATGCTGTTAACTCAAGGTGTTTAATAAATGCTTGTTGATTGGTTGAACTAGATGACCTCTCAATCTTTGTCAAGAACTCAAAATTCTACGTACGCTCTTTCTGATGGGTAAATACTTAAGAGCTTTACTGCACTATTCTCTGACAATAAGTACTTCTTAAAGGCCTTTAAATATGAAAGTGTGAAGCAATGGAAAGAAAGACAGACTTGGAATCAATAAGTTCTAGATTCAAGTCATGTCTCTGAAATATAATAATAGCTCAATGACCACATGTAAGTCATCAAACACTACTGTTTCCAGATGAATCACCTATTTGCACCAGTGGAGGGAATTCCCACACTAGAGTATCCTATACTGGAGAAATCAAAAAGTGGAGAAAAATTATATGGATAGAATATCTTATATTATTAATAGACATGTTAATATATTCAATGAAATATCCAAAAAGAATCTGATAGAGGAAAGACAAGGACTGAACCTATGGTATGATTCATCTACATTGTTACATCATTTTAGTCATGCCCGAAAACTTGTGACCCCATTTTAGTTTTTTCTTGGCAAAAATACTGGAGTGACTTGCTAGGTCCTTCTCTAGCTCATCTTACAGATGAAGAAACTGAGGCAAAGAGGATTAAATGACTTGCTTAAACAGCTGGTGTCCAAGATCAGATTTGAACTCATGAAGATGAGTCTTCCTCATTCCAGACCCAAAGTTTATACTGGAATAGGGAAAACCCAATATAGGAATTTCTTCTATCAAGGAAGGTCAATACGTTCTCAGTAACTTATAGCTTTAGAGATCTGGGTAGTGGCCTGAGAGCCCAGTGGATTTGTGCAGGGTCACACAACTAGTATATGCCAGAGGTAGTAGTTAACCTAGGTCAAGTTGTCTCTGAAGGAGGGCTGTCTGGCAATCCAGTCAGAAGGATTCTGGTAAATGTTTAAGGACAGGGATGGGGAGAGAAAGGGAATGTATGTGCATGCCCAGCTGTCTTAGAATTGATACTAAGCACTGGTTCCAAGGCAGAAGAGCAATAAGGGCTAGACAACTAGGGTTACGTGATTTGCTCAGGTTCACAAAACTGTGAAGTGCCTGAGGCCAGAACTGGATCCAGAACCCCCCATCTCTGCGTCTGACTCTCTATCCACTGAGCCACCAAGCTGCCCTTGCACACATTTTTAAGCTCATCTGAAATGATTACCATTATGTCTACACAATCAGCAAAATCATAAATCAAGCCCCGATTTATAACGATTGCAGATTTCTGAAGTATAAATGCACCATAAAGTTTAACCAAATGGAAAGAGCGGATTCCAGTATATCCCTGAATATACCCTCCTGCCTCTCACACAGACTTTTATTGAGTTTTTATTGCTAGAATACAACATGATAAAACCACATAAACATTAACCTATCAGCAAGATCACACATAAACTCATGGAAGAAAAGAAGATAGAAGAATGATTTAATTTATTTAATAATTTAATTGGTTTTTTTGAATTTGATAATGTTCCATACAAAATATAAAACTGCTTTCACACAAATGCAGAGCTAGACTATGGCAAATGATTTTTCTTTTCCCCAAGAAAAAATCAAACCTAATGATTTCCTTCAAAATACCATGTAATGAGGGCAAATTCATATCATTTCCACAAAACAAAATTGATTAATTGGCATTTATTAAATGCACACTATATGCTATTTGAGAGCTAAGTGGTAGATAAGATTGTCAAGCCTGGCATTAGGAAGACTCCTCTTCCTGAGACCACATCTGGCATCAGTGACCCTGGGCAAGTCACTTAACCCTTTTCACCTCAGTTTCCTCATCTGTAAAATGAGCTGGAGAAGGAAATTGCAAACCACTCCAGTATCTTGGCCAAGAAAACCCCAAATAGGATCATGGAAGAGTCAGACCTGACTGAACAACCTCAAAATGTGCAATTCATTTTGTGCTAGACAATCTACAAAATGTGGGGGGAGAGGGAGAAAAAAGGCTCATGTTTACTTTCCTAAGGAATATCTTCTGATCTAAAGGAAAGCACTGTTAGTTCATACCTTGTGAAAATCAAAAGAAATGGTAGTAGGATTTCCTGGGATTCTGCCAATATGTTTGCAGGATTGACATACTGCTTTAAGTTACTCAGAGCACAACTAAACCTTAATTCCAGCAGATAAATCCTACTGTTGGAAGAGAAGCTTGAGCCGAAATAAATGAGACCACAAATATTTAACAAAAAGCTACAAATGCCAGAGCCTGGGATTTTGCTGGTTGCATGAGTTTGGCTACCACAGATGTGTTAAAAAACTGGAGTGAGGAAGACATCTGCTTTGACAGCTTTAACCACTAACTGTGATATGGCCACAATCCCTTGTTCCACCACCATTGTACCATTGCATTAGGATCTGGTATCTACCCAGACACAACTAATGGTTTGTTTATGTAAAGGGATCCTTCTTATACAGTAACTAATGGGCCTAGAGAGGAAAAGGTGAGACAGACTTGAAGTAGTATCCCTCAGCTGGATTTCCTAATCATGGCCAAAAGCAAAAACTAACACACTGAATCAGAACACTATGTTTCAGTCATCACACCGTTCAGATCAGGTACCAACAGGCCCCAATTGTGGGAAAGGGCAAGCATGTTATATTTGCAGTTCCTATTTCTCTGTGTTTAAAAGTGGTCAGAGCCTCAGTTTTATCACCTGTAAAACAGGTTTAACAATCCTTGCTCTACCTTCTCAGCTTCCTCTTGGTTCAATTCAATGAGAGAAGCATTTAAGTGCCTACTGTGTAGAAAATCCTATGCTAGATGCTAAGGATTTTTTGTTTAATAGCCAATGCCTTTCAAAAATTTACATTCTACTGGAAAACAGATCCGATGATGATGATAGCTATTATTTGTAAAGCACTTCAGAAGTGTCCACCTTGAAAACGATCGTTGTCTCTTTGAGAACTAGTGAGGCATAGTTCAAAGGATAACAAGCATGGAAGCAACAGTGACAGATTCAAATATCCCCTCAGGTACAACAAGTTTTGGGACTGGGCAAGTCACTGGAGCTGAGGCTTAATTTCCTCATATGTGTAATAAGGATAATAATGTCATACCTTCAAAGAATGTCATGAGGATCAAATGAGATAATGAATTACTAAATGAATGAATGAAAAAAACATTTATTACACGTTTGATATGTGCTCAACATTATCGATAAAAACAGAGAAAGTTAGCTAGTGACTATCCTCCATTAGTTCATATTTTAAGGGAGAGAATGCATAAAAGAAAATTTCAATGGTCAGAAGGATAAATGACCCAGTAGTCCCAAAAGAACATCAGAGGAGTAGATGGCAAAGCCCAAGAATCCTTAGGTTGCCACAGAAGGTCATTGGTGGTATGATGGTGTCTACTGGTCAAATTGATCAAATCAGTCAATATTTAAAGAAATCAATTTCTACTATTTATTAAAAGAACAAATACTGAAGCTGGAGATTAAATACTTTGGCCATATAATGAGAAGATGGGATTAATTGGAAAAGACCCTGATGTTGGGAAACATTGAAGTCAAAAAGAGAAAAAATTGAAGGAGAATGAGATGGGTAGAGAGAGTGATAGAAGCAACATGAGTTTGGACAGACTTTGAGAGGTAGTAGAGTTAGAAGGGTTTTGTATATGATGGTCCATGGGGTCACAAAAGATTGGATATGATTGAATAACTCAACAACAAAACTAGTCAGAGAGGTAGGAAGGGCAGATGTTAAATCTTGTGATCCTCTGTCTTACTAGAAGTAAGATCTGCCATCTCATCTAAGCCATGTAAGCAGCTAAAGCAGTCATGGGTGGCCAAGTAGGAAGATAAGTGGCATAAGGATGCCTTCTTTGTTGACAAATCTTCCTAGCCACTGGCTGCCCAGTCTGGGATTGTCTGGGAAAGAAGAAGGTGGTGAAAAGAGAATGCTATAAAAATGGAAGAAATTAATGCTAAAATTCCAGTCCTTCAGAGATATAATTTACTTAATACCTTAATGCTTCCTTGATCAGATACACATTAAAATAAGGATGAATGTAGGCACTTGCCTCCTCAAAGGGACCAAATCAAAAGGTCTATTTGTAGCTAAGAGTTCTTTAAAAGCAGGGACTATTCTACTTTTATATATCTCTAGCAACTAGTACAGTACCAACCACATAGTAGATAGTTGGATAGAATGACATAGCTCTGAAACAAAGAGGAAGGAAGGAAGATAACATTGGAATGAAGTTCCATCTTCTCCTCTCCATACACCCTCAACCTATGCCAATAAGAACAACAAACTCGATAGGCAGGGTTCCTGTGAAAATCAAATGATATATCTACATCTATACACACGTGTGTGTATAGATGTAGATATATACAATGCTTTGGAAATCTTAAAGCACCATACAAATGTTATTGTTATTATTAATATCCTTTATAAGATATTTAGTTTCAATATGAAGGTAAAGCATTAATTACATTGTTATTAAGTAAAAAAGAAATGTCTGGGATGATACAAGACTAAAAAGTGAGTTATTACAAAGCTTGGGAGCATTTTTCACCTTAGTATGGCCATTGAGAATCCAGGATCACCTCCTCACCACTATTTAACACTTATTTAAAACTGAAGTTGATTTTCATTAAGGAACAAATTAGTAACAAGAATAAGGAATGGATAGTGCACTTGAGAGTTCTCAGATGATTTCCCACAGATAGAACATCTCATTTAATTCTTGTAATAACAACCCTGGGAAGTAAATAAGGAATATACAGATATCCCTTCCACATCATGGGGGTTAGGGGCACCATAGTGCCCCTGTGATCTGGAAAATACTCATAAAATTTGTCAGCTCTCCCTTTGTACCAGAGAAGTCTGAATTTTTTTTCTTTTATGGGGTGTTTAAGGTAACTTATTGTAAAATCTGAGTTAAGTATTTGGACATAGGCTATATGTAGGTCAATATTAAGATACAGCTATGTTTCTAACCTTTGTGTTTTGTCTACTGGTTTTTGCGTTCTTTTCACAGACTGATTTTTTATTTATTTTAACTCTTAAAAAAGAAAGTGTGTATATGTATGATATTAAAGATAAAATATATTGCTATTATTAATACTTTACACATATCTTATGTATTTTTGAGTTTCTAAATTTTTTCTATGGCTTCCATAAAACTCCTAAAAAATTCTCATTTAATTTTTTATGCCAAAACACAACATATCAAAACCTCAATGGAGAAAGTCACTATGTGGAAGGGATACCTGTACTATTAGTTCTGCTTTATAGAGGAACAAATGAAAGCTCAGAAAGGTTTAAATAACTTGTCCAAAGTCACACGACTAATAGGAGACAGTACAGGGATTTGAACTCAGATCTCAATTCCCAATCCAGTATTCATCTCACTTTCCATACAGCCTTGGGAAGAAGTGGATAATCAACTCACATAATAGTAACCTGAACTGTGAGGTCACATGAGACTTGAAATCTGAGGATGTAAGTTCATATTCTAGCTATCTCGTTTTTTTTATCCCCAGTATGAATTGAGATATCTTTTTCCAGATCTAAGATTCAGTTTTTACATAAGTACAATGAATATGTTGGAAGAGAGGATCTCTAAGGTCCTTTATTTTTATCTAAATATTCTTACACTGTTGGTTGACTTACAATGAAAAGCCTCCTCTTAACTGACTAGTAAAGGAACTCTGCTCTCCACACAAGATAAAGGGAGATTCAAAAAGCTCTAGAGTCCATTGGGAAGATTTTGAACAAAGGTTTCCATCGATACGGGTGAGTTTCCGCTCATTAAGTAGATAATGCCTTGTTCAGAAGAAGACAATTATGTTTATAACAGAACAAAATTTACTTTCTCATCAAATGTCCTAGTATCAATATAGAGAGTTATGCCATAGGGAAATGCTCTTTTTCATGAATAAGATACCCATCCTTAGCATTCAAATGAGGCACAGCATACTAGGGATAAATTAGAAGTATGGGATGGTAGGTAGGGCTGGTTTTGAAGCTAGGAAGAACTAGTTTCAAACCCTGCTTCTGACATAGATTAGTGATGTGTAGGAAGGCAGATCACCTCCAGGAAACATTCTAAACCTATAAATGGCAACTCAAGAACAGCTGGACATTGATAGAGAGAGACTGCTCATTAGAAATTAATTCCCTTTACCAATAAAATGACTAGTCTAATCTTAAAAAAAAAACAAAAAGACAAGGTATAGAAAGACAGTATAACCTACCCGAGTGGTTTTAACCTAGCATATGTACACTGGATAGATGTCAGGGTGTCTGTGAACTTGGATGGGAAGTGTGTGTATATATACATACATACAAATGTATACACACAAACACATGTATGTATACATACATGACAGATCTTCATGGTCTCTTGCTATTTTATAGATTTTATTTTATAAATTTAAAAACAGTATTCTGCAAAGTGGTTCATGGGTTCTTCCAGATTGCCAAAGGGTCCATCTTTCCCTCTCCTTCATCCTCTTCCTTGCCCTTTTTGTCTGTCTCTTTCTCTGTCTGTCTGTCTCTGTCTCTGTCTATCTCTCTGTCTCTGTGTCTCTGTCTCTCTCTGTCTCTCTCTGTCTCTCTCTCTCTCTCTCTCTCTCTCTCTCTCTCTCTCACACACACACACACACACACACACACACACACACACAAATGCATGTGCATGCAAAGGATCTCTGGCCGAGAGAGCCAGTCTTACATGAACTTAAATCCTTCTCACACACATTAGCTGTTGGCCCATGGGCAAAAAAAACCCTCATTGCTCAGAAACTCTCCAAGACTTATAGAAAAGTTGCCATCATGCAATGTTGGGGGGAGCTTCCACATCCCGTTGATTAATTCATAGACTCAGAGGAAAAAACAAAACAAAACAATACAAAGGCCTAATAAGCCAGAAGAGAAGTCCGCTTTGGGCAATTAATCAATCTGATAATGAAAGTGGGTAGGTACTGGCACTAATTTCATAAATATGCAGTCAACCAGTTGAATCTTTCCTTGTGTTTTTAGGTGGTATCTCTCTTGGGTGCATTGTAAAACAAGTATGTTTTTGAAAGGCACAAATTAGCACCAGAGCAGAGGCAGCCAACTAAAACTGCACAGTCTACTTGCTCTCAGCTAGTTTTGCATTTCCTTATCATACGGCTGAGAGAAGATGAGACAAAAAAAAACAAAAAACCCACTGGAGATGCTTAGCTAATGATAATCCCACGCCAATTGCCTGAACTGTCTGGGAAATCGCTCCTTTATTTTTCTAAAAGGAGATTCCTTTTTCGACTGGGAGACACACACTAACCTTTACCACCAACCTTTTAAAGGTAATCTCCCTAATTACAAATCCATCTCTGGAAAGGAGGCACAGCAAGCAGTACGGGAATGCTGTCTTCGTGGAAAGGTTTCGATAAAGGCTTAATGGAATGGAAACACAGGGTATATACGCTTGAAGAATGGGACAAGGAGGACATTTTCTGCCACAGAATGAAATAATGTCTTTCAAACAACAATAATTATCACCACTTATACAATATCTTAACATTTTATTTTCCCTTGAAATAACAGAAGAGTTTCCTGGCTCTACAGCAAAATAAAAAGACCTTCAAGACAATATAGTCCATTCTATTTATTTTACAACATGGTAGAGTAAATAGTGGGCTGTATGTGGAGCCAGGAAGGCTTAGGTTCAAGTCTCACCTCTGTAACTGTGTGACTCTAAGTAAGTCACTTAATTTCTCTGAGCCTCATTATCCTTCAACTGTAAAATGAGGAGAGAAAATAATAATGGGTGGTTCCTACAGTCCCTTCCAATTCTAAGTTTATTATTCTATGATGTGACAGATAAGGAAACAGATCTAGAAAGGCGGTGATTTGCTGGTTGTCATACAGTATCAGTGTTAGGCTCTGAAATGAGATTCTCTCAATTAAGAGTTATTCTCTGTATCCCACACTAACTGCCTTAGAATTTCCTAAGAGAGTCAGAATGATTTAATGGTGAGACTGAACTTTCAAAACAGGAAAACTCAGGTTCAAGGCTTGCCTCATTCATAAACTGGTTGTATGACTTTGGACAAGTCACCTAATCTTTCCATGTTATAGGCAGCTCTCTGAAAATGACTTTATATTGATGGAAGGAGTTTCCATTCTGAGGAATTCTTTTTTTGACTGAAATCACGAATCCAGTCCCTATCGCCTCCAAAGTCTCTAGAAAACAGTTGGCTTGCTTTTTAATCTGTTTAGTCTTAATAATGAGTTTTTAAAAACAGTTCAGTTTCGAGTTAATGAGCTGAAATTTTGGATGAAGATGTATGGTTTCAATATGAAGGCAAAGTGCTGATTATGAAGTTGTGTTTTTTTTAAAAAAGGAGCTTCCATAGTCTGGATTATGAAGCTTAAAAAATGGAGAGCTACAAAACTTTCGCCAGAGAAAAAATAAGCAAAACATTTTCATGCATAATAATGGCGAAATGTTCGAAAGATCTGCCAAGAAACAACTCTCTCAAGGCCAGGTCTTCAGACATCAAAGGAAGGAAACCAAATGACAGGTCAAAGGAGACTCACCTGAGCATGTGTGCTGCATTGAAAACGACATCAAACTCATCACTATCCAGCTCTGCCGCTTTCTGGGCCATCTCAGCTGCCTCCATCACTCGAGCTTCTTCTAGAAGGAACTGGCCTGAGAGAGACAGACAGACAGACAGAGAGACTGGTAAGCTGCTACAGGTCGAGAATCAAATTAAGGCAGTAGTCAGTTGCTGGAATCAGAAAGACCTTTGTTCAAATCCAAACCCACTAGCTGTGTGACCCTAAGGAAGTCATTTAAGCTCTGTTTGCCTAGAAGGCAATTAAGAGTACTAGATGCAATGCAATGACCCAGGACAATTGTGAGGGACTTATGGAAAAGATGCTACCCACATTCAGAGGAAGAACTGCAGGAGTGGAAACAGAAGAAAAACAACTGCTTGAACACATGGGTTGAGGCGGACATGATTGGGGATGTAGACTCGAAACTACCACACCAATGCAACCATCAACAATTTGGAAATAGGTCTTGACCAATGACACATGTTAAAACCAGTAGAAATGTGCATCTGCTGTGGGGGAGGGGGGGAGGAGTTGGGGGTGAAGGGGAAAGTAAGAGCATGAATCATGTAACCATGTTAACTTTTCTAAAAAATAAAAATTATTAAATGGAAAAAAAAGAAGGCAATTAGGCAGCTCAGTGGCTAGAGCCCTGGGCATGTAGTCAGAAAGATTCACCTTCCTAGTTCAAATCCAGCTTCAGACACTTGGCACAGTAGCTAGAATGCTGGGTCAAAGTCAAGAAGACTTGAGTTCAAATCTGTTTCTGGCCACTCACTAACTATATGATGCTAGGCAAGTCACTTAATCTCTGTTTCCCTTAATCCACTGGAGAAGAAAAGGAAAACCACTCTAGTATCTTTGCCAAGAAAACCTCTTGTCCAATAATAGAGTGCTAAGTCCATGGAGTCACAAGGAGTCTAGACATGACTGAACAACCAAATGAAGTGTAATTGCTACTAGGAGGAATATTAAAACCAAGCTACCTTTGACTTCCTTGGTTTTTATAACAGTACAAAGAGCAGACTATAAATTACCTATACGTATTGATTTTGTGATCAAAATAAATTGACTTTTACATTCATGATTAATGCAGAAATATATTTGTCATCCTACATTTCCTTCTCTTAAAAAACTTTTTTTATTAACACCCATGCCCTCCCTAGGTAATGCAATCCATAAAAATAAATTGAACATACTTCCCTAAATGTATTACAAATATAAATGGTATTGGCTTTCTTTACTATTGACCCCTTAACATGATTAATTTCAGAAAGCTGCTACTAATCCATGCACAAGAGACTGAACATAAAGCAGAAATCAATCAACCAAGTATTTATTAAGTGCCTACTATGTGCTATAAATGCTAGTTCACTGACTGATTGCCTGAGAGGTACTGTGCCATAGGGTATAAAGAGCTGGCCTTCAGCTCATAAACATGAAGTTTCTAGTTATATCTGTAATTTTCCTAATGCAGATCCTGGATAATCCACTTCACATCTTAGTGCTCTGGGCCAATGGTGTCAAACTCAAATAGAAATGGGGGCTGCTAAACTATATAAAGATCCCTGCTGGATACATACTGACTTAGAAAACCACATATAAACACTATCTCCATTCTCTTACATTTTTGAATTTTTATTAAATATTCTTTTAGTCCGGTTTAAACATTACAAGGGAGCGTTTTGACAACTCTGATTTAGGCAACTCTGACTCTTTCAGAGAAAGTGCTGACCTGCATGGGGTTCCTAATTTTAAAGTTTCCAATACCAAAGAAATCTCAGGTCCAGTCTCTATCCCTATCAGATTGTTTGTCAGGCACTGTCTTAGGAGCTGGAGATACGAAAACCAAAACATTAAAAAATAATAAAAGGATGGACAAAAGTAAGTTTGGAAGAAATCATTCAACTCAGTTAGTCCAGTCCAAAAATACCAGATATCACCTGATCTTGGAAGCTCAGTGAGGCTTGATGAGATCATCAGAAACATGGAGTGCTATAGGACTAAGAAGTAGTATGGACAAGAAGCAAAGGCACTGGATTTGGACTCAGAGGTTCTGTGTTTCAATTCCAAGTAGGTGACTCCTAGAAATTCAATGTGGCACCAAAGAAAGAATTTTCCTTCTCTAGCTCATTTTTTTGCTTTTTACAATGGTCAAGCCTTCCTCATTACAGAAGGCCAATTACCAAGTGTTCTTTCTGCATAAAATTACTAATTCAAAACTGTCTCCTCACCAACCATCTTATCTGTGAGGGAGAAAAGTCTCTTTTTAAAAGGTGAATCACTACAATCACTTTGAGCATTCTCAAACTTTAATTAGCAGGAGAATGAGGAATAAAGGTAAGTAAGGATCTTCTCAATTGGGCTACAATCTATTTCTTTAGGCTTCAACTAAGGGACACCCAGGACTTAGATCTGACACCTCAGGCTATCCTTCCAGCAATCCGGGTTTTAGAGGTCAGAAAACCTCTACACAGAAAAACATTTGCACAGAAAGAATTAAAATTGTCATGGGAAAAAAAATACAAAGAAATTGCATATTTGCACAGACTGACTTCATGGTCCAGAATTAAAGAATATATTGATATGAATAAAAATAAGCAGAAAGCCAAATATCTGCATATTACTTTTAAAACATTTTCCTTATTCTCAGTAAATCCAAAGATGTGAAGCAAAAACAACCCATTGGTTAGATATATTTCAGTTGGTTTTCTTGATTAAGATCTGGGACTAGATGGCTTTAGAAGATAGAGAACATATAATCTCGACGTTAATTTTTTAAAATGAGGAAAACACTCTACATAAGTAACTTGCCTATCATGATATAATTAATAAATGCTGGAAGCAGGGTTTGAGCCCCCAGTCTCTGACTCCAAATCCAGTATTCTGTATGCTACATCACCATTTTAAGATCATTTTATTAATGACTCACAGTCTATATATAGATTAATTAGCTCTGAAGTCAAGAAAGGAACATCTTAGAAAGGATACTGAATTTGGGGTCAAGGAACTGAGTTAAAATTCTGGCTTACCTGCTTACAAGATGGTACAATAGAGAGAAAGTGGGTACTAGACTCAGGGGATCTGAGTTAAAATCATACTTTGAAATTTACTAGTTGTGTAACCCTGGCAAGACAGAACTGTCTCGGTTTATTCATCTAAAATGAGGATAATAATATAATTTATTATTATTATTATTATTATTATTATTATTATCTTTTTTTTTTTTTTTTTTTTTTTTTTTTTGCTTTGCAGATCTTAAAGCACCATTTAAATGTGGTCAATACTACCGCTGCTGCTGCTGCTACTACTTATGTCAGGCTGGAGAAGTCAGAGGCTCCTAAGTTTCCTCATTTTCTTAATAAAAGAGTTGGATTAGGTAACCTCTAAAGTCTCTTTTGGCACATCTAGGTTGTGTAGTGGATAGACCGCTGGGCCTGGAGTCAGAAGGTTCCTCTTTTTTAGTTCAAATGTGATCTCGGACTCTAACTAGCTATGACCCTGGGCAAGTCACTTAACCCTGTTTGCCTCAGTTTCCTTATCTGTAATAACCTGGAGAATGAAACCGCAAACCACTCCAGTATCTTTGTCCAGAAAACTCCAAATGAGGGCACGGAAAATTGGACAAATAACTCCACTGTCCTTACCAAGAAAACCCCAAATGGGATCATGAAGAGTCAGATAGAATTGAAAAACAACTCAACAACAACAAAGCTTTTTTTTTTTTACTTCGAATTTATAATGTTATGACTATCATGTCTAATTTAAATACAGATTTACTAGCCTATGACATGTTGATGGGAAAAGATACAAAAAGAATATAAGGAGGGAATGTTTTGTTATCTGGTTGATGTAAGAATTATTTCATCAAATTAACAAATGATGTCATAATTCTGACTCTCCTGCTCTAGCTCAACAGACCAGGGTGAGCAGATGCTATTTCAATAAGGTGAAACATCATTTTCTTATAACGCTGCCTAGTCTCATCTTTTTTTATTTAGCAGGTTTTACAATTTGAATTGGAAAGTAAATTGTTTTTCCACCATGGAGCACCAGTATTTTTATTTATTTTGTAACAGCCCAATAAAACACAAACTGGGAATATGCTTTTGTAGGATGGGGTCTAAGGGCTCAAATATATCATAAATATGGAAAGAAGTACTAGCCGTTCTCTTATCAATGACTCACAAAATTATGTAGCCTTGGGATTGGGTGATAACAAAATTTGACTTATAATTTGACTGTATCTGCAGAGTCAAATGACCAGAGGAGAGCTAAAAATTTTATTCAAACTTCATGCCATCAAGTTGGCAGGAGTTGGGGGAGGCAGGGATGGAATTGGAGTCTTTCAAATCAGTTTTCTGAACTTATCCTCATACATTTAAAACATGACACTCTAGTTTATTTTATGTGTAGAAGTTCCATCACCGAGTCTCATTTCCTTTGCAGTCTTGAGATGCAGAATCCATGGTTAACAAGGTTTATTATGTGCTTTGTTTCCATATATTACTGTTTATCTTTTTTTTATGTAAGCAGCAGACTATTGTTGAAATAACACTGCCTCTAGGGTCAGAGGACTATAAAAAAATCCTTAATATCCTGCCTCTGACAGTTACTACCTATGTGACCTCCAGCAAAGTCATTTAACAGTCAACAACCTCAATTTTCTGATTTGTACAATGAGGGGGTTGATTAGATGACCTCTGAATTCCCTTTCTCCTCTAGATTTCTGTTCTGATGTTGCTATTTAGAGGCAACTAGGTGGCAAGGGATAGAGCCCTGGACCTGGAGCTAAGAAGATCTGATTTTAAATGTGACTTCAGACACCTAATACTAGCTGTGGGACCCTAGTCAAGTCACTTAACCATTGTCCCTCTCAACTTCCTCAAATATATAAAAATAGCACTTAATTGCCAGAGTTATTGCAAAGATCAAATATTGAGAATATTTTTAAAGAGTTAAGTACAGTGTCTGGCATATATTAGGCATTTAATGTCATTTCTTTCTTTCCTCCTTTCTTTTTTCCTTCTTTCATTCCTTCCCTCCTTCTTTCCTTTCTACCTTCTCTCCTTTTCTTCCCTTCCTCCCTCCCTCCTCTCCTTCCTTACCTCCACCTTTCCTTCCTTCCCTCCCTCCCTCCTTTCTTTGCTTCCTTCTGTCCATCTTTCTTCCCTCCCTCCCTCCCCTCCC
>NC_058134.1:250830961-250893717 GCF_016433145.1 Gracilinanus agilis
AGAGAGAGAGAGAGAGAGAGAGAGAGAGAGAGAGAGAGAGAGAAACACAGAGACAGAGACAAGATAAGAGAAGACAAAAAAAAGAGATCACAGAACTGGAGCTGGAAGGGAATCTTAGAGGTCATAAAGGACATAGTATGTTACTGTATGAAGAGCACTGAATATGGAGCTTGGCTATTTATGTGACGTTAGGCAAGTTTGCTTCTCTGGGCTTCAGGTTCCTCATGTGTAAAAAGAGGTTGGATGAGATGGCCTTTCACATCTATTTCAGCTTTCAGTCTATGATCCTAGACTTCCTCCTCTTTTCACAGCTAAGGAAAATAGGTTCCAGACAAGAGACACGAATTGTTCCAGATTCCATAAGTATTAAATATCAGAGTCAGGATTAAAATTCAAATCTTGAAAATCTAAGGTCAATACTCAAGTTTAGTGATTTTTCCTTCTACTGGACCATGCAAAGGGGGAGGGAGAGAGTCAATAGGAGAGGAAGGATTCAAATGAAGGAGAAAGAGAAGGAAGAAAGAGGAAATGGAGACAATGAAGAAGAGAATGGGAAGGATAAGAAAAAGTAAGAGAGAGGGAAGAGGGAAGAAGAAAGAACAGGAGAAGGAAGAAGAGGAATAAGAGGGAGAGGGAGAGAAAGAAGATGAAGGAAGAGAGAGAGAGACAGAGAGGAGGAGGAGGAAGAGAACATTCAAGTTGGTAACCACTCACCATAATGCATGTAACAGTTTCCTCTGGTGGGATCCAGCTGAATAGCCTTCAAGAAGAATTTCTCAGCCTCACTTTTACGTCCCTTAAAAAAAAAAAGAGACAGAGAAAGTAGATGATTAAATAAATAGTTACCAGCCCTTTATGATTCCTAAACCATCATCTACCTCCTGCTTAAAAATGAATTATTCTACCTTTGAACTTCTAATGATTAGGAGAAATATTTAAAATTCTATTTACTCATTTCTAATCTTCATACAGACATTGTATAGTTTTGACCATTTTTGTTGACATTTCTATTATGCAAAGGTTATTGAATTTTATTGGATAAGTATCAAAATGTTATTTCTAGAGGCTAGGGTAGTATTTAGAGCTCCTTATATTTTTATCTTTAAACTATGTATAATTTTTTACTTTATATTTAATTATTAACCAAGTAGCTATTTGTTAATAAACTTTGTTTTACTTAAAAAGTAAAATGAATAATATTGATGCCAGTTTTGAGTAAATGACTAATCATGTAAATCATACAAATTACAGAATCAGAGGTGGGAAGGACCTTGGAGCTCCTCTGGTCAAAGCCAAAAACTACTCTAAAACATCTGCAATATGTAGTCATTAATCCTCCCTGTGAAGATCTTCAGTGATGTAGAACTTCTTGCATTCCAAGGCAGCTTGATCTAATTTGTGACAATTTTAATTAAGAAGTTTTTTTCTTCTATATAAAATGAAAATTTACCTCTCTGCTTTACCTCACTATTTCTAGGTTTTCCATATGGAGCAAAATAGATAAAAGCAAGATCTTTCAAATAAGCAATGGCAGCTAGCGAGATCAACCACCCCATAAAATGTGGCAACCAGAAGTAAGCACTAGGTACAGATGTATGATAGGACTATCACTTCTGTCATTCTGATATCATGCCTCTATGAATGCAATCTAGCATGTCATTAGCCTGGCTTCTATATTACACTGCAGACTTGTATTGAACATGTAGTGGGCTAAAATCCCCAGATCTCCAGCCATCTTTTCCTCATCCTATACTTGTCAAATTCATTTCTTGAATCCAAGTATGTGCCTTTATATTTGGCGTCATTAATTTTTTTCATGTTACTATCTGCTCAACATTTTTGCCTTTCCAAATTTTTTTTTAATTTTGACTTTCATGTACATGTTCTTCATTGGCCTCAGTTTCTTAATCTGTGAAATGAGAGGGCTTGGAGTCTGAGGTCTCTTCTGGTTCTAAATAAGTAAACTATCATCAGTCCACATTCTCACTTTTGTAACAACTGAAAATTTGATGAGCCTGTTATCTATACCTCTCTCAGAGTAATTAATAAAATTATTTAGTAGTACAGAGCAAAGATAAATCATTGGCACACTCTACTAGAGACCTTTCTCCAAGGTAATATTATTTCTTTAATAATTAACTAGTTATTTGGTATGCTCATTCAACTAGTTTCAAATCCAACAAACTATCTCATGAGGAGCTCTGCCAAAGGCATGGTACAATATGACCTAGGATAGGGGGAGCAATATCTTACCAGCCTGGAACATCAACCTCCTTCCACCTCACATTTAAATTAAACTAGTTTCTTTTTTCTCTATTGTAAGTTATATGTCTTGTTTGACAACATGAAGAATAGGGAAATATGTATTACGTGATAATAGATATACAACATATGTCATATTACCTGCCTTCTTGGGGAGGGAGAAAGGTTGCGAAAGAGGGGCAATAAAGAATGAGACATAGATTCTAATAGCTATAGCTATAGCTGTACAAAAATATAGCTAGAGTTTTGGGTATAGACATAATTTCTCTTGGACAAGCATATTTATTATAATTTATGGGTTAATAGTTAAATTAAAGTAAATTAAAGTAAAAAATTGCATGTCACTTAAGGATCAAAATATAAGGAGCCCAATACAACCCCAAGTCTCCAGAAACATCATTTTGATCCTCATCCAATAAGACATCATAGGAAATGTCAACAAGGGGTGAGAGGGAGGAGGAAAAAAAAGAATGACATGTAGATTTTTGGATAAAGCTATGGCTTTGGAATTAAGACATAGTTTGTTTTGGATAAGCATATGTATTATAATTTATTACATATTTATGACAAATCATACATATTATTTTATTACTATACTATAAATTATGTTGTTATATAAAATAATAAAAAAGAAATGATAACCCAAAAAAATTGCTAAAAAGATTTAATTGGTGTGAGGTCCAATGCTTAGTTTGTTTTAGCTTTTCTGAATAAAAAATAGCCAGCACAGGACGCAGACCTCTTCCCTTTGGCTTGCGACCAAAGACCAGGAGCTTGAACCACACTGAGAAGTTAGGTCCAACTGAATCGATGCTTTATTCTGAATAAACACCCCTTCCTTGTTCTGAATATTTTCCCCTTCCTATGACTAAAGTAAACCTCCTGCTGCTAACAGATAGACGGATTATTGGTCTATCATTTAGTTTTAGTCTTGGATCTAAGCTACGAGGGAATTCACTTGAGTCAAGCCAAATTCATTACTACCTGGAAAAGCCTCTGGAAATCATTCACCATCCAAGGATCCAAAACCTTCATTTGACAGATAAATGAACTGAGCATGCTCCCTTGTGCCCCCTCCAAACTACCTCCAGAGAAATTAGTTGACTTGCTTGAGGTCACGAAGTTTGGTAATGGCAGAGCTGGAACTGGAAACCAGTCTTTCCTGGCCAGTATTCCCAGGTCTCATTTACTATGCCATGATATTTTGAGATCCTTGGTGAAAATTATGGCATGAAGCACATGAAGTGAAAACCATAACGTGTCTTAATGTTTGCCAATGTTAAGGGGGGGAAAGTGATCCTCATAAACCTTGTTCTCTTCATGTTTTTTAAGGACTTCTGGAGGGGACTGACATAACTAAAGCAACAACAGGTTGAGAGGCAATAAAAAGGTTGGGTATACTGCCTTAGCAAAACAATAGATTGAACAGCATCAACAGACACCCACCTCCTCAAGAAAACAAGCTGAGCAGTGTCCTCTGTGATTGCTCAGTAGACCAAGTCATAAAAGTCAATGAGCCCCATCATCTGCCTCATGCCAGAAGAAACACATCTAATGCCAAAATACTCTTTCCCAGAGGAAACACTGGACCCTCCTGCAAAACCTCATTTTTTTCCCTCTGTGGTCATTAATTAGCTGGTTATCTGCCAACTAAGTGAGAGGGCAAAGAACTCATCAGAAGGAGGTGGTGGGTAACCAAGTGATGTTTCAAGGCTGAAACCACTTTGAACCTTCATACCATGAGTTTTGGCTTAGTGATCCTGGAACTTGAAAAATTATGTTGTATTAATTAAATCAACTATTTTATCACTGCCTTTTTAGGAGGATAACGCCTGTGGTAATAGCAGAAAATAAAATATTACTTTTGCAGCCATTCTTGCCCATGTTTAGTTATAAAGTTATCCAGGTAGGAAATAATCTTTCCTGAAATACAACTGGCTACTTTACTTCCAATATGTAACCCATATAATCATTAAGCATTCTGGTTGACACAAATAAATTCAATTTTGTTTACATTTATCTAGTAATCCCTCTTTCTGAAAGTACTATTTTAGACTTTGAGAAATGGGTACAACTCAGGGCTCTATTACAGACCATCTTCTCTCTCTTTATATGTATTTTCACTCTCTGTGATCACATTTGATCCCTCAGTTTAGATATTATCACTCTAGAGATAACTTCTAGATCTACACATCTAGCATTAACTCCCTCCTGAGCTCAAGTCCTGAATCTCCAAAATTAAATCCACCTGGAAGTTAAAAGTTATTGTTCCATCATTTCAGGTATGTCCAACTCTTCATGATCCCATTTGGTGCTTTCTTGATAAAGACACTTAAGTGGTTTGCCACTTCCTTCTCCAGCTCTTTTTTTATAGATTAAGAGCTGAGGCAAAAAGGATTAAGTGACTGGCCCAGGTTCACACAGCTAGGAATTGTCTGAGCCTCGATTTGAACTCATGAAGCTAACATTAGGTATGGCACTATCCACTGAGAAATCTGATAAAAAAAAAAGGCACCTAAAAATCAGCATGTCTAAAACTGAACTCTTCTTCCTTAAATGTTCTCATCTTAATCACTCAGTTTCCACAAATGGCACTGTAGCTCTTCAAGTCATCCAGATATGTCACCTAAATGAGGCATCCTTGACTCTTTTCTCACTCATGCTTCAATCCAATCAGTAGTCCCTTCTTTGTTGATCATACCTTTACAACACCTCTCCCACTTACCTTCTTCACTCATGACCACTACCATAGAGGAGGCTCTCATTACTCCTTATTTCAAAATTTTCTAACTGGTCTCCCTGTATCCAACCTCTCCCTTCTCCAATCCATCCTCCACACAGCCATGAGAGTGATTTTCCTAAAGCAAAGGTCTGTTACTGCCTTGTTCAAGAATCTTCAATGAGTCCCTATCACCTCTAAGATGGCACATAATCTCATTTGTTTGGCATTTAAAGACTTTGGCTTTTTTTTTAAACCCTTAACTTGTCTATTGGTTCTTAGGTGGAAGAGTGGTAAGGGTGGGCAATGGGGGTCAAGTGACTTGCCCAGGGTCACACAGCTATGAAGTGTCTGAGGCCAGATTTGAACTTAGGACCTCCCATCTCTAAGCCTGACTCTCAATCCACTGAGCTACCCAGCTGCCCTGTTTTTTTAATGCTGATTGCACATAATTCTCTATCATTCATTGTAATTTCCAGCCTGATTAGCTTACTGCTATTCTCTATCTATAATATTGCATTCCTTTTTTTTAGCCAATGTATGTTCTCTCTGCCTGGATTATTATTCTTCCTGACCCCCTAACTTGGTATGGTTCAACTCATGTCCTTCTTCCTAAAAGATGCCAGAGTACCATAGCAAGCTCCCCATCCCAATGAAATGATAGCTGAAGACAAAAATCAAATCAGTGACAGTATCACAACCCTTTAAAGAATGGCTCTCTGAAACTGTAATTTTGATAAATATGAGTTGAGCTGTACCTCAGTTTTTTCCTGTTCTGTACAACATAATGAGCTAAAACAATAGAACAGTAAGACGCATGCTTTTATCTTGCCACAGACAATACTAGCTATAAGATGCTGGGCAAGACAGTTAACGTCTCTCTGCTTCAATGTCTCCCTCTGTATAATGGAGAAGGAGATTAACTTTGAAGGATTATAGAAATGCCCATTTTTATTATTAAGAGCATATCTGCACGTATTTTGGGGAGAAGGGTGAGACACAGCATGGGCTTCCCAAATAGGTCAATACACAAATTAGGGGAGCTGAGAGTCACCTCAGAAACCCAGAATGGCTTCCAATTTTCCATTTTAAAATGTGTGTCAATCAGGCATTTCCTTTCGGGCATGGAAAAGTCCTGAACATTCACAAGATCATTTGATCCCAAACTATTTGGCAACGGCACAGAAACGAATCATGGTAGAGAGTTGCCACAGGGCCAGCCCAGGCTTATAATGTACTGGAACGGACACCCTCGTTCTGCAGAAGTCAAGTACAGTGATGATAACCAGGAAAGTGCTATTTGGTGGTGGAAAAAAAAATATGGGGAGTCCTAGAGGACAGCTGGTGTACAGCTGTGTCACAACAGAGAGCAAGATGTTCCTCAGCACCATAAAAGGCGGCGGACACGATGAGAAGGCAAGCTTGAGGCTTCCATGTGTTCTTGGCAGAGGGCCACAAAACTTGAATCCAGATGTACTCAATAAAGGACAGAGCCAGATGTAAATAATTTGCTAACTGTACACAATATATGCAATGTGCATTGACTTATTGGATTTTTTTTTTTGGAGAGGGAGATGTTGACCTATGATT
The DNA here is from genome assembly GCF_016433145.1 of Gracilinanus agilis. Taxonomy (NCBI): domain Eukaryota; kingdom Metazoa; phylum Chordata; class Mammalia; order Didelphimorphia; family Didelphidae; genus Gracilinanus; species Gracilinanus agilis. The sequence continues at coordinate 250,837,533 of NC_058134.1, forward strand.
TCCTGGTTGTGGGATCTCCCAGTGTGGAAGGCATCTCCCTCAGTACAGATTGGCAACTCGTGTGTGATTCACAGTCACAGATGAGTTGAATGTTGCCTGAAGTACAGAGATTTTTAACTCATTTGCCTTTGTCCACACAGCTAGTGTGTAACCTAGTTTGTATCCTCAGCATGCTACATAGTATATTGCACATGGTGCAAATCTTTAGTCTATAGAAATATCTCTAAATAGATCTCTAACCAAGATTGCTGGTCTTTTGGCCACTAGATCGTGCTCTCTCTCTCACACTTGCTTTTCTTATAGGAAAAAAAGGAGAGCCAATTCTTCGGGTAAGCTGTCAAATCACAGGAATAGCCCTAGTCTGAAACTAGGCTCTAATCCAGATTTTGTCATTAACTAACTATAGAACCCAGAGTTAAGCAGGTAGACGGTGCAATGGAGAGAGTGATGACCCTGAAGCCAGGAAGACTTGTCTTCCTGAGTTCAAATCTGACTTCAGGAGTTGTGGAACATGGTAAGTCACATAATTCTGATTGCCTCAGTTTCCTCATCTGTAGGATAAGATGGAGGAAGCTCTGGCAAAACAAACTAATATTCTTGCCCCCCCAAAAAAAAAATCCTGAATGAGGTCACAGAGAGTCAGATACTACTGAAAAATGAATAACAATAGAAATTCTTTGTTCTGGTATAATTTTAGATAAATTAATTCAATTTAAATATTTTAATTATTTAATTACTAAGTGAGAGCTGTTTAATTAATTAATTAATTGAAGGGGAATGGAGGTGTAATTTTAGATAAATCGCTTTTCCTCACATATTAAGTAAAGGAGTTGGACCCAGGATCTTTGCTAAGAAAACCTCAACTGGGTTCACAAAGAGTCGGACATGACTGAAAAACAAGAAGGTATATGAAAGGTAATAACCAAATATTTTCTCTGCAATGCTTAGAGCAGTGGCCAAAATACGGAGATGTAACCCAGTGTCGTAGAGCTTGTGTGTGACAGAGGTGAGACTTGAAGTCTGAGGACATATATGAATCAAATAGAAAAAGAGATGATGAATGGACATTCAGTAGGTGCTTACTAAGTGCAAAATATTGGGCTTAGAAACAAAGAATTAGAAACAGCACCTTCTCTGAAGAAACTCATATTCTAATAGCAGAAACAACACATACTAATGAACTGAATATGGACTTTTAATAACTAGCCAGAAAGAATGACAAAAGAGGAATTAGTGAGAAGTAGAAAAGAAATAAATAAATTGGCAAAGAATAAAAAGAGCCATAGCACTGAAAAGATTAGGGATACAATGTAGACCTATGATTTCAATGATCCAGGGAACCCCTCAGTAAGGAAACTTCCTTTAACCAAGGAAAGTCAACATTTCCTCTCCAGAAACTTATTACATTATGGAGTCACTAAGAACATTCAGAGTTTAAGTAAAGTGTCCAGGTTCATATAGCTGTTATGCATCAAAGATGAACCTGGAACTCAGGTCTTCCAGGCTTAGAAGTTTACTCTTTATTCACAAAGGCCATGCTGCCTTTCCACAAAAGTAATAAGTACAACTATGAGCTATTTTTTTGAAAAAAAAATGAAATTGGTAAATGTTTAGGTAACCCAATTTCAAAAGAGAAAGGAAAATCAAAATAACTAAAACTTTTACAAATTAACAAGGAAAATCAGCCTGGAGACTAGATACCTATTAGAGGATTTTTCAATTATTATATAAAATGGCCAGTAAAAGATTTTTATTGTGAGAGGAATTGAGCGAATTTTGAAGGATATGATGGGGATGGGGTGTAGAAATAAGAGCAGGGATATGTCAAATTCAGTCACTAACTGTGTGATGCTAGACATATCATTCAACCTCTGTTTACCTCAGTTTCCTCAATTGTAAAATAGAGATAATAGCATCTCCCTTTCAGGGTTTATATGAAGATCAAATGAAAAAAGCACTTAGTACAGTGCTGATACAGTAGGCACTAAATAAATGCTTTTTCCTTTTCCTTCCCTCAACCTCTACCCTTTAATTGGGAAAGTAATGATTTCAATCTTATTATTTCCATTGAACTCTCTTAATACCTGTGAAGGAAAGGTCACCATGGAAGAAGGAAATAACTAGCGCCTAAATCCCAGAAGCCAGCCAAGCAGTAAAAAGATTAGTGGTTTACAGCTACGTTCCAAGACCAAAAGGATGGATTTATTTCAATTCTGTCTGCACGAGGGATACAAATTCAAGTCAGTTTAACAAGTATTTATTAGTATTGGACGATGGTAAACTCTAGTCCTCATCCTCTCAACCTCACCATTCCCTTAAATGACAACAATGAAAAAAAAATAGCACATAATAAATATCAACAAGTATTATGGGAAGCCTAACAGGGGGAATTGCTACAGATTGGGGAATTGGAAAAGGTTTAATGGAACAGGGAGCATTTGAATCTTTAAAGGTAGAAGAGAAAGGGGGAAGGAGAAAGTTATTCTATGAATAGGAAATAGTATGAGCAAATGGTTGGAGATAAGAAATTAAGAGGTATGTATGCCAGACAGTGATTTAAATTTGGCTGATACACAGAAGGCAAGGAAATGTCATGAGAAAAGACTGGAAATTCAAGATCAGAATATCTAGGACTTTGAATGCAAGACTAAGTACGGTAATGAGAATCATCTTGTATAGGAAACAGGAAACTATTAAAGAGTTTTGATGACAGGAATGACAGGACAAGGTTTGTTCACAAAGCAAACAAGTTTGGCAGTGATGGGAAGGATGGACTAAAGGAATCAAAGAATAAGCACCAGAAGACTCATAAAGGAAGGAAAGGAACAAGCATTTATTGAACACATACTATATGCCAAGCACTGTATTAAACCCCTTACAAACATTATCACATTTGATGCTCACAGTCTTAGGAGGGAGGTGTATTGCAGTCCCCGTGGCATAGCTGAAGAAACTTAGGAAGGTTGAATGGCAAGGAATTTTATTTTGGGTGAATCCAATTAGAATGTAAGCTTACTGGGGGCAGGGTCTGTTTGTTTTTGTTTTTGTTTTTGTTTTTGTCTTTGTATTCTCAGCATAGTACATAGTATGATAATGCACATGGTGTAAATCTTAATCTATAGAAATATCTCTAAATAGATATTTAACAAAGCTAATCTCTATTGATTAATATAACTAACTATAGATACAAAGTATAGATATAGATATAAATAGATAGATAGACAGATACAGACAGATAGATAGATAGAAGGGAAGAGAGAGAAGAGAAAAAGAGAAAGACGGAGGAGGAAGAGGGAGAAATTGAGAGAGAAAAGAGAAATTAGAGAGGGATGAAGAGAGAGAGGAAGAGAGGGAAAGATAGGAGGAAGGGGGGATTATATGCTTCTATAAGCATATAAACTCAATCATCAATAAATCAAAAATAACGAAGTACTATATCTCCCCTTTTTGTACCCCACCACCAATTGCTAGCACCTTCTCTCTGAGATTACCTCTACTTTGCCCTGGATATGTCTTATATGTATGTAACTGTTTGCATGCTTTCTCCCCATTTAGAGTGTCTGCTCCTTGAGGGCAGCATCTGTTTTTACACCTTTCTTGTTTTTTCAGAGCTTAACAGACTACATGTGATAATTACTTGAAAATATTTGTTAATCTGACCAAACAGAACTGTGTATATCACTGGACCATAGGCTCTGGAATAAGAGATTGTAGAGTGGCCCTCTTATCTCACAGATAAGCAAAGGACAACAGAAGTTCAGTGACTTGTCTAAGGTCACAATGATAGTAAGTGCCAGAGCTGGGACTTGGACTTGGGCTCCATGACATAAGTTCAGAGTTTTATCTACTACTCTAAGCTGCCTCCCACATACTATTTCTAAATAAAATAAATTTCTAGACCTCAGTATCAGCATACTTGTTCAATCCATTTCTCTCCTGCTTTATCTTTGTAATCAAATATTTCCAATGCCAAGTAAATGAAAAGAACTGATTGTAAACCTTGCAGCAATTCTGGCAGTGTCAGCATAACATAAAGCTAGTCACTTTTGGTGCAATATGTCTCCCTGCCTCTTCCTTCTTATGAAAAAAACTAGTACAGACTGTAAAAAAAATATGATCCTTCACAGCCAGAAGTGCTATAAGACTACAAGAATTTGTCAGGGATAATTAAGTTTTAACTAATATTCTCTGCTCATCCAAAATATATTTTCTTTCCATTTTGTTTGTCACTTCATCACACATTTCCTCCATCTGATTTAAGGAGTCTACACTGTACATAATATATAGATACCAGTATTTACAGAATTAAAACAATCACTAACCATATATACTCATTTTAAAAGTGAGGACAAGGGGATGGAGGGATTTGTTTTAAAATAAATTACTCTGGAAATTTAAAAAGAAGACTTTACTTTCTGTACAGAAAAGCAAGGAGCCAGTGGACTAAGCTATCTCTATTTAAATCCAAATTAGAAAAAGATTTAGCAAGTAGAATAGTCTGAAGAAATCTATATTGCAGACATGGAAAAATTTCTCTACTGTGTAATTTGTTTGGTGTTAACATCAACAAACAGGCCTGCAGTTTGCAAAGAGGGATTTGGTGGCAACCAGCTCAAGATGCATGTACTTGACAGAATCAGGGTATTTAACAATTAAACTTATCACATTTCCATCTTCTGACAAGCACCAGATTTTTTTCAGCCCCCTCCAGTGAATATTGATTTCCCAAGACATACAAACAAAGAAAGGCTATTTCGCAGAACTCTGTAGACTAGGCAAAACTCTTCTACTGTCTCTTCTAGGGGCAAACGTGATTCTTGGGTAGTACTCTTATGAAAAAAGGAAAGAAAAAAAAATACACACCGAAAAAATGGGTGTATCCTGGCACCTTACCAGGATAGTGACTTTGTATATATAAATGCATACGACAAGCATATTGGAGGAGAAGTTTCCCAGTTTTGAGCAGTCAAGTGTGCAGCTGATGGATTCACACACATGCATACTTTAGTACCACTAATGATATAAAACACACACGTAGTCTCTCCAATACCAACAGAAAAATGTGTTATTTTGTAGGGAAAATATGTTGTGCTTGCATTTCTCAAGGAAGAAATAGAATATTTAAGGGCTCCATGGTTATGGAGAATGGAAAGTTTCAACATCTTGGGCTCCAGATAAACAATTTATTACTAGTCCAACTCAGGGCTAACGTCACAGATTTCTCGACCTCAGCAGTTAGAATATATTCATGGAGTCTGAAGAGCACTCCTTAAAGATCAACTTTCTAAAATGTTATCTTGGCACCCCAGGGCTTAGCTGACAATGGAGCTGGCAAGCTTATTTGAGAGAGCTAGGGCTGCATCACTCCTGTACACTGAACTGATATCCCCAGTCTTATAAACATTTTATCCAAACATATATAATAGTAAGGCAGTTTTTTTTTAAAGAATCAGAAGGCAACGTTTTCTAGAATTGTAAGGCATTCAAAAAGGAAGTTTATACTCTTCCCTTAGACAGTTTCTTTAAAACTAGAGCATTAATTGGAGAATTCTTACCAATATTTACTTAAACAAATGAAATAAACATTTTATGTGTACATAAAATTTGCTAACAAGAAGATGTCATTAAAATATTTTATAGTGTTATTTTAATAAATCTATAGAGAGAGCCACAAGATCTGTAATTATGCATTTCTTTTTATCCTAATAGCCAATTGTTCTGGCATTTTTCAGGTTGTCTTGAAAAAATTTAAACATCTGGAGATCATGAAGTTTATAGGGGGAGAATTCCAATGATCTGATTGGAGTTTTAATTGAAATCAGTTAGAAGAGGGGCAGGTAGGAGGTGAGGGGCAGCTAGCAGTGGCATAATTGATAAAATAATGGGCATGGAACTAGGAAGACTCATCTGTCTGAGTTTAAATCTGGCCTCAGACTCTTCCAATTGTGTATGACCCTGGGCAAGTCACTTAATCCTATTTGCCTCAGTTTCCTTATTGGGAGGCCAAACAAGGAAGCCGAAGCTTAAATACTTTGGCCACATAATGAGAAGAAAACACTCATTGGAAAAGATTCCGATGCTGAGAAAGATTGAAGCCAAAAGGAGAAGGAGATGACAGAGGATGAGATGGAGAGACAATGTCATGGAAACAAATGAACATAAATTTGGACAGACTTTGAGAGAGAGTGGGGAATAGAAGAGCTTGCTCTGCTGTGGTCTACGGGGTCACAAAGAATCTGACACAACTAAATGAATAAACAACAAAAACAACCAGGAGCCTAGAGTTATTCAAAGCTAGCAGACATATGTAGCAATGGAAGAACAGAATACAACTCACACTTCTCTTGTTGGGGAGTTTTGTTTGATGGATAATAGTTAAGAATAAAGAGGAATTAAAGGAGAAATCTTTCAGACTAGCAGCCAATATTCTATTGATATCTCTCTCAAATTAAGTTCTTAGATAACAGATTGGAGTCATTAGGTTCATAAAACTTCTCACTTTTTTAGCACTGACATTATATCTTGTTCTTACTAAGTCATTCAGTCATGTCCAGTTCTTTCAGATCCTATGGATCTGGCACACCGATACCATCTATAGGGTTTTCTTGACAAAGATATTGGAGTGTTTTGCCATTTCCTTCTCCACATCACCCTTTGGGCTTCATTAACACAGCATCCAAGGATCCAAAGTCTCATATATTTTGTCTTTTTTCTCTAGCCTAAGTTGGGTAATAATATTATAGGGAAATTAAGCGGATAGAAGGATAGATAGATAGATAGATAGGAGATACATGATAAAGTCCTTATTTTTAGCATATATTAAGTGCTAGGCATCATGCTAAATACAAATATAAGCAAAGCAACATTGCCTACACTTAAAGCAGCTTCTGTTTTCCTTCATTTCCCCCCCTTATGTTCAAAAGAAGCAAGATGACATATAAAGGGGAATTGGAAAAAGAGGAAGAGAGATAAAGGTGCTTGCATAGAGGAAAGTCTGTTGGGGAGAAAAGTCTAGGAGAGGTAAGATATAGTTATTCACAACAGAGATTCATCAATCAGAAGGGGAGAGAAGATTGCCTGCCCACAATACCAAAAATATAAGTAGAATGTGGTAACATTGACTGAGATACTGACTGAAGAAAAATAAGTAATTCAGTATTGTTGGTACTATTACATTTTGTGCCAAGGGCAGATATAGAGATCCAAAAGTAAATACAAAATTTATTAATAGGGGTGGGACTATTTTCATGATTTAATTGTTATAGAGAATTTCTCTTGAGGAAATTTCCTCTGTTAATACATAGTTCCATTCTTTCTTTAATCTCTACTAGTAGATAATTTCCTCACCCAGGTCACAGAATTTTATAAATCATTCTATTTTCATATTATTTTATGGAAATCTATTGGAAATTGTTTTGGTCTTGGTGATTTGAGGGGGATGGGACTGGCAAGGGAGGGCAATTCTTTCAACTCATCTTTGTAGGAAATTCCCAGGGAAGAAGCTTCCTTAATCAATACACTTAGGAAACCACTCTGCAATTGATCATCTTAGAGAGTTGCCTTAGAGCAGGGGTCGGCAACGTATGGCTCTCGAGCCATATCTGGCTCTTTTAAGGGCCAGATATGGCTCTTTCTGCAGGAGCCATAAAGTCAATTTCTTTCAGGCACTGTTACAGGAGTGCGCACTGTGAGCACTGTATGGCTCTCACGAAATTACATTTTAAAAAATGTGGCATTTATGGCTCTCACGGCCAAAAAGGTTGCCAACCCCTGCCTTAGAGGGTAGATATCATTCAGAGTCTCACAGCCAGTAGGTACCACAAGCAGGTTTAAATCTATGTTTTTCTATCTCCAAAATCTAACTACTATATGATGACTTTCTCTTTGATATTCACTTTACAATGTCTAAAATAAAATACTTTTACCCTTCATGGCAAACACTGCATGCTAATATCTTTACCCAAATCCTACATGATGAGCTAGTCCCTCAGGTAAAATGTGCATACATTCAGTTAATTCCCATACCACATTCTTTTGTTTCTAACTACCTCACAATAGGCATTATTATATTTAATGAAGTGAAGTGTGAGTTATTATCTGTGCTCCATTACCTCTGTCAACCTAATACAAATTTATCATCTCTTTATGTGGTTCTCAAAGAGTTTCCAAATTTTCCTTTGAATCAAATGACAGTAAAAATGCTGCCATGACTATCAGTGAACAACAAGTCACCAGAGAGTCATCTTGTACCCTGCTACTAAAGAAATGAAAAAATACATTGAATTTTTTGTGGTGTTTTTTCAAATTTTTTTCTTTCCATTTTCAAACATTTCTCTGCTCTTTCACTAGAATGAACACTTTTGCCCCTTGGACCCTGGGCTCCAATAATGTAATTCACCTTGTTCATGGAATGGAATGTTCACCTTGACAAAAATCTATTCGCCACACCACTCTTTGGCTATTTCCAAGCCATACTGGATGTGTACATTTTCTTACCCTACTTTCCATTGAAAACTCTTTTTTTTTGTTGCTGTCCTCTATAGAATATAAGCTCTCCAGAGGCAAGGAGTGTTATTTGGGGATCAAATGAGATGATATTTGTTTTAATGTCATTGTTTATTTTTACAAAGAAATTTATTAGATCTTTTAGGAGAGGACTAGGAAAAGAAATGGCTCCCTCTCATATCATAATAGTTTGGACATGGGTTTCTGAGTCACATACAAATTACACGAAGAGAATCCAAAATATGACTTTGGGTAGACCCAGCATGAGTCTTGGATGTGGTTTTTCTAAAGTAAGAATGTTGTAGGTATATCCAGGATCTGGGGAACCAATATTTCCTATAATCAACTCCAGCATTTTTGGAGACATGCCCTTGGACACTCTTGGAACTCTCTGGCCTGCAGTCTTTCTCATTTGGCATGATGAGAGTGTTGGGTTTGATGAACTCTAACCCATCTTACTTGGAAATTAGAACTTGATCAATGGTAGGGGGAACCGAGGGCAACTCTGGGGAAGTGGGATTCAGGACCAAAAAGGAACAGAGAATTTCTTCAGTTCTCACTGTCTTCCCTAGCATACCTTCCCTGAATCTTCTCAAAACCTCCTACATATTTTCTCTACATATGAGATGATATTTGTAAAGCAATTGATACTATGCACCTGGCACATAGTTTTCCCCTTCACTTCCTTTTCTTTCTTGTGTGATTATATTTGTATACCAGTGAGTAGCACAGTAGTTGGCATATGGCAAGCCTTTTCATGTATTCACTGAATGATGACCTAGTTTTACATTCCTGTGACGATTTATAATTTCAATCCAAGGAAGAAGTCGAAAGATACCAAGATTCCAACAAAACAGTGGTTTTTAGAACCTGTGTCAATGTTCTTATATTTTTGAGACTCTCCCAAAATTTCTTCTATTAAATTTTCTGTGGTGTCTATTTTTTACCAAGAAATTGAAAACTACATTTACAATAATAACATTACTAACAATGATAATAAGTAGTAGAACTTATATAGCACTTAATGTTCACAGAGGGCTTCAAAATTATTATTTCATTTGATCCTTACAACAATGCTGGGAGATAGATACTATTATTATCCCCATTTTACTGATGAAAATCAAAGAAGACAGAGGTTAAGTGACTTACCCAAGGTTTTATTCTTGAATCTAATCTTCTTCCCTAATCTTGGAATGATACCCCCATTCCCTCATCTACATCTACTGAAATCCTTCCCATTCTTTAAGAACCTTCTGCAATATTACTCTTCCATGAAGACCATTTTATTACCTAGTTTAATGTGTTACTTCTCAGAATTCTCATAGTACTTGCTCTGCTCTTCAGAAATTACCATACTATATTTTTGAATTTTCATGTCACTATCAATGATTAATATTTATTATTTGGATGGAAAAAATAATTGAAAAGACTATTACTGGAAGGCAAGATCCAGGATGGGTAGCATAGTTATTTGTCTTTGTATCTTTCAATGATGTCAGTAGGTATCCCTGTCATTCATGGAATCAAAATCATCTCAGAATTTCAAAGTAACTGAAGTAATTTAGGAAAAACTGCTTCTGAATAGGAGTCCCTAAAATTATATCTCAGAGTAGTCATAAAAGCAGAACTTGAAATTTTGGGGGGAGGCAGAATCTCTCAACTGAAACAATTCATTGAACTTTTAAACATTTTCTTTAAAGTTTTAATACAATTATTGAAACAATCTTACTCAAGACAAGCAAGGTCTGTCACTCTGCAACTTTCATCCATGACCTCATTATTGCCCTAACTTTTTGGATCCAGTAATATAAGTCTAAACCTTTTTACCACAAAACAATCATTCAAGTACTTGAAAACCATTCACAAATGCTCCCAAGACTTTTCTTCTTTAGATTAATGGTCCCTTATTCTTTCAGCCAGTTTTCAATAGAAACTCCAAACTAACCATTTTGATCATTTTCTTCTGTAAACACTCCAGTTTTTCTATTTCCATTTTGAAATATGGCAAATGCAAAAATATTTATTATAACTGCTTTTGTGGTATCAAAGAATTGGATATTGAGGGTTTGTCCACCAATTGGGAAACAGCTGAACAAGTTGCAGTATATGATTATAATGGAATACTATCGTGCTATAAGAAATAATGAGCAGGACGATTTCAGAAAAATCTGGAAAGACTTCCATTAACTGATGCAAAGTGAAGTGGGCAGAATTAAAAGAACATCATATGTGGTAACAACAATATTTCTTGATGAATAACTGGGAATGATCTAGTTATTCCCAATGATACAGTGATCCAAGACAATCTCAGAGACTCATGGTGAAAAATGCCATCTGCCTCTCTAGAGAAAGCACTGATTGAATCTGATTGTAGACCAAAACATACAGTGTTTTTCTTTTTTCTGTTTGAGATCTCTTCACCAAATTGACTACTATGGAAAAATGTTTTACATGATTGCACATGTAAAATCTATATCATATTGCTTATACTCTCAGGTAGGAGGGGAAGGGTCAGAGAGAGTGTAGGAGAGAGGGATAGAATTTGGAACCCACAACTTAAAAAAAAGAATGTTAAAAAAAGAAAAAAACCTATGGAATACAGAACTGAATAGAAATATTCTAGTTGTATTCTTACCAAGGAAGAGTGCAGAAAAACTATCACCTCCCATATTTTGAACATTATATATTATAATATAATTAATATGACATAACTACAAATGCATATACACATATATTTGTTTTTACATTGCTTTCAATTTTTAATATTTCCCTGCTCCCTCCAATTCAATGTTCACATATGTAATTTCTACCCCTGTAGTCTCCCACCTATGCAAAGAAGGGAGGAAATGATGCTATGCTATTATTAATACATTCTACAATTTATAAAACTTTTTAAAATTCATTCACGCTCTTATCTCATAAAGTCCTCTTTTGATTCCCATAATTATCTGTAAGGGAGATGCTATTATGAACCTCCTTTTACAGTTGAGGGAATTGAGGATTAAAGAGGTTAGGTCCCTTGGCCAAGGGCACACATTGACTGCGACATAATTAGAATGTGGATCATCCTGACTTGAAGTACAGTATTCTATCAACAATTATACCTATCAATGAGAGTTTAATTGATTGAAATATTGCAAATCTAAAAACCCTCTTCCTGTGATTTGGTGATTTCCTTTGGCAAATGATAGCTGTCCAGGAGCAAAGGTGAAGACGTCTGATTTGGGGAATTACAGGAGGATTTATTTGAGAAGGGATAAAAAAAAGGGTAGAGGAGATCATATCACTGAAAATCTGACTATGGAGGTAGCTAGGTGGCTCAGTGGATAGAAAGTCAAGCCTGGAGATGAGAAGTCCTGGGTTCAAATCTGATTTCAGACACTTCCTACCTATGTGACCTTGGGCAACTCACTTTACTCCTTTTGCCTTATCTTCATTGATCTTCTGCCATAGAATCAATATATTAAAGGTTTAAAAATAAGAAAAAAGAAATATCTTACTTTGAATGGAAAGAATAAATATATTGGACAAATAAAAATATCAAAATTAGATATAATATGATGATTTTCTTTATCTTTTTTTGACCCAATAGTTTTTTTAAGGAAATACTACGCTTAGTTACATCAGTGACATAGGCAGGAATACAAATATTTAATTTTCCTTAATAAGGATACTGTCACTATTAGCATCATCAATCTGTATGGCCCTATAATCAATTACATAGAATAAGCATGGGGCAAATTAAACTGTATTTAAAGTTAAGAATAATGAATTGTTTTACTACTCTGTAGTAATTACTTCCGTAGTCTCTCTCCTCTGAGGTGTAATTTCATCTAAAGCATAAATAATAGAGCTCTATACATAGACATGGAACAAAATGAGTTGAAGTAATTTAATATTCAAATAACCATCATTACTTTAAGTGTTAGAAACATCAAACATAACACCATGCCCTCTGTGATTATACTGTATTTGTGAGGAGGTGATAATCTTTTTTTTTTCTTAAACAGTATCTAGTACTTAATACATTCATTTAAAATTGTAACTAAAATTAGCTAAAGGGAAAACAGTTTCTTTAAACTATTGATATTTGAAGACTACAAAAGACTATAAAACACATGGGCATTTTCCCATCATGATTTCACAAATCATTTCCAATTTAGATTTTTTTTAAGATGAAGAACCCTGAGGAAAACCAAATGGTTAGTGTGAGAGATTTAAACACTCAATAAAATATAGGTCATGGGGTTCCTATAAACCACTTCTCAAAAATTATTATTATTTTTAAAAAATAATTGAAGAAAAAGATAAATTTTAGGTGGAGGGTTGGTGGAAAGGAAGACTTTTTTTTTTCAATTCCTAGTTTATGGACCCCCTGACATCGATCCATAGTCCCCTTGAGGAAGAAGTGGGGAGGGTGGAGACCTACACATCCTCTGTTAAGAACTTCTGATCAATAGATTTGCTTCCTATGAGAAAACTGCTGGAGAGAAGGCAGTCTTTAAGAGAAAAGAAGAAATCACTAGTGAGAGAATTTCAGGTATTCATAGTAGGTTATTGGGCATTTTCATGGCATCCCTTAAACTACACACCACAGAGACAACTCCTACTTCATGTATACACACAGATGTACATATGTACATCCAATACTATATTTATACACAATGTGTATATATGTATGTATGTGTGAAACAACTTTGGTTTTATAAATAATATATGTAAATATATTTATATATATTATAAATGTTACATAAACTCCCTAGGCAGGAATATATTTTCCTTAACAAGGACATTGCCACCATTATCCTCATCAGTCTGTATTCATATAGAAATATATATATAAAACAAAAGTTGTTTCACACATATATTGTTCGTATATAGTTCGTAAATAGTAGAGTGTGTGTGTGTGTGTGTGTGTGTGTGTGTGTGTGTGTGTGTGTGTGTAGTATTCCCATCACTTAGCACAGTTCCCTAGCACATAGTAAGCACTTTAAAAAGGGGCTGGTTGTTTAGAGATGTAAATTTTTTGGTCTGAATCCAATTGATCGACTTTCAGACCTGAACCTTAGCTATCCAAAAGATAGCCAGAAGCCCTCCTTGGACTTACCTAGGGACATGGAGGAGAATGACTCTCCTTTACCCACATGGAGTAGAAGCAGACTCCTAAAGATTGGCTCTCCTCTCCCAGGTTTCATAAAAGGGTTATCCTTTTAAAAAGGAGGCAGAATATATAGTATATAGTGGGAGAAGCCATATGTCTGGAAACAAAGGATGAGGGTTCCAATTCTACTATCACTTACCACCTGTGTGACTTTGGGCAAGTCATCTAAACTCCATGGAGCCTCAGTTTCCTCTAAAAATGAGGGATGGGATGAGATCACATCTGGTGTCCCTGGTGGTTTAAGATCTGTGATCTTATGACCTCTCCCCATGGGAATCAGAGCAAGAGATTTTAACTTAGTTCTCTGTAACTGATGCAAATGCCTCCTTGAAACATGCCCAGAAGTCTCATAATGCAAATACTACCTTCCAGGCGGCAATTTTCTGCTCAAAGCGAACAACGTCTCCTTCAGACAGACCTGTGTCCCCTTTGCGGGGCATGTTGTTCTAACCTGTGAAAGGAGGCTGCGTGGGCTCTGTTCCGTGTGATATCTTTAAGCCCTACTCATAAAATTCTGGTGATCACAACCAATGGCCGTGCTTCCACGTCCTCTGTTCCATGGCATTCCAGCAAGAAGCTTGGTGAACTGGCTGTTGCCTGTCTACAGCCAACTGCCTTGTGTCAGATGTCAAAGCAGACCAAAGTGTCCTATTTAGGTGAGAATTCTCTTTTATGTTTCCATCTTCCACCCAAAAGCATTGTTCGTACAATGCAAACTGAATTACAGTATATGCTCAAGGCTACACCTGGTCCTGCCACTTTTGACAAAGAGCCTCAATTATGCCTCAGAAATGAGAGACCTGCAATTTGAAAGCCTTTTACAAGAATTATGCTTTTCTTTGTGAGAGAGAAATAAATTTCCGCAGCCAGCCTGGAGCTCAGGTGCTCTGGCGCCAGCCCAATGTTTTACTAGTTGACTAAGGTAAATGTGGATGTCACTTTCACCCGGGTCTATTTCTAAAGGACTTTTTGCTAGTTCGGGATATCGTGAAGTCTGAAGAGAGCACACTGTGTGTGCTAGACCAAAATAACACTGCAGAATCATCTTTTCTGAACAACAACAGGAACGAGACAGAGCCAACACTTCAACCTTAAATGTAAGTCGGCTGGCCATTTTCCAGTGAATGCAAATTGAGCTACTTGAATTCTTGAAAAATTTAGGCATTTGTTCTGTTCCTTCTCCAACTTGAATGCCCACAGAGGCTTGGCATTGCTCATTTTAGAACTGTATGAATCACCATTATAAAATCTTAATAAAATTATATTAAATAGGAAATGATATTTACGTATTTTAAATAAACATGCCAGTAAGACTGGTGTGTACATGGAACTCACGGTGTATTCATATAGTTAGTAATATTGTAAAACAAAAATCAAAACACTAATTTAAATTAGAAGCTAATGTTTTTATGGAAGAAAAGGAGGAGAAATAGTTGAGGACTGGAAAAAGAGTACTTCTGGAAGGCTCTTATAAGGGTTTAGAAGAATTGGATTATTCAAATTTATGTTAGAAATAAATGAATGATTATAACAATTAGATAGGTCTACTCACAGTTGGAGGGGAGGCAGGGGCAAAAATGTTTTGAGCCTAGAACAAATAAGATTTGGGAAAAGCAATGATCTTAATGAAAAATTTTATTGAGTTATATGTGAATTAGGCTGCCTGAGGAGACAGTGAGTTCTTGAAGACTTCAATTAAAGGCCAGATGGCCAATGCATATTGAAAGGGAAGCTCTTGTTCAGGTATAGATGAGAGGAGATGGTCTCTGAAATTCTTTACACCTTTGAGAATTTCTAGTTTTGTGCCTTATAGCTTTGACTCTCATGCTGCCTTGGGCTGTGGAAATCTGCGTACCAGATGCCCATTGGAAACATAAAGAAAAATGATGGAAATTTGGGGGCAGTGGAGAAGGGAAAGTAAGTTGTGAAAATGTTTGTAGGTGGATAGATCTTTGAACCCTTCCACAGGCCTACAGAAATGCAAACCTTGGTATCCTGTGGGATTTGTGGTTTCCTTTCAAAAATTCACTGCTGAAAATCACACCAAACTCTCTAACTAAATCCAAACAGGTGCCCCAATTTTTTAGCAAAATTAAAAGAGTACTTTTTATGAAAACTATCTGTGCCTCCTAGGTTGCAAGGAAAAACAAAAACACTTCTTTCTTTATCTTTTCTTTTTTTTAATTTGTGGGTCTCATTTGACCTTTCATGGTACTCACTAGGTATTTAGAGGAAGATGCCATTTTATCCTAGATAAGAACTCTTAAGTTCTCCTTCACCTGATGCCTTGTCAAAGACAAAATATGAAACCTAAGCAAAAACAATATGAAAACTATATGTACATTTTAAATGTTTAAGTACATTAAAAAGTTCTTCAAGCTTTGTTACATCTCATGATATTATTTAAAAAATCTTATTTTTTTTTGTAATTTTCTACATAAGTTTGACCTCAATTCAAATTCTCTTCACTGAGTCACAGATTAATAGGCTTATCTTGGAAAGACCCTTAGGTAATCTAATCTAAACTTCCTCTTATCAAAGCAAGAGATCTGTGATCAACAGGGGTGGCTTTTAGGGACAGGAAGAAAGTTAAGAGTTTTTGTGTTACTGTTTTTGTCATTCAGGGCACAGTGGATGGAGTACCAGGCCTGGAGTCATGAAGAGTCATCAAGCTAGGTTCGAATCTGACCTCATACACTTGCTAGCTGTGTGACCCTGAGCCAATGACTTAATTCTGCTTGCCTTAGTTTTTTCATCTGTAAAATGAGTTGAAGAAGGAAATGAAAACTTATCTTTCCCAAGAAAATCCCAAATGGAGTCACAAAGAGTTGAACATTACTGAAAAATGACTGAATTACAACATTAGGAACAGGAATAATGGAGGGAACAAAAGATAGTGTTAGATATCTACTAGATTAGGTAAATAATCTTGATCCAGTGCCCAGAGCCAACACATTCAATAGTAGATATGGTTAGGCCTGCCTAGTTACCATCTAAGTCCAGTTACAAGAATCATTAGATCAGAATGAATGACAGAATGATGTCCTTCCCAGACCAGATTATTTTGGGAGTATTCTGAAGGCTCATAAACATAAATAATGATTACCAATTGGAGTTGTCACCTCTGAGCCATTTGAGGGCATCTGGACACTATTTCAGAGTGTATTAATAACCGCAGGGGCGATAATCTACATACAGCAGGAGGGCACATAAAGATGAATTTATGCCTACTGAGTGATAGTCTTTGCCATCAGTACATTGAAGGCTCCCTTTCTCCTCAAATAGTTACTTAGTGCATATAATTCATTAGCATCATAATTTCAAGGTCAGATCTCCATACCAACAAAACAAATAATAGAAATAGAAGTCCCAGAATCTCAGGATTTAAGAACTCCAAGGGACCTTATCAACCATCATAGGTAACCTACATGAGAAAAAATAATTCCCTATAAAAAATATATGACAAATGATCTTAAAGACTTTAACATAAGAGCTCCATGGAGGAGAAATCCACTATCTCCAGAGATAGCCCACTTCTCTTATGGATAACTCTAATTGTCAGAAAAGATTTTAATTTTTCCCTTGATGTTGAACCAGTATTTATCTCTTCACTTTTCTCCACTGCTAAACTGATTCTGTTCTGTCAAGATAGAAAAAAAAATTACTCTAATCCCTTTTATCCCCACCTGACAGTCTTTAAAATTCTTGAAAACTGTCATTTTGTCCTTCTGTCTTCTATTCTCAGGGATAAAAATTCCTAACTCTTTAATTTAATTTTCCTTTGTTCTAAGCTTAAGGATCATTTTCCTTCTTCAAGTGTTTTTACTCCAATCCCTTCTCCACATAAGCATCTAAAATTATATTCCTAAGGTTTGACCATGTTACTTGTTCAAAGAGTTCCAATGGCTCTTTCTTTATCTAGGAAAAAGGAAAACTTCTCTTCTTGCTATTTAAAGTCCTTTCTTTCTTTCTTCCTTCCTTCCTTCCTTCCTTCCTTTCTTTTNTGTCTCCCAATTATTCCCTAAATAGCATATAAGCTCTTTTCAGGGCAGGAAAAGATGTCTTTCTTTGTATTTATAGAACTAGCACAGTGAATAACACAATGAAATAGGGGATTAGCTACATGTTCCAGTTAATCAAAATAAAGATTTTTTTATCCTAATAATATCTACTATTGAGCCTATTGGTACTGGGCACTCACTGGTAGAGATTCATCTCTTTTGTCCAATATACAATCCAAATTCTGGAAAAGAAGCTAAGAAGCAAATAGAATTTTAACAAGTAATTTATGTCAGCATTAATTATATTGGCCTAAAAAATGTCTCCAACTTCCCCAAAGAGTCTAAGTAAAATTATTAAGATAGAGAATAATATAATTTTAAAAAAATAAGTGAAGGGAGCATAGACAAAAATGATAACATAGGTATTTAGTGTTGGGAAGAATTATGAAATCTCCCAAATGTGCCATAAGGTCAGCTAGTGGTATAGTGGACAGAGCAATGGCTGTGGAGTCAAAAAGATGAGATTTCAAATCCAAATGCAGACACTCACTACCTGTGTCACTTTACCTCTGTTTGCCTCAGTTTCCTAACTTTAAAATGGGGTTAATAAGACCTCCTACTTTGTAGGATTGTCAAAGGATCAAATGAAATATTATCTGTAAATGTCTTGTACAATGTCTTGAATATATTGTTGTTTTAGGTATGTCTGACTTTATGACCCCATCTGAGGTTGGGTGGGCGAAGATGCCGGAGTGGTTTGCCACTTCCTTCTCCAGTCATTTTTACAGGTGAAAAAACTGAGGCAAACAGGATTTAATGACTTGCCCAGAGTCACACAGCTATTAAGTGTCTGAGGCCAGATTTGAACTGAGGAATGAGTCCTGCTGATGCTATGTCACTACACTGTCCACTGTACCACCAAGCTTCATGTAGTATGATAAATGCTTATTCTCCTTCCCCTTTCAGTAAAATGGAAACCACATCCTAGTATTCTCCACCTCCCTTTGTAATGTGGTACCAAGCTTAGTTAACAATATTCAGGAGAAGAAGATCACGGCTTTTGGTAGGCAAATTCAACCTCAAGTTATGGTTAATGTTTTCATTGGCTGTTCAGGATGTATCAGGCTGTATTGGATGGAGGTTGGCTTACAGGTTCAGAAATTCAAAGAATTCAAAGAAGACTTAAAGCCTTCAGTATAAATATGTCCTATGGGACTAGGTAATCTATCCAAATGAAAATACAATGGGACAGAGCTCTAAGACCATGACCTCTCTCCTTTAATTTGAGAATTTTTGCTCAGTGAGATAAACTTATATAATTTAAAAGAAGGAGCTCCTCAAAACAGTGGGGAAAAACAAGGAAATTTCTGTATCATCATTTAAATGAACATTTCTGATCATTTCCATAATAACTAATCATTAAGAGTGTATCCAATAAGATGTGGGTGTATGTATCTATATGATATCTTATTCAACTCACTTTCAATATTTGCTTTTATTTATACACATACACAACACTATATATAAATTGATTTTCATAGTGTTGGGTCATTACAATTATTTTATGCATACTCTAATCATAGAAATTCCTTCACCATACATCCTTGACAAACAAAGGTGATGCATGATATTTTGGAAAGCCCCAAGTATAAGAAAAAACTTTTAAAAATACCCTGAGGCTTATAATTTAGACAAATCTTATATATCAGGGAATATTTCTTAAATTCTTAAATACATGAATATATACATGTGTATACACATGTGTATATATTCATCTTACTTCCATTAGTTGGGTACAGGATTAACCAATAAACTAAATGAAATAAAAACAAATGCATTTTATATGAAAATATTATTTCTCAATTTGGACTGATATGAAATGATGAATTCCCAAACTAGAAATCCAGTGCTGTGTCTGTTGTTGCCTGTATCAACCTTGAGTAATTCAGAATTCACTTTGGGCTTTAATTTTCTCAAATAGAAACTGATAATATGAACTCTAAGGCCCCTTCCAGTTCTAACATTATATTTCATTATAATTCTATTTTAAAATATAATTTTGACACAATATCCTAAATTGATATAGTCACACTCAAAAATAACACAGATACAGTCACTCCTATATGTATTTATTCTCTTATGCTTTATGAAAAGTAGTTTGAGATGAGCATTACTAGAATTAAAACCACCAGTTTCCATTCCAACTAAAATTGTGCCTTCCGCTGAGATTAATAGCCAATTGTTTTTTATAATGTTTTACGTTTATAGGATTCGGAAGTCAAAATGTGTGGCATTTTTCACTTTGCCAATCCCATGCTGAATCAATGGCATGCTATCAAGTCAAGAAATCCAAAATGAGACCAACGCAGTCCTTGGGGATCAAAGAATTTGCTAATTCTCATAAGTTAGAAAGAAATCTGTTAAAGATGGTTGTGGGATTTTCACACTGTGAATCTAAACCATCCCATGATAGGGTTTATATTTCATCTAATCAGCAACTTGGAAACTATAAAAAGAATCCTTAAGTGGCATTGGGGGGAAAAATTAAAATTTGGATTGTAATATGCGGAGCCCTTCCTTCCCCTACATATGTTCCAGTAAAATAAAACTTCTGAGTCTCATAAAGAATTCCTCCTGAAAAAAGAAAAAGAATAAAGCAGTCTTTCCAAATTATGTCTTAGATGCAGGAAACATAAAATAAAAAGCTTCAAGAAGAGAAATATGGGCTCTTGGGAATCCTGCATCCAAAGTATTTGTCAAAGTTGAGACTTTTTGCAGATTACATGTGTGCGAATGCTCTTGATTTTTCTTCTCAAGATAATCTTTTTTGTCTACTGGAGATCACGAAAAAAGAGATTTGAAAACCTACAATATGCCTTTTGAGAGAAATTTGCAGATGGCACTTTATCAATCCAATTGAAAATGTAAAAATTCCACCTCAGTCTATGTTCTACTTAAAAACATTTCAACAATGGAATGGCACTGGCAAGAATCCCATGTACTCATTTTCAGATCTGAAGCTGTCTGAATCATCCCTACAAGACCAAAATCACTGGAGGTAACAAAAGTAAAAACAAAATTACTTTTGTCATGGGTGAAACTAGACAAACTCTTTGAAGAGAAATCGCTACCATACTTAACCCAAAGATTTGAAATAAATATATTTGCTTACATATTTTGTTGATCACTAAAATACGTGCGAGCGAGATATCAATGATTAGTTATTCCAAAGTCTAAAATGACTGCCAAAATTCACAGATATCTTAGGATCGTAGCAGGTAATTTAAAGGAATGAAAAAGACCAATGAGGCATTTAGGTACAGGGGATAGAATGCTGGGCTTGGAATTAGAAAGACGTTAATTCACATCTGACTTCAAACATGTACTGGCTCTCTTACTGTGGGCAAGTTACCTCTTTGCCTCTGTTTGCTTAACTATAAAATGGGATTAATAGCACCTATCTCACAAGGTTGGATGAGGATCAAATGAGAGAAGATTTATAAATTCTTTGCATAATACTGGCAAATCATGAGCTCTAAATAAGTGTTTTTCCCCTTCCCTTCTCCCCCAAAAGATAATAGCTTGAACCCACACTTATTCTTCCACACTTGTTGAGAAACTTATCCTTCTTAAAGACCCAGCTCATGTGTCACTACATTCACAAAAGTTTTCCTTATTCCTTTGCAAATCTTAAAATATTGTATGACTATCATTCATTATGGTTCATCTCTCACATCCTAAACATCTTGTACATATTAGGTACTTCATTGATATCTATTAGGTCCAATTGCTGACTAGCAAGGATTCACTGCACACCTCACCAAAAGAGATACTCATTAATTTAGAGTAGTGGTTCCCAAACTTTTTTGGCCTACCGTCCCCTTTCCAGAAAAAATATTATTTAGCCCCCTGGAAATTAATTTTTTAATTGTAATAGCAATTAATAGGAAAGATAAATGCACCTGTGGCCATCACCACCCCTGGATGGCTGCAGCACCCACCAGGGGGCGATTGTGCCCACTTTGGGAATCACTGATTTAGAAGATGAAGAAGAATATAAAAGCTTAGATGATATTCTATGAAATTTCAGCCAATGCTGGTCTTTAAAATATCATCTTTATGTAAATGCTACTGCTGAAGTTATTCCATACATAAGCTAGATTCTTTCCCCCATACTTCCCTCAAGCTTCTTCAAGGGTAAAGTCCCCATGATGTGCTGACACACACAAAAACCAAAGCCTTCCTTCTAACTCCACTCCAGGGTAATTTAAGGTTGCTCTGAACCATCTATACACTCATGGCAGATCCTTTTTGTAACTCATGGTACTCATCTTTAAGGCAGTCACAATTTTGGTAGAGCCTAGGTCCTTTCTGGAAGACCTACATAATGAAAAATTTGCCAACACTAATAATGGACTGTTAGACTCATGAGCTACCTCTCCAGACAAGGTATAGATAAGTCACTCGGAATTTCTCAATACAGACTCATGCTAAGAGCCCTAATATGTGCCTAATGGAGATGCTGGATACTCACTGTCAAAGCCAAGAGTTTCCCGTAGGTAAGATGAGCAGGGATATGGTCAGTCTTAGATCTCAAGGATTCCACATACCAATGTTCTGCCTCTGGAAGTTTGCTTAGCCTCAGGTAGGCTTCACCTGGAAAGAAATACATGAAAAGTCAGAAGATACTCATAATCTTACCATTTAATAGTCCATTCCCAGTCATTTGGAAGGGGAAATCATTCACTCCACAAGTTTTCATTGACTACCTGTAAAATTGTAAATAATTTTGTTAGGCATCAAGGGGGATGGGGGAAAAAAACCACTTAAGATAGGCTCTAAGCTGAGATGAGTCATTTGGGTGTCCACAGAAAAGCTTAAAAATGGCACCCTCCTTGCTTGGTTATTAGAGATACTTAATATATTAACTGGAAAGGCATGAAAAAGAGAATAAACAAAAGAAAAGAAAGAAGAAGAACACTAGATTATTGCAATGAATAACCTAGTTTATCTCCTGTTAAAAATTGAGAAAATGCATCTTTTCAGAGGTGGGGGAACATGGGAGTGAAATATTGAATCTGCTATCAGATGCTACGGACATGTTGATTAGTTTTGCTAAACTATATGTGTGTGTGTATATGTATATGCAAATCTTTGCTACAAGGGATAGCTGTCTCTCTCAAAGGAGGGGAAGGGGAAGTGAGGAGGGAGAAAGAGAGACAGAGACAGAGACAGAGACAGAGAGAGAGAGAGAGAGAGAGAGAGAGAGAGAGAGAGAGAATATGCTTAGGAATATAGGTTGTGTTAAAAAAGAATCAGTATTTATTAAGTGCCTATATTTGCCAAGTACAGTGTTAAGTAATATTAACAAAAATGACAGCTAACATTTATATACTACATTAAGATTTACAAAGTACTATGTTTTGTAAATATTATTATTAAGCAATTAGGGTCCCAAAGAAGCCAGTAGCTGCCTTAACAAGCAAATATCTGACTTTGATCTTATGAGGAATGGGAGTCCAGGATAACACCAGTTAAGAGAACAAGTTTATTTATTAAGTGTCATGGAATAGGGTGGTAAGATGAGGAGTATTACCTCAAAAAGAATGAAAACAGTGGAAAAGAAAATAAGATAGCCCAAAGTATGAGAGAACAAGACTGTCACAAGAGAATAAAAACATGAAGATGGATATCAAAAATTAGATGCAAAATGTAACAGATCTGATGAATTTTTTAAAATAACATCCGTTCACATCATATATAAGATATGAACCACTCCATTTGGACTCTAGTACATAAGAAGATAAGAATAGCCAAGAACATTCTGGCTTTGCCACTTATCAGCTGTGAGATTTTGAGTAAATGCCTCAGTTTCTCCATCTGAAAAATGTGGAGGTTTAGACTAGATGACCTCTATGTTCCCTTCTAGTAATAAATCCTTATATTTGTGTGCACATATTTCTAGCATTTCACAGCCAGCTCTCTCCTTTTCAATATTGATACTGATATTGGACATAATTTATGCACTGGGGTTAGCAGAGAGAAATACTTTCTATTCCATCTAGAATCTTACTTTTACTTAATGAAATCATTCATGACCAGTCATTGCTAAGCACTAGCTCATTAAAAGAATTCTATGTGCCACAATACAGATCAACAGTTAAAACTATCCATTATAGTAGAGTTGGTACATGTATTTGTATTTGTAGTTATCTTTTAACTTTTTAAGTTTGAAATCTTATAGGATCCCCACAAGCACACAGCCATCAGGATTAGAGTTGGAGGAGGCTTTTGAGGTCATGACAGCCAATCAATCTCTCTTTAGAGAAGGAGAAACAAAAGCCCAGAGAGGAGAATTGTGTTAAGCAAAGTCAAATGGGAATAGTAAAAAAATAAATAAATAAATAAATTTCTGGCCCCTGACACTAATTTGGTACCCTTTTTATGGCATCACGTTGACTGGCTATGACTCAGATTTTTATGATTTTATAAAATGTTTCAATTTAATATGATGTTTTCTTATTTAATTTTTCAAAAATCAAAAAATATTTTATTCAATGTTACCAGTATTCATGGATGGTATGTATGTAGCAGAAGATAAATAGGGAAAAAAAGACTGGATTTTTAAAGTTATACTAGATAGGTTTATAAAGCCTAAAAAGAAAAGAAACTTCATTGTATTCTTTTCCCTAATAAAATGAACCCAGTGCTACTAAACTCATATGAAATTCTCACTGATACAATGTATGATTGATTACTAGGTAGAGAGGCACTTTTGCTAACTGCCTACTCTCTGGCCCATTTACTTCAGTCAGTACTGGTGTGCAACTCATTAATTAGCAACATACCTAAGATGCAAAAACCTGAAATGTTTGATAATATGTTTTGTTGAACATGAGAAAATTAATAGATTCGTATCCATCTTTTTTGGACAAAAATCATTCTATTTAACACATTCAAACCTATCAGTTTTATTTCATATGATTTATTCTCTCAGTATTAAATATATTTCTTCTCTCCAAACTAGAAACACACAAATATTCTTTGTTTTTCCAGGTTTTTTAACTCTTTTTTTTTTTTATTAAACCCTTAACTTCTGTATATTGGCTCATAGGTGAAAGAGTGGTAAGGGTGGGCAATGGGGGTCAAGTGACTTGCCCAGGGTCACACAGCTGGGAAGTGTCTGAGGCTGGATTTGAACCTAGGACCTCCCGTCTCTAGGCCTGACTCAATCCACTGAGCTACCCAGCTGCCCCCGTTTTTCCAGTTTTTTAATGATTTCCTCTTATGCTTGAATTTCTGATCACTAATCAGGTTAGAATAGAATATTTCATATAGTGTGAGTAATAAATCCAAATCCTTGTCCCCTCCAGAGATCCAGTTATCCATCTTTGACCACATATCTCAAACCAACCCAGAAAGAAAACTATGTAACCTCAGGCAGTATTTCAAGGATATTTTGAATATTCAAGAGGCAGTGTGGTATAAGGAAAGAGAAAGAAATGCTGTTGGTTTTGAAGTAACAAGAGATCTGTGTTCAAATCTACTATTAGATATAGAATAATGGATAAGTTACTTAACCTCTCCAAAGCTGCCTACAGGTTGTAACTCATTCATTTCCAGAACTTCCACGCTATAATCCCACTATCGTGATTAATAAATGTCTCACCTGACCCACTTTTTTAGGTGAGCCCTTGTCACGTTTTCACTTCTTCTTAGCCCTTGTCTTTTCCACAGAGGCTCAGAAGTCTCAAATATTATACCTCTTCTCAATCCCTCATCTGCTTGTTATTCAGTTACTTTTCAGTTGTGTCCAACTCTTTGTGACCCTCTTAGAAGTTCTCTTGGCAAGAGATACTACAGTAGTTTGTCCTTCTCCAGCTCATTTTATAGAAGAGGAAACTGAAACAAACAGGGTTAAGTGACTTGTCCAGGGTCCTACAGATAAAAAGTGTCTATGGCTGGTTTTATAGGAAAGTCTTCCTGACTCCAGGACTAGCACTCTGTCTCCTGTGCCACTTGGCTCATTACTGGAACCAAGAGTAGATCAATATTGTCATCGCTCTTGGAAGGACTTTATCATTCTACTCATACCTGACCCAAAATACCACCCTTGCACCTTTCTAAACCAAAGATATCCTCCATGACAACAATATTCTAGGTGCATCATCCCCCCACATTGGAATGTATATTCCTTTGGGACTATGACTCTCATTGCATTTATATTCATATCTTCAATGCTAAGTGCAGTTCTTCATACCTAATAGAGACTAAAAAATGCTTTTTCATTTATAAATGATTTTGGTACATGGTCAGAGCACCTTCGATATTATCTCTTGACACAGCTCTTAGCACAATGCTCAGCACATAGTCAGCTTTTAAGAAATGTTTAATGAATGAATGAATGAATGAATGTAGAGTCTTTGAGTAGTCTGTTCCCAAAAGAGTTGAAACGTGAAGAGATGATATAAATGTCAAAAAAAATAGGAATCAGTTGGAGAGACACTGGCATATGTATAAATATTATGTAGCTCACTCATTCCAGTCTGCTAAGCTTTAGTCTCTTCATGCTACTGTAGTGAAGCTTTTCTCTCCTTTTCTTTTTTCTTTTTCTTTTTCTTTTTGGTTATTTTCAATCAGCTGCCTACTGGGAATTCAAGGAGTCTTCCAAAAAGGCCCGAGTCACCTTTTTTGAATCACCTTTGGCCTCAGATCTTCATCTAATTCCCTTGAGCTCCTCTCTTGGGGAATCTCATTGACTCCTTTAATCACAGGCTCTCATAAGAGGCAATGCCATAAGGAGAGAGATCCTGAAGCCTTTTCTCTGAAGCCAGGTAGCACTGTGAAAGGGACTTAATCGTTGGACTCCACATTTATTGATTTCTTATTTTTTTGTTTTAGGGGATGGGTACTAGTCTCCAGTCTGGTGACTTTGGAAGGAACCTGGTGTTCTGGCATTCCAGAGTATGGGTTTTACAGCCACTGTGTATCCCTGTGTTCCAAGGAGTATGGAGTCATCTTTGGGAGTGGACTCCAGAGCTTAAACTTGATGGGGTCAGTGTCACATAGGAACCGAGCTAAGAGTTCATCTATTCTCCCAACAGACTGAGATGAGGATACAGAGGTAAAGTGTAGAGTATGTCCCCATTGTTGTGTTGGAGGGAAATTTTTGTACTCATATGCTTGTTACATCTGCAAAGTAAATATTCCTCAGTAAAACCTAATCCTTAGGGACAGTTGATGGCTCAGTGGATAGAGAGCCAGGCTTAGAGATGGGAAGTCCTGGGTTAAAATCTGACCTGAGACATTTCCTAGCTGTATGACCCTGGGTAAGTCACTTATTCCCCATTCCCTAGCCCTTACTGCTCTTCTGCCTTGGACCAATATTTAGTATCAATTCTAAGCCAGAAGGTAAAAAAAAATTTTTTTAAATCTAGTCACTACTAAGTGATTAAATGGAATGGGGGCAACAGTCACTGGCATTTAACAGAGGGACAAGCACAACTGATAGCAGTGAGGAGAGACACCACAAACCCTTCAGGATACCCTAGAACTCTGAGGGGCAGACAAAGCAGCCTGCCTCTGGGAGAGCGGGACCAGAAGTAAATGATACACATTCATTCACTGACTCATTAATTCATTCATCTATAAAACTGAAAGGAACAATGACCATAAAATGAGATCATATATGTAAACTATTTCTGAAAACCTTAAACAGCCATATATGAATGTGTGATAGTATTAGATGTGAAAAGCATAATTTCATCACATAAATTCACCTTATATTTTTCTACAATTGATAATTATAATAATAATAACAATAACTGGAGAAAAAAGTTCTAAGGAGATTTGGAAAAGAGTTGCATATACGTGCCATCATTGATGAGTTGCTAGTTGAATCCCTGGAGGAAATACTTACAATGATGAAATCATAGTTCTACTGGAACATATGGAAAGTATAAAACAAATCAGTTCTTAGAATAAACAGGAGCTTTTCTAAGACATGTTTGATATACATTTCTCCAACTCATTTGCAGATTCACATGTAAGTTAGCAAATTCCTCTCCCTTCCATGGCTTGTAGGGTTAAAAGCAGAATTGCAATTTGCCTCAGTTTTAATTTGCTTAGTCAGACATATCGAGGTTGAAGAAGATGAAAGAGCAACAGCAGATGGCTGGCCCTTAAAAATAACTTTTTTTATATAAAATACACTCAAACTAATTCTTACAAGGGAAAGCTCAGTATATGAGGTGTACTGCATATGGTACTTTATTCCTTAAATCAAGAGCTGTAGGCACAAAATGTTCTATGCTAATGAAATTATAAAATCTGAAAACATAGCCACAAACATCAATAGCTATGGGTGGAATATGGTTGGACAACTTGATCTTGATTATAGAGTATATTAGGATTGTAAGATATAAACTCTAGAAAGGGAAGAAAACTCAAGTATCAAGAAGCAACATGGTGCCATGGAATAAGCAAGGGAGCTATGTTCAAGAGGTCTGGGGGAAGTCCTAGTTCTCTTATTTGATGAATGACCATGAATAAATCACTTACATTTTCTAAGGTTCAAGTTGATTCCACCCTCTCCTTTTGAAATGGGAGAAGTAGTAATACTCCCTCTGAATTACATCACGAAATTGTTAGGAGGCCATTTTGTAAACCTCAAGGTGCTTTGTAGGCTTGCATTAACAATTCTGTTACCAAAAACCAAGAACACATCAAAAAAAGTATTTAAACGAATTACTGATGGTATAAGAATCATATTAGAAACATAAGTATTGCTTTATTAGTTTAGAGATAAGAAGTAGAGAAGCTGGCTGAGGAACAATTGGAGTTTCAAATAAAGCTGAGAGAGTGTGTTAATTTCAGCTGTTGACATGACAGTTACATGCTCTGAGTGTGGCATTCCAGGGGTGGCTTCTGGCAGTTGACAGAGCCACATGGAGCTTCTTTTTCTCTCTCAGGGCTAGAGAAGGTAACATCTTTGCCTCTCTATCTCTGTCTGAGTGAAAGGCTTGAAGGAGTGGAGTGTTTTCTTTTCCAACTTGGGAAACACTATTCATTTATCTGTTACTATCTATAGCAGGGATCAGCAATGTATGGCTCTCTAGCCATATCTGGCTCCACCTCCCGACTGGCCAGTATGGGCAGAGCCCCAGGAAGTGCCCAGGGGGCCCTTCAGTTCCCGCCCCATATTCCAGTGCCTTCCACCTCCATCCTCCTTCTGCAGGCGTTTATGGCTCTCACCGCGACTGTTGGTCTACAGATTGGTTAAATTGTGAAAAGACCATACAGAACCTGGTCTTTGGTTTGGGCTCTGAGTCTGTTAATGCTCAGAGTCATAACTTGATTCTTGTGGTTCAACCAGCTAGCTTTGGTTATCTTTATAACTTAAAGATGAAGTTAAGAGTTAGAATGGTTAGGTTTATAGAACAGGATAAGTTTGGTTAGTTAGATCAGGGAGAATTAGCGTAGCCTGTTAACGAAAGGAGAAGTGGTTACTTGTGGGACCTAGGAGTTTATTTGGGTAGAGTTAGAATCCCTTAGAATTAGAAATCCTTTTTCCCTTATATATATTTAAATAAATTGTTTATTTTTCATAAACAAGAGTCTCATTAGTGTTCCTTGCACCTGGCCCTAATGGGAAGTTCATCTTTTGAGCTTCACTTCATTTACCACTGAAGATACTTTATAAAATCTATCAAAAGTATCAAAAAATCAATTTTCAACCTTTATTTTCTAGTTCTTTGTCCCTTATTTATGTGCTCACCCTATTATTATTTTTGCAATGGAATCCTCAAAGTTTTGGTACTGGCTGTCTTTTATTTCTGAATAAGACAGTTTGGGGATTGCTATCTGTGAATTGATCAGCATCAGAAACTCCCAGTGAGGAAAATCCTTTTCCTCTAAAAGATCAACTAACCTTTGTGATTTTTGGTGTTAGAGACAAGCATGGTCACCCTTAACTTAAGTTTGAGTAACACTGTCACACAGTCAGTATGCATCAGGGGAGATATTACACCAAATGCAGGCCCTTAACCTTAAAAAATATAAAAACTAATAAAAATACAAAAATATAATAAAGGGAAATTGTCAGAGAGAAGTGGGGAGGAAGGATGGAAAGATTGTAATTTCACTATGAAAAGAAAAGGAAATATATCCAGGGATTAGGTATGGTCACCTATCCCCAAAGGACAATTATTTTTTCTTAATGGATCATAACCAAAGGTGGGTATGTGGTAAGCTATAGTATCTAGGGAAAAAAGAAGCAAGTTATAACTATTTGTCCTTTCCTTGCATAGAATAGTAGAACTGTGGGTGTTGTTTGTTTGTTTGTTTGTTTTTTATAAGAAAGAGACATGTTTCTAGATTCTCAGTTGATCAAGTTCAGTCCTCAGATTTGTTTCTGAAACATTCACAGGCAAGACAAATCTAAAGCTTACATTTAGCTTCAGGCAGATATAAGACAAAATTTAAGACATGATACAGATAATTTTGTTATTTTTCTAGCTCACAAAAAGCCTGAGGTCTGAATAATCCAGGCAAAGGCCACCTCCTTATGGGAAGGATGTTGGATTTACTGATGATTCAGTATCCTAGCTCTGAGCAAGTGTCAACAGAACTCATTGCAGTGATGTGAGACAGGGATTCAGGATGAGACAGACTGAGCTACAGTGCCTGTGCATTTGCCAATATTGAATCTAGCACCTCTCTGCAGAGCATTTCTTATGGCTTAGAGTGCCTTCCATTGCTCCTTCCCTCCCTTTCTGTGCCTTTAAAAATCCTACCCATTCTCTGAGACCTAAATGGAATTCTGCCATCTTTATGGATGTTTCCCTAACTATCCTAACCAGAGAGAGTCTCTTTTCTCTACACCCCTTTAACATTTATTGACTTCAACCATTTGGTACTCATATCCTATCTCCTTTCACACTTTTTTCTTTCTTTCTAAATCTATTACTTAATTACCTGGTATATCATAAATTCCAAAAGGTCAAGGATCATTTTTTAAAAATTCTTTATCTTCTCCCAAAGTGTTCTGTACCCTTGATGATAAAGGTGATGGAGACCATTCTAAATCAATCCATGAATTAAGCAGCATTTATTAAATATCTACTATGTGCCAGGCAAAAATATACATAAACCAAAATAAAAGTTATATATTCTCTAAGAGATTACATATATTTGGAAAGCCAGATAGAAATATATATTACATATATGCACACATATATACATAGATATCTATATATGCAGATGCATTCATCTATTTACATATATCTATGAATATATAAATACATATAAGTGATGATATTTTATTAATTGATAAGTTGAGATATTTTAGGGAGAGAGACTAATAATAGTACTTGGGGAAACCAGGGAAGGTTTCATATAGGAGGTGGTGCTTTAACTGAATCTTGTAGGAAATAAGAATTTTATTGGGAAAATATCTTGGAGTCTCTGTTTTTCCCATTTGGGGAACAGAACTAAGAGATTAACTCATCTTATTACCTCATTTTGCAGATGAGTAGGGAGAAGCTGAAAGTTCTGGTGAGATCGTAAAGAACTGAGTAGTGTAGAAACCAGAACTAGTTCAATTTGTGCAAAATCAGTTGTGGGTTTAAGGTATGAAGTTGTGCAGTGGGCAGTATGAGTGTTGGTGCATTTGTGTTGTGGGAAAAGAGAAGGTCTGTCTCTGGGAAAATCCCAGGCCTTATCCTAATGGGGGAAGAGGTAGGTGAGACAGAGCCTTGAAGGGAGCTGAAGCAATTGAATCCATAGAATGCTCTAGGAGAGATTTTGTAGCCTGTCAGGGTAGAGGCCAGTGAATATCTTCGAGGTAAGGTATAGGAATGATGGTACCTGAAGAAAGTGAGCTCTCCCTTTCTAAATGTGGTGACACTTCACCAAAGTCCTCTTTGCCCCTTTTCTGGATATCAATGTGTATTGAACCAGAACTTGAACTAGGGTGTATGAACTCCACATCCAGTTTTCTTCCCATTATATCATGCTGTATAGTGAAATATCTAACATATAAATAAAATGCAGGAGGCAGCTGGGTAGCTCAGTGGAGTGAGAGTCAGGCCTAGAGACAGGAGGGTCATAGGTTCAAACCCGGCCTCAGCCACTTCCCAGCTGTGTGACCCTGGGCAAGTCACTTGACCCCCATTGCCCACCCTTACCAATCTTCCACCTATGAGACAATACACCGAAGTACAAGGGTTTAAAAAAAAAAAGAAAAATTAAAAAAAATTAAATAAAATGCATACATATATGAGATATAATAAGTATAATATAGTAATATGGGATGAAATATATACATGTAAATTCTTAGCAAATGGGCAAACTTAGGGCACTGGGCTTGGAGTTAGGAAAATCCTGGGTTGAAATTCCATCTCAGAAACTTAACAATTAAGTGATCCTTGGCAAATCTCTTAACCTCTCCTTGTTAAACTTCTTGACTTTAAGACTTTGAGGTTTGATAATGATTCTGAAGGTACCTTCTAGGTTTAATTCTATGACCTACTACAACTAGTAAAATAATTTTTATACAGTACTTTAAGTTTCACTTTTCTTGTTTTGTTCTTTAGGTACTATCTCATCCATTGCCTTATTTGAGTCTCACAAAATTCAGACAAGCTCTAGAAGTATCGTTATTCCCATTTTACAGAGGAGGAAACAAATGGTCCAAGGATAAATGACTTGCCTCTAGTCACACAGCTATAGATGTGGGAGTTGGGATCTGAAACCATGTCTCCTCAACTCCAAATCCAACACTGTTACCTGGTAAAGCATATAACCTTGCCTATTTTCTTTCTTTTTTTTTTTTTTTTTATTCTTAGCTTCTGTCTTAGAATCAACACTAAATATTGGAAAGGGCCAGGTAATGGGGGCTAAATGACTTGCCCAAAGTCTGAGGCCAGAGTTGAAGTAAGAACCTCCCATCTCTAAGCCTAGTTCTCTATCCATTAGGCCACTTGGTGACCCCTCTCCTATTTTCTTTCTAAAGGATATTTTGTTGATGTATTTGATGCATTTCTTATTTTGAGCACCTTCTAGTCTTCCAATTCTTTCTTAGTCTAGTTACTTTCTCCAATGAACAGCATTTCGTATCCCCTATGAATGTTTTTGTTCCTGGGATGGTCTTTTCATTGTTAAAAAGATGAAATGTTTCTTGTCATTCATCATATCTTTGAATTTGTCATTAATTAAGTTGTCATCCAAGGCCTATTCCCATAGTTCCTGTGGGGGTCTAGCCCTTTTGATCAAACCCAAGTCCATGCTTTCCCTAAACTTCCTTTAAGAATTTTAAAGTACTTTTCAAGTTTCTCAAAGATTATTTACATACAAATGCTTTTTATTTATCCCCCCTCTCATCCATGCTTTGTTCTTCTTTTCTAACCTAGAGTCAACATTGTAAATTTAAAAACATTTCCTTCTCCTATCACAGTGGTGAACTTCTGATGATTGCTTCCATATAGTAAATTGCCCACAGGCACTTCCTTTGAGTAAATACCAAAATGTTGACTCAGAATGAACTTGCAGGTCACTACAAGTTTTTTTTTTTCTGTTTTTTTTTTCAGACAAACTTCTGTAGAGACACACCTTCCTATTAACATAGTACCAGGCACAGAAGAAACAATAAAAGCTTTTCCATTCAATCTTTTATTGTGTAGCCAATCTTTCAAACTATAGTATAAAACTTCACTTTATTCCTCTGAAATCTCTCCTTATTAGATTCAATCTAAAGAAGGACATTCAGGGCTGACTCTTATTCCAATAAAATCTAGAATTTATAGAGTGCTTTAAGGTTTGCAAATTGCTTTATAAACTTTTTTTTTTTATCCTCACACCCACTCTGGGAATTAGGTGCCATGTTGATGATCAGGAAACTCAGGCATAGAGAGGTTCTGGGACTTTCCTAGGACCATGCAGATACAGATTTTCTGAGACAGGATTTTAATTCAGGTGTTCCTAACTTCAGGTCCAGCCCTGCATCCGTCGTGCCACCTAGCTATTTCATTCCATTGATTATTTAGTAGCAGAATACGACATTATCGGTACCTTCATGCTGCATAAAGATTCCAAGAAATCTCTTATGTAACACCAAATAAACTCTAGATCGAGGAAACAAGGACAAAAGACATTTTGCATTAATAATATAGAATCCACCATTTAGCTGTCTAAATGGCATTCCTCTAATACCAAAATACTGCTAATTAAATTATGGCCACCTATCTCACCTTTATTAGTCAAGCTAGAACTTTGAAGAGATGGGAATTACCAAATAGGAGAATGAACAGTTGATTTCATTAACCAGTACATCAACTGGAGAATGACTAAAAAGTTGTGACATGAATTGTGATGGAATATCACTGTGCCATAAGAAATGACGAGCAGAGAACAAACAAACATGAATTTATGTACATGGAATTACGTACATGGAATTACGAAGGGTGCAGAACCAAGAGAACATTATATATAGCAATAGAAATATTATTTGAAAACTAACTTGAATATGTCCACCTCCCAGAGAAAGAACTGAAGAATAGAAACAAGTAAGATCTAGCTTTAAATATATTGTTTTGTCAAATGATACCTTCTTTAGTGTAAGGAAGGGAGGGAGAGAAGAAGATATATGAGAATTTGAATTTAATAAACAAATGTATTAATTCACTTTTTTAAAAAACAAGCATATTTTTAAGAAATATTTTCAAGTTTGTGGATGACAGAGGAAGCTTGCAGCCCATGATGGTATGATGAATTTTACCAGTATTTGCTGAATTGTAATGCTGAAGTGAATTTATAATTATTCACAATATACCGAAGATATTAACCAAATAAAATGTTATAAAAAGGTCATCTTGAGAGAGAATGAGCAAAATGTCAAAAACTGATTACTGAAAATTGTACTGACATGCAATCTGGAAACAAATTTCCAAAGAAAGAAAAAAAAGAGAGAACAAGAACACTAAGTGTGGGGATCAGGAAAGGTTTCATGTAGAAGGTGACGCTTAATCTGAGATGGAAAGAATAGGAGGGATTCTAAGAACAAGAAGTGAGAATTGAGAGCATTACCAGCATAAGGGACAGCCTGGCCAAAGGCACATGTCATGTGTAAGCCTCAGGACAAATGGTATACGTGTTAAAACTCTAATGGGGGAGAGGGAGACAGGAAGGTAAATGGTGGATTTATGTTTTGAACTAATTAGAAGCTTAAAATGGCAACTGACATATATATGGGTCCCCAGGAGGAGAGGTTTGGACCTCTTCATCATTTCTGAGTTCAATTTGGATAAATTCCCTAAAATCTTCATGCTGAGTTACCACATATAAGGGATTTAGTACTTCCTTTGGGTTAAAAAAAGGAACTTGTTCAGTTTGAAAGATGAGTTTGTATTTAATTTTAAAGTGTATATATAGGGCTAAAGAGGTTCATGTTTGAAGGTATTTTCAACAGTATGAACAGGGATTAATTTAGGGAAAACTGGATAGCTTTATTTACCTATATATGACTTAAGGAGGAATTTACTTGACTAAAAATAACCTGAAGCTTCTGACTATTTCTTAGAGAGAGAAGAGGGTAATCTTTTGAAGGCTGGACTCCTTATCCTCTGCAATCCAGTCACCCTTTGGACACAGTCCTTAAACTGAAGAAGTAACTCCACTGAACATGTCATTCTAGACTTTCTATTACTTGGCACCAGCCTATCTTTTCAACCTCATCCTACTCTCCCTCAAAAGCCTTCAAAAATTATAAATTTATACTTACATTGTCATTCTTACTATCTCCTGAAGATATCATGCATTTTCCCATCTCTACTTATACCTATGTTTATTCAGGATCCTGTCCCTAGACTAGTGGCAGCTGAGTGGTAGGGTGGATGGAATAGGTGAACTTGCAGAAAGGCCTAAGTTAAAATCTAGCCTCAGACATTTACTGGCTGTGTGACCCTAGGCAAGTCACTTAACTCTGTTGCCTCAGTTTCCTCATTTGTAAAATGACTTAGAAAAAAGAAATGGCAAACCACTCCATCATCTTTGTCAAGAAAACTCCAAATGTGGGTGCAAAGAGTAAGACACAACTGAAGGATAACAATAACAAATGTCTAGACTAACCTGTTAATCTCTCTGTCTTTCCTCTGCTTCCTTTAATTCCTATGCATAATGTAAAATCCAACTCAAAACAGCATCTCTTCAAGAAAACATTGCCTAACTTGCCATGCCAATAATAACCTTTTCTGCCTCAGATGTTTATTTGTCCACGTCTTACGAACTTCTAAAATATTATATATCTTAGCTCTTTATGTTAGTATTCCCCACAGAAAGAGAAAACCTGAGAGTAGTGTGCTGAGAAATGGACCTGAAGCCAGAAAGACAGAATTTAAGGCCAGTCTCTAACATGTATTAGCTATAACACAGATCAAATCACTTAATCTCTTGGTGCTTTGGATAACCCTCTTACAGTATAAATTACAGAGAAAAGTGACAAGCAACATCATTGGAGGGAATTTTTCTTCTGGAATTCTCTATTCCAGTGAAATCATAGGTCTGATATTTATATAGATACATATAATAGTTACTATCCATAAATATACATATGTACTTACATATTTTTATTTGTGTCTATACCAATCTCTCCTACTAAAATGTGTTATGCAGACAGAAATCCCGTATATTTTATTTAAACTTTCTTTTTTTAATTTTTAATTTTTAGAAAAATTTTCCATGGTTATATAATTCATGTTTTTACTTTACCCTTCACCTCCTCAAACCTCCCACCTCCGTAGCTAACTCGCATTTTCATTGGTTTTAACATGTGTGGTCAGTCAAGACTTATTTACATATTATAGATGGTTACATTGGTGTGGTCTTTTCAGGTCTACATCCCCAATCATGTCCTCATCAACCCAAGTGTTCAAGCAGTTACTTTTCTTCTGTGTTTCCACTTCTACAGTTCTTCCTCTGAATGTGGGCAGTGTTCTTTTCCATAAATCCCTCAGAATTGTCTTGGGTCATTGCATTGCTGCTAGTACAGACATCCATTACATTCTATTTTACCACAGTGTATTGGTCTCTGTGTACAATGTTCTTTCCAGTTCACATGGAATTCCTCCAGTTTATTATTCCTTTGAGCACAATAGTATTCCATCACCAACATATACCACAATTTGTTCAGCTATTCCCCAATTGAAGGGCATACCCTTGCTTTCCAGTTTTTTTGCCACCACAAAGAGCACAGCTATAAATATTTTTGTGCAAGTCTTTTTATCTATGATCTCTTTGGGGTACAATCCCAGCAATGGTATGGCTGGATCAAAGGGCAGGTATTCTTATATCACTCTTTGGGCATAGTTCCAAATTTCCATCTAGAATGGTTGGATTAGTTCACAACTCCACCAGCAGTGCATTAACATCCCAATTTTGCCACATCCCCTCCAACATTCATTACTCTCCCCTGCTATCATTTTAGCCAATCTGCTAGGTGTGAAGTGGTACCTCAGAGTTGTTTTCATTTGTATTTCTCTAATTATTAGAGATTTAGAACACTTTCTCATGTGCTTATTGATACTTTTGATTTCTTTATCTGAAAATTGCCTATTCATGTCTCTTGCCCATTTATCAGTTGGGGAATGGCTTGATTTTTTATACAATTGATTTAGCTTCTTGTATATTTGAGTAATTAGACCTCTGTCAGAATTTTTTGTTATAAAGATTTTTTCCCAGTTTGTTGTTTCTCTTCTGATTTTGGTTGCATTGTTTTTGTTTGTGCAAAACCTTTTTAATTTAGTATAATCAAAATCATTTATTTTACATTTTGTAATTTTTTCTAACTCTTGCTTGGTTTTAAAATCTTTCCTTTCCCAGAGATCTGACATGTATACTATTCTGTGTTCACCTAATTTACTTACAGTTTCCATCTTTATATTCAAGTCTCTTTATTTAAACTTCCTAAAAACTCAAGTTTATTTATTCATTTGTTAAAACCCTCATCTTCCATTTTAGAAGCAATACTGTGTATTGGACACCAGGCAAAGAGCAGTAAGGGCTAGGCAATGAGGGTTAAGTGACTTGCTCAGGGTCACCCAGTTAGGAAGTGTCTGAGGCCACATTTGATGACAGGACCTCCTGTCTCTAAGCTGCTACATCTCTAGGCTCTTAATATATTGAGCTCCCTAGCTGTCTCCTTATTCATTTATCTTTAAGCCCTTACCTTCTGTCTTAGACTTACCATCAGTTCCAAAGTAGGAGTGATAAAGGCTAGGCAACTAGGGTTAGGTGACTTGCTAAGGGTCACACAGCTAGGAAGTACCTGAGACCAGATCTGAACCTAGGACCTCCTGTCTCCAGGTCTGGCTGTATGCATTGAACTCCCTCGCTGCCTCATAAGACATGTTAATGTAATAGGTACTTAATTAATGTTTTCTGAGGGCCATTAAATAATAAATAGTTCTCCTTTCTATTGCACCATTCTTCACAACAATTCTTTTCCCTAATTTACACATGAAGAAATTAATGTTCAGAGAAGTCCAGGGTCCTGCAATTAATATATATCAAAGATGAAGCCAAATTCCAGACTTCTAGACTATAATTTCAATGTTCTTCCCATTACACCATGCTGATAATTCTTCTGTAAACCTGTAAAATTTTCCTTTGTTATTTGAAGCTTCTACATAAATTCCCTATAGTACATAGCAAAATCTTTTAGAAACCTGAAGATGATTACATGCTGCTTTCAGTGAGCAGGAAGAAAGAGGACAGAAAAGAATATGTTCTCATCAGCAGGCTAAGCTCATGTCTGAAAACAAGTCCAGGGAGAAGCCAGGGTAGTGAAGAAACAGAAAAAAGTGTCGCAAATTAAATCCCACTGCTTGCTGAAAGAAAATGGCATGACCACAGCGGAGGTGTACTGGAGCTACACTGAACAGAAAAGATTTGTAAAATTTTCATTGTGAGCATTTATACCTTAGAAATCATCAAGTGCTATAAATTATAGCTTTATGTACTGTTTGTTGATTGTTAATCACTTAAAAAAGTAATGCTGAAAATGTTAATGCTGATTTTTGTGCTGTGATTACCCAAATCCCCGTAGAGAGCTGATGGTTAAACATTTGCTAGCATGACCCATCAGTAGACTCATTGTGACAATTAGAACTAAAGAAATTGAACTCAGTACATTGTGGAACTATCCAATGTAATGTACTTTACTAATTGTAGCAATACAATGATCCAGGACAATCCTGAAGGTCTCATGAGAGAATGCTATCCTCATCAAGAGAAAGAACTGTGGGAGTAGAAACAGAAGAAAAACAAATCACTTATCACTTGTTTATATGGGCATATGTTTGGGGTTTGGGTTTGAAAAGATTGCTGTATTGCAAAAATGAATAATATGGAAATAGGTATCATAACATTTGTATAACCCAGTGGAGTTGCTTATCAGCTCTGGGAGGGGCGAGTATAGAGGGAAAGGAAAGAATCATGTAAATGTGGAAAAAATTATTTAAAAAAATAAAATACAATAATTTTTTAAAAAATTAAAAAAATTTGAACTCAGTGGGGAAGTTAAGAAAGATGGTAAAAGAGATCAAGTGACTCTAAGCACCTCTACAAATGACATCATTGTTCATCTCTGAAAACACTTGTTCCTTTATTATGACCCTGACAATCTTGAATGGACTTCAGATTGAGAGTCAATTGAACCAGGTGACAATATTCCTCCTCTTTACTAATTAGCAGGTATAGGACCTTTAAATATTAATGAATCTTCCTCTGGCAAAGTGTCACACTCATTGTTTTATCACTAAAATTTTGACCAGCTGACCATAGTTCTCAAGAAAAATATCCTGGGACAGCCTAATGTTTTGGAAAAGATGCTCAATTGAGCGGATAGATGTTGCTCAATGAAGACAATTCCAGTGACCCAAGGAACACATATAAATAATAGATCCAAGTAATTTTTAAAAGTCAACAAGGCTTTTTAAGTGCCTGTTGGGTGCCAGGCACTGTTCTAAGTTCTAAGGAGGGAAAGATATACAATGAAACAAGTTTCTATCCTTTGTATTTATTCTACCAAGAAAAAAGATCATGTGAATATAAAATATGTGCAAAATATAATAACATAAACATGAGGTGAGTTGTTTTACCCCGCTTTAAAGGAGAGTGCTAGCATTTGGGAGAAATTAGGAAAGCCTGACAAGAATGGTAAAAGGGTCCAAAGCTCAGGGGACTAAATTTAAGCTAAACATCCAGGTCATCCTGAGCTATTGGAGATGTGGGAAGTAGCAAGTGGGTCTAAAAAGAGTTTTAGGTCACAAAAATAATTGACTTACCAGATGGATGGTAGGAAGTCTTCCTTTAGGAGATTCAAGTGAGTGTTAGCAAAAACTAATATAAAAGAAGATCTATAGTACTATAGAAGCAAACAAAGATAGAAAGTAAATGTCTGCATCGGTAACTGATGGTATCCATAAGTAAATGGTCATTGGAATACAATTAAAAGCTGAAACTTATGCATAGTTTCTATTGGCATATATTTGAAATTGATGAAAAGGAAAAAGTAACCGTACAGATATTACAATTTTGGGGTTTAAGAAGGGAAGACAATCATCACTCTTGACTTGCTTTCCCTTCATTAATTGGTCTAGGGTGAATATCAGCAGGCAGGTGACACAATGGAAGGTGCCAAGTCTGCAATCAGGTAGATACCTCTTCCTAAGTTCAAATCTGGCCTCAGACCCTGGGCAAGTTACTTAATTTTACTTGCCTCAGTTTTTCATCTGTTGGCCAAAATGAACTGGACAAGAAAATGGCAACCACTCTTTTATCTTTGCCAAGAAAACCCCAAATGAGGTCACAAAGAGTCAGAAGACACTAAATGACTCCACCACAACAGAGCACTAGCAGCAAAGTACCTTTATCTCCACATAGATCTACTCTATTGCCACACTTTGGTCTAGTTGACTCCAGAGCATTCCAGTGGTGATGATATGCAGTGTCTTTGGGTCCTACCCATCTAAACAGGCTTCAAATATGAGCTGGCTGATTGAAGCAATAGTCTGAGGAGCAGTACAGCTAAGTGTCAAGGAGCTCATCAACACATTGCTACCACGGTGAGAAATTTGAGGACCACAATCTTTAAAGCTATAAAGGGGCCATGATTGACAGAGGTGGAGAGAAGACCCACAACAATAAATTTAAAGATATGTGAAGTCTCTACAGGATAGTAGCAAGAAAGGAGATCTGTCCAAACTCAAACAACAATAACCAAAGTCTGGTTACATCTCCATGGTGGACAAATACTCATCAAAGAACTAATATGTGTCAGATCTTGTTTTAGATGCTGGCATATAAATACAATAAATGAAACTACTCCCACTCACAAGACATTTATATTGATGAAGACTTTAATAAGATGCTAGCCTGGTGGTGCAGTTGATAGAATGCTGGACCTAGAGCCAGGAAGACCTCAGCTTACATCCCAAGTTAAGCAATCATTTGCTATAGGACCCTGGGTAAGTCACTTAACCTGCTATTTGCTTCAGTTTCCTCATCTATAAATAGAGATAATAATAGTACCTATGACATTCTTGTAAGAATCAAATGAAATAGTTGGAAAATGATTTAAAACCTTGAAGTCCTTTAATAATTTAATTAAAGTGCTTTGATAATTATTGTTTTAAAATAAAGATATTATTATTAAATATTAATTATCCTATCAGGTCACCGACCCCTAAGCATGTCAACTAAACTTTCTGAGTTTTAGATTGCTCATCCATAAAAGAACTTGGTTGGATTCAATGATCTTTTGAACTCAATGAAGGGAATTAAGGTCTATTCCATGCTGGAGCCAGCTCAAAACAGCTCCAGAGAGATTATTAAATCTGCAGTGTGGGCCATTAATACCTTGGAAACCAGCAAATACTACAAACCAAGGCTTGGTTTACGGTTATGTCAGTAGTCAAGACTTAAGAATGTAAAGGATAAAATGCTAATAATGCAGATAAAATTCAAAAATGTGTTCTGCATACATTTTTCCTCAAAGCACAACTCTGCTTCCAGCTCTAAATCTATGATTCTATATCTATAAATTTTTAGAAGTTCACAAGAAAAAAGAGAATACTATAGACTAGAATAGCCCATTCAGACATCATAGAAATGAGATTTGAGCTAGGCTTAGAAAAATAATATTAATAGATAGAATGGAAGAAAGCATTTTAGATATGGGAAAATAACAAAAATGAGAGCATTTAAATTTTAGTAACAACTTGCCAATAATACAACTCATATCAGTATGGATAGGTGAAGATGTTTCAATGTAAAAAAAAATGTATTTTTTTTGGTTTTACTTTTTAAAAATGACAGATAATAATCTATCTAAATTTTAAAGAACATTAACAAAAATATTCTAGACGGTCCTTTAATGTACCATTTCCAATTTTAAGGTCCAGGAAAAGAAGATTTTCATCCAAAGACAATCAGTTTGATTCCTCTTGTCATCAGTTATGAAATTTTATTAAGGGTAACATCTACTTAGTATAGACAGAAACATCCCCAATAATACTAAGGGATGGATTATTTTAAAAGAAACTTTAAAGGGCAGCAGCTAGGTGGCTCAGTAGAATGAGAGCCAGGACTAGAGACAGAAGGTCCTGGATTCAGATTTGACCTGGTATTTGAGCTGATGCTTGATTCTAAGATAAGAGATAAGAATTTAAAGGAAAAAAAAGCCAATGGAGTAGCATGAAGTAAAAATTAATGTAGTCTTTTAAACTATTTATCTTCATCTTGATGAGGGTGGGAAAATGTGATTTATACACAGTTTTATTTAAAATTACTTAAAAAAATAAATCTTTACCTTCTGTCTTGGAATCCATACTAAGTATCAGTTCCAAAGCAGAAGAACAATAATTGGGGTTAAGCAACTTGCCCAGGGTCAAACAGTTAGGAAATGTCTAAGGCCAGATCTGAACCCTGGATCTCTAATCCCTACTCCACTGGCTTCTACCATGCATAATACTGGCCAAAATGAAAGTCCTTAATGAGATCCTATTCCTCATGAAAATGATTAGATTCTTCATTTTAATTTTTATAAAGAAAAATACCAATGGCTAACATTTCTATGGAGCTTTTTTAGGTTAATAAAATAGTTTCCTCATAACAACCCTATGAATTAAAGCATACAAATACTCCTACCCCCATTTTCCTGGCCCACGAGATTAATGTTTCCAGAAATACAATATGCTGAACCCAGGTCATCTACCTGTAGGTCTTGGGCTCTTTCCATTATATCACACTGTATCTCACCAAAGATAACTTCTTTCTATTGTCAGGGTTTAGAGCAATGCCTGAGATGAAGCAGACAATTAATCAAAGTTTGTTAACTGATTGAAAAGGATGCCATGTCAATATTTTCCCTACTGTTGCTTAATATTACCTTTCTCTGTGTCACTATAAACCAATATGATAGTAATGGTTAACAACATTGGTAATGGCTTCTGGTAGCCTCCTTTAACTTTTTTCTTGTCTGTAAAATTGGGAAGATAATTGGGATATATATATATATGTATATATATACATATATATACATAAATTGGGAAATACAATATTTCATGGGATCACTGTGGGAATCAAAGGAGATGATCAAATACATGTAATATATAAATACATACATATACACATATAATATGCATATACCTGTGTGTGCATATACATAGGCACACAAGCATTCCACAATACACAAATATATGTATACATGCATATATTTACATATGTGTGTGCATGTATGTGTTGCATTACATGTATAAGCATGTGAATAGAAATACCCGTATCTTTACATATGTGGGTTATGTGTATATACACAGAGAGCAGAGTAGATCTTAAAAGCACTATATAAATGTTCGTAAATAACAGTAATGACAGTATTAGTAGCAGAAGCAGTAGTGATAAGAGTAAAAGGAGCATATTGTTAAAGAAATGCAGGCTTTGCATAGATTTGATCATTCTTTTCTCTTTATTTTTCCAACAACATTTTAGGATCTTTACCAGTTATGAAACAAGAAGAGGTAACTGATGAATCCCCAAAGCAGGAGACAAAAAAATTAATTATTAATTTGAATACATTCTTCCCCTTAGTTTTCCATTTTAAAATAAAAGTCTTGAGCCTCCAATCTTTTCTTTGTCTTTATTTCTTGAATGGAAGATGTATGAGTTACTACAGCAGGTGGGCTTGGGTAGATTTAAAAGCTATGTAATATAATCAACTGCCTAATATCATATTTCCAGGAAAGCAAGAGACATCTAGACCTGAGTATGATCTTTCTGTAACCCTTATATTGGCATTAAAGTGTATAAAATCCCTCAGGAACCATTATATCTTCTGACCCTGGATTTTAATTGAAACTTTAAACAAAATATATTACCTATTTAAAGCAGTGGAGCTGGACCCTGGCCTTTGTAGTACAGGCTATAATGCCAAGCAAATTAACATCTGTAACTGTAGTATGTAATTTAAAATTTATATCACAGATGAATGGCACAAAAGAAAATCCGGCCAATTCAATTCCACACTAAAGAATGAGCTTCAAGGGTGGCAACTCCCAGAAGTTTTTATTGTTGTTTTTTCCCCCCCAAAGAAAACTAAGTCAATATTCTTCTTGATAGAGAGCCAAAAATACATATGGTTTCCTTAACTTGGTGGCTGAACACCTGGCAAAATAAATTAGTGTTAAAGCCCA
The DNA here is from genome assembly GCF_016433145.1 of Gracilinanus agilis. Lineage (NCBI taxonomy): Eukaryota > Metazoa > Chordata > Mammalia > Didelphimorphia > Didelphidae > Gracilinanus > Gracilinanus agilis. The sequence continues at coordinate 250,881,941 of NC_058134.1, forward strand.
AGAATGGACGATTCCGCCTTTTCATGCTAGTGAACTCTAAATGATTGACATTGACCTTTTGGTCTTGTCTTTCCAGCTAAAGACAGAATGCAAAACTAAATAGGTAGAGTTTGATCTTAGAGGCCCCAGATGCTTTTCCTCCAGATACCCATCCATTACAAGCTAAACAAGTCAGATGGGCATCCTGGCATGTCGGGGACCTTGGCTCATCAGCTTGCCACCAGACAGTGCCAACAGAAAAGGACCATAATTCAAAACAGAGCAAACATGTGGTAGAAGAGCTTAATATGGTAGATGCATAAATCTCCTACCCTTAGAGAAGTGAGATTCAAATAAAACTGTGATCTATCAAGGGAGCCTATTGTTATGGGTCTATTGTGGTTGGGGTCAGAGGGATGATGGAAAACTGTTTAAATGTATTTAGTCAATGTAATTGTAGCTACTCATACAAGATACATTTAAATAAGACATCAGCTCATAATTTTTCTCTATGTATTTGGACAACAATAATGAGTAAGATAAAACTGGACTTCTCCTGGGAAGCAGGTGGGCAAGAAGACATCAACGACAAGATATATGTGAAACTGTGTAGATTTTTAAATGATCGTGAGATAGTGGTCCCCGAGTGAGGCAGTCTTAAATTTTTATTTTGTTTTATAATTTTGTGGTACATAATAGAGATGTTTGTGCTTACTAGAGAGATTTGTGGTTTTGTGAACAATTTTCCCGATTCTTTCAGAAATACGGAAATGCACATGTTTTTAATGTTTGCCAAGTTCAGATTAAAGAAAATTTAAATAAAGTAAATAAGTAAGAGGAACAAAATAGGAAGGAATGTATAGGATGACTGATGAATCAATGGTACTCTGATACCAAAGGCATTCTACTGACCTCTATGGACATCTTTATTGAGGTAATACATGGCTGATGTTTTCAAAAGGAGGTCTAGTGTCTGTTTAGCCACAATAGATGTATTTGAAAAAGGATGGGAACCCCTTTGCCTAAAAGGTGTCATCTTTCATTATATTTTACTTCGGAGCCTACCCCAATTTTCTGAATGGGCTGGTGTTTCTTGCACCTACCATAGAGTCACCAAAAAATAAAATAAAATAAAAAATAATGAGAAATTGGGTGACTGGCAAAACTAAGTTGCATGTGCAACCTTGAGTAGTTAAGAGATAAAGGGCAAAGGATCATGTTTCTATCTCATGAGATCCAGAATTGGACTAACAAGTAAACAGAAATATTAGAAAAGGAGGTGGGTTTTTTTTTTAATTAAGTGGATAAATCTCATGGTGATTTCTCTGAGAGTCAGGTCTTCTTATCTCTATCATATCTCTCCTTAGCACCTGGTCTGAAAGGTTTGTCTAAATAATGTTGACTAATAGTCTAGAACAGACAGATTATGGACCAGGAAAATTCTATCCATTCTCTCTTTCCTCTACTTCTAGACTTCATAAAACACAATCTCATTTTGTGTTTATAAAATGTAACCAGGAGAGAGAAAAATGGTCCAAATCACCTAAATAATTAAACTCAACAATTAGCTTTTAGCAAGCTTTTTTAATTTAAATACCAAACAGGCTTAAAATGATCACTGGGATTAGCATAAAGCTCGCTCAACTAAAAATAACTGGAAGGTACAATCCAATTTTGATTACTCTATTCCCATAGGAATACTCAACAGTAGGCTTAAGTAAAGGGGAAAGTAGGGGAAGAAGATACACAAAGAAAAAAGGATCTCTGGAGCATGAGTGGAAATATATATCACATATTTAAAATATCTGTGGCAAGCCACTATTTTATGGAGGTTTTATTGAATATAGTTAAGCCAATCATTTGTCATTTTTTATATCATGTTGTTCTGAATGTTAAAAACAAAAAAAAAGAGGTTTGTAAAGCTCCTTAAGAAATGAGACAGCTTTTGAAGTTCCTCCTGTCTCAGGAAATTTCAGAATATTGACCAAATACAGTCAAGGAAGAAATGGATATTCTGATGGAGACTGTAGAATGATATAACAATTTTGACTAGAGCTATGAGAGAAATATGTTAGGTCAAGACGAGTGGAGATGACTCTGACTTGAACTGAACGTAATAATTTAGAATCTATTTGAAAGTTTTAATTTAAAGAAACTAACGGTAGTTTGGTTCACAGAGTTAGAACTTGTAGCCTTATAGCCCACTGAGTTCAACACTCTCGTTTTATAAAAAAAGGAAACTGAGGTTAAAAAAAAGTAGGAAGTGAGTTGCCAAAGGTCACATGACAAATAAATACCTATGGCAAGATTTAAATCCTAACCTGATTTTCTTATATCTTAGTTTCCTTAATATACTCTAAGGGACAGAGACATGAGTTTCCTTGATGTTTCACTCCAAAGATAGTTTATTTCTCAACTCTGAGAATTTTCACTGGTTGTCATCCGGGTCTAGAATGCTCTCCCTTTTCTTCCCTGCATTTGTGTTCCCCTGGCTTCCTTCAGGTTTCAGCTAAAATCCCATCTTTTGCAGGAAACCTTTCCTCCTTAATGCTAGTGCTTTCCCTGAGATTATCATACAATATGATGATTTTAATGTTTACGGTTATATATGCATCTGTATATCCATAATTTGTTAGTGTATAATTTTTTCATCCCTCCACCCCAAGTGTTGTCTCACTCATTAGACTGTGGGCTCTTTGACACAGGGACTATATTTTGGCCTTTGTTAGCACTTAGCACTGTATCTGGCACACATAGTAGGCACTTAAAAATATTTCCTTTTTGTCTGATTTATATTCCAATTTTATTTTATTAGCATAATATCTTCATGAGAAAAGTCTATTTCTTGAACCAAAAATATGTCTATTTTTTAAAATGAGTTTTTTCATGATCATAGCTGTATAGCCTAGATCAAACTGCTTACCATCTCTGGGATGGTGTAGAGAAGGGAGGAGAAGGAAACAGTTTGGATCATATCCTTTCAGAAAATATAGGTTGAAAATTGTTATTACATGTAATTGGGAAAAAATATTTTCACAAAAAAAAAGAAAAAATGTGAAAAGGTAAGAGAAAGGCTATTAAGTAACGATTTTCTCTGGCAGTTCCAATTTTCAGAATTATATAATTTTACTAATAGGTACAGAGAATATAAGACACTGACATGTTTACTCCTTATTCTGTTCCATTTTTTTTTAATTTGGAAATAGCACGTAGCCTTTGAAAACTTTATTCTGGAGGCAGCTAGGTGGCTTAGTGGATTGAGAACCCAAGCCTAAAGACATTAAAATCTGGGCTCAAAATACTTCCTAGCTGTGTGACCCTGCACAAGTCAATTAACTCCCAATGCCTAGCCTTTACTGCTCTTCTGCTGTAGAATTAATACACAGTATTGATTCTTAGAAGGAAGGTAAGATTTTTTTTAAAGACTATTCCAAGAAGATATCTCACACAGGCATGTTAATATCTCACAAGATTTCTTGAGAGATATTGCTAAAAAGATAACTTTGTGCCACAATCCTGTTTATTATTGGCCCAATAAAATATAATAAAGAGATATATGTTTTTCAAGGACATTCACTAATGATATAGAAGAGTGATGGGCAAACTATGGCCCGTGGGCCAAATGGGGGTGGGTGGGACCCTGAAATTTTCTATCTGGCTGCACGACATTATTGACATTATTCCTAATCTGACGAATACAATGAGTAGGATACAATACAATGAAACTTCAAAAGAGTTGCCTTAGAAACAGACTGACTGATGAGCATTTCGTTTCCTTTGGCCCCCTCTTTAAAAAATTTGCCCATCACTGGTATAGAAGATATCCTATGGAAAGTCCAAATATAAGAATCATTCCCTTTAAAAATGTTTATTCTCAAGATTCATTCAAATGACATTATGTTTATTTCCTTGAACCATGAAATAATATAATGGCCCCTCAAAGATGCCTGTGGTCTTTCCAAAAATCTACCTTGCAACCCACACAGGAAATACCAACACAGCATATATGTCCCAGTTATGACACGCAGTTGGATACTCAGCCCAGTGAAGAAAACCATAAGTGCATCAGGTCAAGTCAAATTTACAAAATAATGATTAAGCATTTACCACACAAATCTTTTTTAAATCTTTAGATGGATAATTAGCCAAGCCAAAATGGATATTAATAAACTGACAAACATTTATTAATTTCCTACAATGTACGGGGTTAAGTACTAGAAACACAAATATGGTAAAAGACATTCTTTGCACTAACGGACCTTACAGTCTAATAAAGAGAACTGTATCATACCTGGGGAAATGATACCCTGATCTTCATGCTCTTATAATAGGCCCAGGTATACAGTAGAAACATGCAATGCCAATATTCTTCAATATGGTTGAGAAAGAAGTAACGTCATATCGGAAAATTTAAAAATTGCAGATCACTCAAAAACAACAAAAAAGGTAGCCTTTTAGCAGAGATTATTTATGTTGTCTACAAACTATCAAGAAAACTTAATCAAGGATATGTATGGCTGAGACAATGAATGGCTCCATCATATAGAGTAAGAAAGGAATAATGAATATGAGTTCTATCTTAGTATTGCCCAAATATTTAATCAAACCCAAGAAAAAGGTATAGTAAGTTTGAATTCATTTTCTCTGAAGGATTTGTTGATGGGTATAGGCAATAATCAATCGCACAGGACCAAAGTCTATGAATAATTTATGATCTATTCCAATAGGAGTACTCATTTTTATGATATCATGAGGAAAACAAAACGACTGTAAACTTAACAAGAACAGGGGATGAATATGACTAACTGTCATAGCTGGGTTTGTCTATCAAAGTCATGCTTTAAAAAACTATTAATAAATGACAATAGATGCAAAAGGCTATTTGAATATATAGTTTTAAAATCAGTATTTGCTCTGGATATTTCATATTTATTTCACTTCTTAATTACTGCAATAATAGTGATAAGTGACATTAATGTAATGTCAAGGTTTATAAAGTGCTTCCCGTATATTATCTCCTTTTAATCTCAAAGCAGTCATGTGAAATGATTGGTATTTTTATCCTCATTTTATAGAGAAGAAGATGATATATTTAGAGTTGGGGGAGATCTAAGAGGTCATCTAATCCATCCCCTTCATTTGACACATGATAGAAAAAATTCAAAGACTGCATGACCGACCCAGGGTAACACTCCCAGGTCTCTCTGAAGCATGATTCAAGATTGAGTTCCTTCTGCTTCTAAGCCCAGAGTTCTATCTATCTCTACCATATTAAGAAATAGCTTCCCTTCTAAGGATGTACCTAGAGTATTCTGGCTCTGATTTATGTTATATCTGGACATCTCAACCTCACAAATCCTAACGTGGCCATGATGCTTAGGCAAAACAAGGACTTACGATAGCATTCTTATCTAGGATTACAAAAGCTTACATAAAAATGTCCCCCAAATCCTGCAAATACAAAAATGTAATACCTTAAAGATGGCCATTTCCTTGAAAAGAAATTGAAATTCTTTGAATGTTATAGAGAAGTACACAAAGTAGGAAGCCACCCTCAAAATTCTAAACTACCATTTGTAAATATATACCTAACCAAGGAAATGGTAGGCGATTTTATTCAGTGGGCAGATTAAATAAAGCATCTTTTAGAAGAAACATAATACAATGGATAGAGAAATGGATTTGGGCTCAGGAAACCTGGATTCATTCCTGGCTCTGAAATTTACTTCCCTGGTGAGGGCAACTCTCTTAGCCAATCTGACCTTTCTAGGATTCTTTAGGTTTCAGTCCATTCTAAGATCCTTTGCCTTTGTACAGGGATGTTCCCCGTACTTCTCCTCATCTCCCCCTCTTGGAATCCCTAATGTCTCCTCCAAAGTTAAGCTTATAACCATTTTTAGGAAGTCATTCTTGATCCCCACCTAATAAAGCTTCTCTCCTCCTGCCCCTTAAATGATTCTGTACATAGCATATATAAATTTATGGTTTCTGTAATAGAAAGGAAGCTCTATGAAGTAAAGGGCTGTTTCATTTTAGTCTTTATATCCCCAAATCCTAGCACAATGTCTTTTGTAAATAACAGATGTTTAATGAACTTTCATTGAATTTCTCTAAGCCTCAGTTTTTCATCCATAAAATGGGGACATTATTACTTCTACTAGCTGCCTAATAAGGTTCTCATCAGGAAGACTCTGTAAACAATAAAACACTAACTAAGTCTGCCTCCTAGCGTTCAACATAGTGAGAAAGGAGGGTAGGGAATGGTTATGATATTTAATTGTTATAAAGAACTCTCTGATGAAGAGTCTTTTGGACAATGCAGCTCCTTCTCTGCAAATTATCGTCTTATAACGAATTGCTTTGAGCACTAAGCAGTTAAGTAATTGGCACAAGTCCACATAAGTGGTATGTGCCAGAGGTGAGATTTGACTTATAGGTCTTATTGACCTTGAGACCAGGAGGACCTATAGTAGATAGACCTATCCGCCATTACTTTGTATCTATCAAGAATACAATTTTATATTGACTTTAAAAGCTTCATACTAAAGGATTTGGATTTCTTTTTAACATTTGAAATCTTGCTTATTTTATGCAATTACTGTTTTTTCTAATCTAGTTTACCTTTGAAGTCATTTCTTTTTCCCCAAAAAGTTCCCCCAAATTCTTCCTTCTTCAGCAAGCAATCAAAGGGAAATGCACATGGAGAAGAGAGGGAGGTTATATAGTCAAATACGTACTTCATAATCTATTACTGGTCTCTACAGGGTGCTAATAAAATGTAAATGTGTGAATGAGAAAACAAGTTTGTGGTTGTTGATAATCCTGATAGAATAATCACTGCCTGCTGACAGTCTAATGAAACTGATGAATTGATAACACAATTCATCTCCTTGGCCATTTATCTTGTCAAATGGTAGGCTAATAAAATATACTAAAAGTAAAAGCCAACACTCTGGAGAGTTCACTCATTTGACTAGATGAGAAATTGCTATATGGGAAAATGACTGCCAGTAAGCAGCTTTTACTGCAAACATGGCCATATGACAATCCCTCATACAATCTTAAATGTATGGCATTTGCCAAGAGAATAGATGTAATTAAGATTATTTTTAGAAGAATGCTTTAGAGTCTCTCCCAAAGATGTAAAAACATCATCTGATGAGTATGAGTGAAACAACCATTCCTAAAGAATAAGAAGTCTAAACAAAAATCTCTGGGAGTACTTATTCTTTTTTGGAGATGAATTTAATACCCAGAAAACCAAAATTGGGAATCCAACCTCAATATGGAGCTGCAGTCTAAATCAATGAATTCAATTTGTCTAAATCAGTTCTTAACCTTGGAACCAGAAGTTCTTAAAGTTTCTGTATATAGAATTCAGTGGGGTCTGTGAATTTGGATGGGAAAAAAATTATATTTTTTTTTCGCTAACTTTTAGTCACAATTTAATATTTCCTGAAATCATGAATGCAGGCAACAATAACTTTCATCTCAATATGACTTTTAAAAATAAAATTTAATTTTAATCTGCTTGTCATTTAAATGAATTGGTTTATTTAATGTATTAATAGAGAAGTACATATTATAAATCATAAAATGTTCAAACATTTTGATATCTGGTTCAATATATGTGGTTTGATTTGTAAACTAATATATCTCATTTCACTTTGTGTATTATTCTGAGACAGTATCCATAAGCTTTACCAGGTTGCCAAAGAAGTCTGACACAAACAAAAAAAGTTGTCAATTTAAATTAACTTTGCAGATTTTTACTATCGTTAACAATAACAAGCATTGATACCAGTGTCCAAGATGTGATAGGAATTCTATTCTTAGAGCTCTGAGTATCAAGCTAAAAAAATGATAATCCTTCCCAGCATCCCTGCAATGATGAACATTTGACATTGCTTTCCTTTGACGGTTGAAGAAATATGGAAAGGAAAGGATAAAGGAATTTTGGAAAAATCAGATCAACATTAACAACTACTTCTAATTATGACCATTCTCAAAGGAAATTCCCTCGGTTTCCAGTTCTTTGCCACAACAAAAAGAGATGCTATCGATATTTTGTACAGGTAGGTTATTTTCCTCTAGTTTTAGTCTTTTTGGAGTACAGATCTAGTAGTGATATTGCTCAATCAAAGGACATTGTCATCAAACTTCTTGAAGAAGTCTATATAATATTCTTATCTGTGCTCATTTGGCTATCTATATAGCTATATGCTGTAGCATATGAAGGAAGAATTTTTAAAATTTTAATTTTTATGTAACTGATCAGAATGGCTAGACATATTTCAAAGAAAGGAATAAAAACACTGTATGACATGAAATGTAATTAAGAAAGCAAATTAAAGGGGAGGAAGGTGATTGATTAGTGATGATCACTCATCTTTCTGTAAATTCTTAACTTTTTATTCAAACTAGGAGGAAGGCAGAGGGAAAACAAAAACAGGCTTGTCTTCATTAAGCATTGAACATTTTAGGAAAATCATTCTATACCATAACAGGTACTTCTCTATGCCATTGTCAACGAAGTCGAGAATCTCAGAGCAGTGTACAAAATGTTGGATTTGGAGTGGGGAAAACCTGAGATCAAATCCTATCTCACACAATTACTTGTAATATGACTTTGGGTAAGTCATTTAATTTCTTTGCACCTCACCTTCCTTATTTGTATAATCAATTGGTTGGTCTTTAGGGTTTTTAAGGTCCCTTCAAGCTCTAAATTTATATACCTATGATTTAAGCCCAATCAAATAGAAATGTCTCTTTCTTGGGTAAATTCATGACATGAAAAAGCAAAAACAGAAAAAACAAACAGATATAGAAAAAAATCATACCTTCCTCCCACCCAATATTTCATATAACATATTTCTCATTAGTCAATTTTACCTTTAACTTTTAGGGGGCGGAAATCCCACAATAATGTGAGAAGTCAACATCTCTTTTTGAGTCTTTCAAATCTAGAAACATAAATTCCCCACAGGGAAGTCACCAACTCACGATCTATGATAAATAGATATAGGGCGAATACCTTTAGTTTCTTGCAAGAAACCTAAGACCAGAGGGATTATAACTAAATTTGTCTTTTTGAGACTGGGGCTCCCTATCTTACACAGGCTAGAACTGGAGCCTGTTCCCAAATCCCATCAGTATGAGAGTTTTTATCTGCTTTGTTATTCCAGTCTGTGTCAGTCAGTTCTGGACTCTTTAGGCAGCCCAGGGGCCCTTTACTCACAGGAACTCGCTCTATTGGTGCCAGACATAGCATGAACATCTGACTATCCTTCACCTTATGTGGCAGCTCAGAACTCCTACACTCAAGCAATCTTCCATCTTAGTCTCTTCAGCGACAGAGATATCAGGGATGTACCATTACACTGGGCAGGAGTTCTTAACCCTTTTTTTGGACTGTAGTCTCCTTTGCCATTCTGGGGAAACAGATGCTTCCTTGGACACACATCACAAAATAAAATACATAGGATTGCAAAGGAGAACCCCCGGCTTATAAAGGCATAGCCCGAGTACTAGCCATTTGTATTATGCATTTTCTGGATAATGGCAGAATTGGATTCATTTGAGCAAGCCACACTTAGGTAATCAGCATTAGAAGAGATAGTGTCAAGGTATCAGATCATATTTTTTCTTTTTCTTTTTTTCTTTCTGAAAAATTACTTAAAAATTTTTTTCTGGATTATTCATGTATTATCGTACAAAACTTACTTCCATATTACTCATTTTTGTAAGTGAAAAATCTTATAAAACCCAAACCCCAAATAACACATGATAAATCATATATTTTCATCAGATCACATTTTTGAGGAGAAAAAAATTCTAAAAATTCCCTTCGATTCGCAATCCAATTCATGACAATTCCACTCTTCAACTCATTTCTTGCATTTTTTTTGAAAAGGTGCTCAGCTATTAGACTTCTGCAGGGGAGGCCTACTGGTGACTAAGCTTGGTCTGTGGAAATTAATGAGGTCATTTATTTCAACGCCAGGTAATACAAACCGATGATTAAATTCATCATAAGGTCCCCGAATGTCAATAAGACGACGAATATCGGACTTACCCATCATGTTATACAAGCTCTGTGGAGCAAATTGCCTGGGCATTTTCTGAATGGCTTCCTTATATACAGTGAGTGCTTCCTAATGTGGGAGACAGAGAACGAATATGTTGTCAACAGAAGTGCTGAATACAAGGAAACCATTTTCAATAAAAAAAAGATGTAAACCAAGCTCTGACTCAAAGTAACAACCTTCTTTCTGGAACAGCAATAACAATGCCGCTGCTTTTTTCAAAAGCACCTTTGAGGGAACAGAAATTGAGCTCTACTTTGACGCTAGTATACATCAACCTCATTAGTGAAAGTACCCCGTCCAAAGAGTGAAGGAAGCAATATAAATGTTTAGTATCCCCAGAACTCTATTGTCAGTAGTTTCTTGTTATTGCCCCCCCCAGTCTATAGGAGTTATAAAACCAGAAGAAGACTGAAATACTTCAAGTTTGGAACTCATAGAGCAGTTATTCAAAGGCTGGAGTTTCTTTCCACCTCTCTGATGACTCTGAAATGATCATTATCTTAGTCGATCAGGCTATTCTTATTTCCTTAGTGAAAAAAATCAAGGCCACATGGCTCATTTTTCCTCTTTTCCATGTAAAATTATGATCATGCAAATTTCGAGTTCAATGGTCTCATGGGGGCCAACGGGTTAAATTGCTTCATTTTATAGAAGAGGGAACTAAAGATGAAAAAGTATAATGACTTGTCCAGGGACATACAAAGGGTAAGGAGCAGAAGCCCTCTGCTTCCAAATCTGTGGCTCTTTTGACTATAGCACATGGGTAGATGTTGTAAGGGAAAAAAATTGTTTTTCTTTTAAAAAAAAAAGATTTTATTTTTCTCCAATTACATGTAAAAACAATTCATTTTCTTTTTAAATTCTGAGTTTCAAAGTTTCTTCCTCCCTTCCCTCCCTGAGACAGTAAGCAAGCTGATACAGATTTTATGTCTATAATCATGTAAAACATTTAGGAGGACTATTTCTAAGAATTACAAAGGAACAGGAACCACACCTCTGATTCCATGGGGATGGAGAACTCCTAACAACTAGAGTTTTAAGGCTTCTTCTTAATAGACATTTTTAAATAAAGACTATAAACAAAAGCTAGACAATGATATATATAAAAGTTAGCATTTATATAACTTTTAATGTTTGCAAAGCATTTAATATATTTCCTCATTTGATCCCTATCCCAAAACCATGTGCTATGATTGTCCCCATTTTACAAATGAAGAACTTGAGTCTGAAAGAGTCAAAGTGAATCAACCAGGACTGGAAAGGTAATAAATAACGGAGATAGGAATTACACTCAGATCTTTCAAACTTCAAGCCCAAGGTGACCCATAGCAGGCTTTGGTTTGGACTGAATTGGCCTCTGAGGTTCGTATCAACTTAGCATTTCTGAAATTAAATCTCAGCTGGTCATGGATTCATTGGCTGAGTCAATCTGGAGCTAGAAAGGATCTTAGAGGCATCTAAACAAACGGACTAACTTTACAGATGAGGAAACTGAGACTTGGAGAGGTTAATGACTGCCCAAGGTCACACATAAAATAAGTAAATAACCTGAGGCTTGAAGACAGTCCTTTCCATTACAAGTTCACTACTCTTCCCACTACACCATAATACTTCTCATAAATGTCCTTGAAGTCTGATATTTTATTACAAATGTGGAAAATAAGCATATATATGTATATATATATATATATATATATATATATATATATA
>NC_058134.1:250903166-250934844 GCF_016433145.1 Gracilinanus agilis
ACTTCCAGTATTACCAAATGCAGCCGCAAACAGGATCTGATCACATTTCACATATGTGTTGAAGAGCTCTGGATACAGCTAGAAAATCTGCAGACTATCAGAAACCATCATATTTCCAAGGGCACTGATTGGGTTATGGGCACTGTGAATTCATAAGTATCTTGATGGTTATACGCCTGCAATCTGGCCCATTGCAGTAATTTGCTTTTAAGCATGAATGCATTAGTCCACTAGAAGGGAATTTAACCTATAGTGTCCTTTTGGCTGTACATTTAAATTCTTGTCAATTCCAGCAGTGGCAGTGTTAAGACCAACCTTTTGTTAGCAAAGGTTTTTCATTTTGGTTACAGAACCCATTCTTTGTCTGACTGAATAGACTAAAGAGCAGTTAGAAACCATTTACATAGTAAAAGTAAAGGAAGAAATAAAGGGGGACCTGTATTTTAATAAGATGAGGAATAATTTGCTTCCTGAAACAGGCCTTTGTGTGCGTGTGTGTGTGTGTGTGTGTGTGTGTCTGAGAGAGAGAGAGAGAGAGAGAGAGAGAGAGAGAGAGAGAGAGAGAGAGAGAGAGAGAGGAAGGAGATAGAGAGAGAGAGAGAATATTTGGGAAAGATGACATCGTTAATTATGCCCTAGTCATTGAAGTAAAAAACTTCTGATTTCTAAATATATTAAAAAGTTGAACAGATTCTAGGGAAAATATTAGGCTGGTTCCTAATCTGACATAATTGTATTAAATGAATAGGCATTATTACCTTAATCGAAGGGAAGCTGGGGCACATTACATGTGCCAATATTATATAAAGATTCATTCTCCAGAAGGGCAAAAAAAGTGTTTCTGCAAGCGAAAAAAAATAGTCTAGGTTGATGAGAGGGGCTGTATTGCTACCTCTCCATCCAGGCAAAGGATTTCTTTCTCATTGAAGATCAGAGAACTTGTTTTCCTTTTCAGCTCTTCTTCCCATCTCTTCTAACTAAACTTCTCCGCTTTTTTTTTATTTATTCAGAATGCTAAATTGCTACAGAATAAAACCCACAAAAATCTCAAGTTCTGGATAGAAAAAATAATAAGCAATTAAATATTTATTATTAATATTTCTAGAATATTTGGAAAAAATAACTGAAATATCCTGTGATGTAGGAAAAAAATTTTTCAAGAAAAAACAAGATGGTATTACTCATGTTGCTAATTATTTCATTCCTTCATGCCAGCAGAGGGTGTTTGTGTATTGTTTTCATTAATTTTCATCAAAGCAGGCACCTCCCTTTCACCTTTGACATTTCTGGTTCAAAGAAGTTTGCCAAAACGGGCTTTTTCCTTCAAGCTTCCCTTTTAACTAAAGGCACAGGTATTTTGTTTTTTAATGGCCTGGATACTTGATGATTAGAAATAGGAAGCAGAAACAGTAATGTTTGAAATGACCATACAGACATCCAACTCCCATCTCACACCATCTTTGATAGAAAGCACTAAAGTGTTGATACATTTATTTGGCATTTCCACCCCACTAGAGCCTGTGATTCATTTCTTCAGACCATAAAAAGCTGTCAGGTTCTGCCAGTCATCATGAAGAAACTGGCAATTGTCTTACACCCTAAAGGTACAGGAGAAGCTCTCCTAGGAAAGAAAACCACAGGAGTCATCTCATTCCTGAACAGAGATCCAACACACAGTCATCATTTTTACACTGACTATTTTGACACAAAGGCAAGGCAGAAACAAAATTTTTTATGGAAGATAAAATAGGATGACATTCATCTTCACTTCAGTCAACACACCTGCAGAAATGTTATCAGTGGTTTGGAATTAGTTGATTCCTTTGGGGAAAGGAGATATCTCAGAAGGCCTAAATCTTCATTAGGATCTCTCATCTCAGATTCTACATAATTCTAAAAGCATATGGTTTTCATAAAGATTGAATTAGAGATACTCGAGAACAAGTGTTATTAAATCACTTTGAAGTATTTTATTATGTCTAAGAATAGTACTGACAACTGTAAAGATGGGGCACTGGGGATGTTAAAATATAACCTAAATGGTTATGGGCACACACACTGGTTGAAGGAGAGACAGGACCAACAAGGATAGGGAGACCAAGAATCAAGAATGGCAGTTAGCCCCAACTGTCACTCTGCTCACCCTAGGCCAGGGTCTTTGGAACCAGCAGGCAAGGTAAAAGTTTTTAACAGTTTTAATTATGATTTACTAATAAAGGTGGGATAGGGGATTGTACACTTAAAACCCTAAAAGGCAAAACCACAGGGGCAAGGGGAGGACTTGTCTACTTTAGCTCTAATTAACCTAGGCCAGGCTGGGCATAAAGGAGCTGTTCTGGAGTCTCTGGGAGGCTGCATCAAACCTGGTTCCAGCCAGGTTTGACCAGCACAGCTAAGGGCTGAGGGTGGCTTTGAGGGTTCTCACGGTAATCCGAAGATGATCACAGGATGCCAAGAGTCAAGGTGATCCAAGGTATCCCAGTAGAGAGGGTGTGCTTGAGATGCTGTCCACCAGATCCTAAATGCCTCCTCCACTTGGTGCTGCTCTGTAGGTCTTGTTCACTTGCTGAAAGCCACCACCACATAGGATCCCAGGGAATCAGGATGCAGGGTGTCCTTAACTCTGAGATCTCCCAGGGCTAGCAACAGTTTGTGCCAACCACTAATGGAGTCCCTCTCAGAGCACAAGCAACTTCCTGCTCCTTCATTCCATCTTGGAATTCTCCAGAGCCCTTCCTGCTAAGTCCATATAAACTATATGTAACTAATCTTCCTCACAACACTATGGAGAGCACATGGGACTTGGAGTCAATATGACCTGTGTTCAAATCCTACCTCTGACATTTACAAGTTCTGTGTCCTTGGACAAATCACTTGACTTATTTATCTCAGGCTCCAACTAGAACCTAAGTCATAGTCAAGCTTCCATCTGCATATCTAATGTGATGAAAGCAGCTTGAACACTGGAAAATACTCTATCCATGGACAATTCCATATCCTTTTGGTATTCAAGTGTATACAATAGCATTCCATTTTGGGAGCACTCATCGAACTCAAGAGGACAGAAACTACACCAGTGTGTTACTAAAGAGGGGGAAAATACATATCAAAATTTCATAAGTTGCATTATTATTTTCACATTCAATTTATGGGACATGTTGAAGCAAAGAAAACATTTTGTCGAACTAGGTGACCAGCAAGGTTCAGTAGAAAGAATGGTACATGTGGAATCAAAGAATATGGGTTCAAACCTTGGGTCTGCTATCTACCTTTGGTGACCTTAGGCAAGTCAAACCTTCTCTGGGCTTCAGAACTATCTATAAAATGAGAGTATTGTACTACGTGGTCTCTACGGACCCTTCTAGCTCTAAATCTATGAGCCAATGGAACCAAAATATGGACTCATTGATCTTTAAAAGATGCTTAGTGTTACACACATTGTCTACAAGTCATAAAGAAATTTAAGATTGACCAAATTCAAGATCAATTAAAATATCTTCTAGTTTGAGACTTTCATGAGGGATTCAAAAAGGGTCATTAAAGATTCAGCTTTCACAGACCTTATGACACAAATTCATGCTTCAGTCCTTTGGTATTCTTGGTACTCAAGACAATTTAGAGAGTAATCTTTCACACACAAGACAACTCCAGTAACACACACACCACAGGTGGTCATAAACACAGACTCGAAGGAAAAGATACCCAGGAATACTGGATTCATGGAGCTGTACAATTCTTCTAGAAAGAGGCTTGGTGCACCTCTGTAACATTTCCTCTTTTCAACATTCAGATCTGCATCTTTAGGAAAGTACAACGTACCCAGGGCAGATTGGTGGTACAGTGGGTAGAGTGCTTAGCATGGAAGCAGGAAGATTCATCATCATGAGTTCAAATTTTGCTTCAAATATTTACTACTTGTGTGACCTGGGGCAAGTCACTTAACTCTTTTTGCCTCAGTTTCCTCATCTGTAAAATGAGCTGGAGACGGAAATGGCAAACTGCTCTAGTATTGTTGCCAAGAAAACCCCAAACGGAGTCATAATGAATCAGGCATGATTGAAAACAGACAGAACAACAATGCATCAACTGAAACATCACTGGAGGAGATAGCCTTACTCTCTCTGTTTAAAAGTTTCAGAAGAGGAGAAAAGCCACTGTCTTTGTTTAGGGGATGCCAGTAGCTATGACTACCATGGAGCAACTGTTTTCCTTCCTTTCATTTGTGAATGATATTGTGTATTGTAAGGTTCTTATATTTTATTTCTTTTCTTTCTTTTAAATTTAAATTTATTTATCTCTTACATTAAAATCCCTCCTTCTCTCTTCTCCTCTCCCCACACTAGAGAAGGCATCATTTGACAAAAAAGATGTTTTTTTTATATCTAAAACTATGTCTTACTATTTGTGATTCTTCAAAAAATATTTCTGTTGCCATATATGATGGTTCTGCTTGTTTCACTCTTGATAATTTTTTAGGTCTTTCCATGTTTTTCCAAAATGGTCTTTTCTTATAGCACAGTAGTATTCCATAATAATCATATTCCATAAACTTATTTAGCCATTTCCCAACCAGCTTCCCTTCTAAAAAGGAGACATGATCTTGCCTTTCTTCTATGTGCCAAGGAGAGCAATAAGCCTGCCACTGTCAAAATTTCTGCTTTTCTATCAAGCTGGCATGTTGTTCATCCACTGCTTTCTAGAGTTGGGGGGGTTTATCTAAATGTCAGCAACAGCAGCAGCAATAAAAATAAACAACTATTAAGCACTTACTGTATGCCTGGGACTGTTCTAAGTGGCAGCAATAATTAGGAAGGACAAAAACAAAGTTGCTACCCTCAATGAGTCAATATTTTAATAAGAGGAACAACATGTTAACAATTATAGTCACACAATATATACATCGTGTCAGTGGTTGCCAGTCTCAGAGGTAAGGCGTGGGGGTCAGGGATGATTGAGAAAGTTCTCTTGCTGAGGGTAGACTTTGAGCTGTCTGGAAGGAAACCAGGGAAGCCCCGATATGGAGGTGAAAAGAAAAAGCAATCCATGCATGAAAAACATGCAGTAAAAAGGCATGTAGTCATGAGATGGAAGTTTTATGTGCAAGAAATATTAAGAAGGTCACAAGAACTTAGAGTATATGAAGGGGAGCAAAGTGTAAAAAGAAAAAGAAAAAATGGAAAGCTAGGAAGGAGCTAGGTTAGGTAGGGCTTCAAAAAGCCAAATGGGGGGGGGGGGTTCTGTTTGGTTTTTGATTTAACAGGGAACCACTGGAGTTTACTTAGTAAGTGGGTGGCATGGTTGGACCTGTGATTTAGGATGATTGCTTGGGCAGCTGAGTGGAATGGATTGCAATGGGGAGAGAACTGAGGCAGGAAGACCAATCAGTATGCTATTGAAATTGTTCAAGTATGGGGTGATGAAGGCATCTAGGTGGCAGAGTGGATAGAATATGGAGCCTGAAGTCAGGAAGACTCATCTTCATGAGTTCAAATCTTGTCTCAGACACATATTAACTGGGTGAACCTGGTCAAGTTTCTTAATTTTGTTTGCTTTACTTTCTTTCTCTGTAAATTGACCTGGAAAAGGAATAGCAAACAACTCTAGTATCTTTGCCAAGAAAGCCCCAAAATGGAGTTACAAAGAGTCAGAAATGAATGAAATGTCTGAATAACAACAACAAATGTGGTGATGAGGGCATGTATCAGAGTGGCAGCTATATGAGTGGAGAAGAGGGAACATATTGAAAGATGTTAGAAAGTTAGAATCAATATGTTCCTTTCGAGACTTTCCATCCTTTTTCTTTCATAAGCTTTTTTTCCTCTGCCTTTCCCTGAAAAGTCCAGGGTTTACTATAACCTATTCCAACCATTCTTCCTGGAGAGTGAAAACAGGAGAAAACTTTTGGCTCTGATTATTTCTTTCTATGCTCTTGCTACTTAGGGCAGTAAACTCGGCTTACATTTAGGTGAGATCTTCCCCACACCAACTCTCAATTCTACTTGCACAAAGCCAGTATGCTGGTCAGCTTTATTCCTACCTTATTAAATCCTCTAGTTCATGGCATTTGAAGGTCCCTCACCATATGACATTAGAGAAATCTCTACCTTAAGGCCCTGCTTTCTTAGCCTATTATTTTTTTTAAACCCTTAACTTCTGTGTGTTGGCTCCTATGTGGAAGAGTGGTAAGGGTGGGCAGTGGGGGTCAAGTGACCTGCCCAAGGTCACACAGCCGGGAAGTGTCTGAGGCCAGATTTGAACCTAGTAGAGACAATATTGCTTGCTTATATAATATCTATCCATTCATCCATTTACTATCTATCCATCTTTTATCTATCTATCTATCTATCTATCTATCTATCTATCTATCTATCCATCTGTCTGTCCGTCAGTCTGTCTTCCTGTCTGTCTGTCTGTCTGTCCGTCTATTCCCCTATGTTCTGTTGCTTTGACAGAATTATGGGCAGGGATTCACAGTTCTACAGGTATAATCCAAGGGATGTGATTTATTGATTAAAGGATCAACTGGAAGACGATATATGTTTAAAGACAATAGGATTGAAGTTTAGCTTGCAAGGGCTGGACATGCAGGAGGGCTAGAAGAAGAAGAAGAAAGATGTTTTCCAGAATCTGAGGGGTTCTTGTGTGTTAAAAGTACATTTGGGGGCAGCTGGGTAACTCAGTAGATTGAGAGCTGGGCCTAGAGACAGGCATTCCTTGGTTCAAATCTGGCCTCTGACATTTCCTAGCTGTGTGACCCTGGACAAGTCACTGGACAATGGTTACCCCATTGCCTAGACTTTACTACTCTTCTGCCTTGGAACCAATACATAGAATTGATTTTTAAGGTGGCAGGTCAGGGTTTTTTTAAAAAAAGTACATTTGCACTGATTGGCCCCAGGGAACATAGGAGAAAGTTACAAAGAGGCAAGTTGAGGATTAATGGAAAGACAAAATTTTATCATTAACACTGACCAGACTGGACTGCCTAGGCACTCCCTTGCTGGAGGTTTTCCAGTACAGGACAAAAGGTCACTTTGGGGGGGTTATGTTGCAAGGGGCATTATTATTCAGGTACTGGTTAGACGAGATATGCTGAGTTCCTTTCCAGTTAATGCAACCTATGATGCAGCAACATAAAATATTTCTTTGTAAGAGAACACAAAATGCTTTGAGAGTTGAAATACAGGAAAATTCACAATGACCCAGCAATGGCACACACTACCTTCTCCTCACTGAAGTGTCTTTTAACAGTCTCTGCTGCTAAAGTGCTCTTATTAAACCATATAATGACAAGAAATACATTAACATATCAATCATATTCATGTTTAAGTATCTTTAAAGGGAAAAAAAACTTCAGTATAATTATTTTTAAATGAACAGTAAAATAAGTTTAGCCTGTTTTTGAGTGATAACCAGACTGGGCCACTGCCAAGCAGAAGGACAGGAATTAAAATATTTAATTAGAAAGATAGAATTTAAGGAAATGACGGCTGCGTGAAATTGGAATTGGTAATTTCAGCTTTTGGACAGCGGAGAGGTAGAAATTATTACTCTCCACCCAAAATTGTAACACCATTAGAAACATTTCAAGAGAAAACTTTTAATTAATCCTCTCAATCCCCCAAATAATTGAAAAGGACTGGAAATTCCAGGAATTGCCTACTGAAAAAGAAGGGGAGAAAGTCTGATTTGAATCTCAGAGGGGAGGAAAGATAGAATAAGTTGTGAGAGATTGAGCCTGAGTCACAAAGAGGGCACCAGGGACAAAACACTTCATTTGTTGAGCTTGATTTGGCAGTTTTCTGGCTCACACAGTCAAACATGATAGATTTCAGTACTTGAGAGGCGTCCAACAGAGTCTGTTCACCCACTTGTCTATTTCTTGCCCTAAACTCAACCTTACCCTCTTTTCCCTCTCCTTTCTTGCTTGGGCTTCATCAAAACCTCATAAAGATACGTCTTTGCACAGAATACTTCAAATGAAAAAATTAAACAGCTGGGCAACACATACTGACTTCTGGCAGTGGTTGTGGAGAATTAACATTACTTAAAGTAATAAAATCTCAATTTATTAGAAATATACTTAATATTTTCATGGTTACATAGAGATATATTTGTTTTTTGGGTACTATTTTTGGCATTGAAGGCATATATTTGCCTTCAAGAGATAGTATGGAATAGTGAATAGAGAATGATCTTCAGAGATAAGAAGATGTGAGTTCAAGTTGTGTACCTAATGCGTGGCAATACATAACCTCTAAGTATGCAGACAATTTTCTAAGAACACTTGAATACAGTGAGCTATAATGCAAAAAGTGACGTAAAAAGTGCTTTAGAAAAGTGGACAACAAAATACTATGGGGTGAAAAGGAGTATCATAAATGACTGCCTTGGACAGGGAAAACTTCCTGAAGGTTGAATTGAATTGAACTTTACATGGGTGCGGGAGGAGAGTGAATGTTTGTATGAGGACAGATCAGAGTTCAAGTATCCCCTCTGACACATCCTGGTGGTTACGAGATTCTGGGCAAGTCATTTAAACCCTTACTGTCCCAGAAAAAATTCAGTTACTGATTTGCATTGGTTGAATTTCTCATTGGATATTCCTTGTACCAGTAAAATCATAGGTCCAACAGATATTACACCATGATAAAAGAAAATATTATACAACATGCCAAAATATATGTAATATAGCATAATACAATTTACCATAAAATATTATGTAATATAATATCACTAACATAATGTGGTATGCTAAACTATGATATGATACAATATGATATAGTGTGTTAATATAACGATATGACAGATGATAAATAAAATTTAATAATTAATGTATAAAAGGAGAACAATGCAGCTACAAGAAATAGTGTAAGAACAAATAATTGTGCAATGCACAACTGATGATAAAAAGAAGTCCAATGTGTCTATAGCAGAAAATGCATAGAGAAGAGAGATATGAAATAAAGCTAGAAGGGCATGTCAGTACCATATTGAGGTTCAAAGAGCTGAAAATGTGGTAGGCAATGAGAGTCAATGAAAATACTGAGCAATGAAGTGACATCATCAGGTCTATGAATAACTATTAGAAGAAAGGAAAGACAGGATCACCAGTAAGGAGCCTAACCTAATGGTGAAATAGGATGGTAATGGGGGTCTCTGTTAGGGTGTAGCCATAGGGACAGAACAGAAAGTTGAAATGGAATCTATGCTAGAGGGCTAGATACAACTTGTTACTAGCAAGAATTCTGAATAAAGGAGACTGGTGTGAGAGCTAATGTTTGGCATAAAACAATATAATGTCTCACAGTAATGCTTCTCAAAATAAGAACAGGCATGATTGGGGGAACTACAATGAAATTTTATGCCACTTGGAAAAATGGTGTAGATTTAGAGTGTAATTAAATTGTTTATTTTACATATTTTTCTGTTTTTTTTTAATTGCCAGTTGTATATACCTGAATTCCCATGTGTTGTGTTCTTATAAAATGAAGTCCTACTTATTCTGTATTCCTACTATATTCTGTACAGGGCAGAGAGTTATAAAATTACATATATACTTAACCAAGCAATATCATTTTCCAAAGGAGATCAAGGAAAAAGGAAAACAGCTCATATGTTCCAATTGAGGGGATGCCTATCAATTGGGGAATGGCTAAATAAATTGTGGTATGTGATTGTTATGGGATACTACTTCACCATAAGAAATGATGGGCAGCCTAATTTTAAAAAACTTATAAATAACAACAAGGTATAACAAATAGTGAAATGAAAAGAAAAAAAGAGAACATCTTACAGAGTTACAGAATATTGCAAGAATAATTGTGAAAGATACTTCCAGAGAATGGACTGAAAGGTGAAAACATGAAAAACTTAATTTCTATGAATGTCTGTCTCCCGGATGACCCCTTCTGTGATATGGGAGGGGATAGAAGGGTGGACACACTTGTAGATAAATTCTTTTAATAAATTAAGCAATTAATTAAAAAAAAGAAAATTATACCAATTCTGAAGTTAAAAGACTTTTGGTTTGAATCCCCCTTTTTCTACTTCTAACTTGTTTCCCCAATGCTCAGCACAATGGCGGGCTCATAGTAAACAATAAATACTTATTGACTCACTGAATGTATGATTTTTGGAATTTCCTCATCTATAAAATGGGAGGAGTCAAAATGAATAATCTCTAGAGTTCTTTGTCTCTCTCATTTCCATGATCGCAAATGGGAAATAACATCAAGAGGTAAGAAAGAATGATGGAGGAGAACCAAGGGAGCTAAGGCTAGCTGTCCACCATCTTCTTTCTTTGAAGAAGAAAGTTAGAAAAGCTTCTATTAATGAGGTAAAGGAGGAGGGACAGAATGAGTTTGGGAACAAGGGAGGAAAAAATGGAACAACTGCTGTGAGGGATGAGCAAGGGATCAATATGGGTAGATGGTGACCCAAAATGTAATTAGGTGCTAGGTGAAATCGGCACTCATTTCACGACCTTCCTCGGGGATGTGCAGTAGCCCTGGTGCAGTAGTGGAGGTAAAAAGTAGTGGGAGTTACTGCCAAATGAAAATCTGGAAGCTGAGAATAGCAAAAGTTCAAAGAATCAAGGGATTCTGGAAATAATAGTCAAGTAGTATGCTCCATTTGTACTCTTTATATGAAACAGTATGGGGTAGAGGTAAAGATGGGTAAAAAAAACAAGGAGAAGTAAAATAGAAAAATGGGCAGACACTTGTCAGCTAGTTCAAAAGTGGTTAGGTTTGGTGTCACTTCAGGGAACCACAAAACATCTGCCTAATGAATTTCAGGCAGTGTATTTCTCTATTTCCTGGTTCTGTTCTTTTTAGACTCTTGTTCTGACTTTTATAATGCTTTGGGTTGGGAGATTTGAGGATTTCTTTTTAAAAAACACTTACCTTCTGCTCTATTAACAACTCTATTAGGACAAGGGCTGGACAGTTGGTAGTTAAGGGACTTGCCCAGGGTCACACAGCTAGTAATGGTCTGAGGCCAGATGAGAGCCCAGATCTTCCCAACCCCAAGAATGGTGTTCTATCCACTGAGCCACCTAATGGCCCTTGGAGATTTTTAAAAGTACTTTAATAAATGCAAAAATATAAATCTATACAATTCAACAGTATACTTAAGGTAATAACAAAATCAAGGAGAAAATAAGTAAATGAGAACAGTGATTCAAAATAATTATAAAATATCAGCATAAGTCCATCAAGATACATCTAAGATGTGCAAATATAATTATAAATATTACTTAAAAGAAGTAAACAGTGGCAAATTTTAAAAAAAGAAAAAAGATATAAATGTAGCCTGTGAAAAAAGCGAGAAACATAGATTCCACTGAAAGAATTTTATTTTTGTCCAGACCAGTAATTTCACCAGGGTAAGAAAGGAAATACTCTTACCCTACACTACAGCAAGTCCTTGTAACAGTTGTAACAGTTACCTGAGTCAACAAAAATTAAATGAATCGTGTGATGCCAATCAATTGAGAAGCCTTTATTAAGCACCTACTGTATATACATACATGTAGTGTCTGCACTGTGTTAAGCATTAGAAATATAAAATATTTTTTTCTTTTAAAACCCTTACCTTCTGTCTTAGAATCAATACTGTATATTGCTTCCAAGGCAGAAGAGTGGTAAAGGTGAAGGAATAGAGGTTAAGTGACTTACCCAGGGTCACACAGCTAGGAAGTGTCTGAGGCCAGATCTGAACCTTGGACTTCCCATCTCTAGGACTGGCTTTCAATCCACGGAACCACCTAGCTGCCCCCTATTTTGTTTTTTAATGAAACATTCCTAGTTTACAAAAACCATTTGGCTCCAGGCATTTTTAACTCCACAAAGCTGGTTTCTTTGTTCACTATGCCAGCCTTCTCCAGTGCCATTGTACATTCAGACTTCCAAAGCTATATTAAGGGTGGACACCCTGGAATACAATGATTGTTAACTGGATTTGCTCTCCCTCAGCAGGCAGAAACAACTGATCTTAGCACCAAGTTAATAAGAATAATTAACTCAAATAGGAAGCAACTTGTCCAAAGTCATAATGCTAATAAAGTCTGAAAGTAGGATTTGAACCTAGGTTTGAAGGTCAGTCCTTTTTCTATTATGCCATCCTTCCTTTGGGGGTGGGGGATTTGCAAATAGAGTTAATTCATCCTCCTTTTTTCCCATGTACACAAATCCTAATTTGTAGGGAGGAGGGGAAGGGAGCAATCATTTATGAAGTTCCTGAAACTTTACAAATATGACACCATTTCATCCTCCCAACAACCTTAAGAGGATAGTTGCTATCATTATCTCCACTTTACAGCTGAAGAAACTGAGGTGGGCAGAGATTAAGTAACTTGCCCAAGATCTCAAAGCTAAGTATGTCTGAGGTGGACTCAAACTCACATCTTCCTAACTCCACTCCCAGTGCTCTATCCACGTCACCACTTAGTTGCTGTCAATCTAACTAAATTAAAGATCTCAGTAGAACTTCCTTCATTTTTTTTTCCTTCTTGCGTTAAGAAAGCTCCTATGTAGATAAATTTAAAAGACAAAAAGCATTTTAAACTAATCTAAGCTACTAAATAAACCACTGAACTATGTTTGAACCTATACACAATGGGGTACAGATCTGCTTCTGACACCACAGGGGCTGAACAACAGGGCCGGCTGCTTATTTTATCATTCCTTGGAGGAGAAACACTTGTCAGATAGTTTGTGAACACTGTAGAAACAAAACCTCCTGCATCATGCAGACAATTCAAGTGCCCCAAACCAGGTCTCTCCTTTCAAACACAGGCCTGCCTCTTAGTGATCCCATCCCTGAAAGGAATTAGAAACCAGAGGATCGCAGTCTGGCAAAGAAAGAGACAAAATAAAATAAAATCCAGGAATTTCAGCAGCATCACCATAGTCTGGGAAACAGTAAGGATGATCAGTGTTACATAGAGATCGTATAAGATGAATTGATTGTAAACTTGGTTTATTTCAAGTCCTCCATAGTGATTTTTATGGCTTCATGTCACTAAGACAGGCACTGTGATATTCTGGTTAGAGAGTCAGCCATGGAATCGAGGAGCCCTGGGCTGGCTTATTTGATCACAGACAAGTTACTTAAGATCTTAGGGTCTAAGGCAACAGTGAATTATAAGTTACGAGTGAGTTGCCAGTTGTATCAGTAGAGGGAAGATTCCTATGTGTGAATTAGACTGTGAGCTCTTTAAGAGCATGGATTATTTTTTGTCTTTTTTTTTTTTTTGTATCCTTAGTCTTTAGCACAATGCCTGACACATAGTAGGCATTTCATACAAACTAGTTGACTCCGTATTCCCTACAAGGATGAAATCAGGAGTTTATTTTAATCGAACCTACTTGCTCCAACACAGAAATTCACCAGAATGTGCAGTACGGTGGTTCCTTGATAGTACCATTGTAAGGAGATTCTCCTGCATGATGATAAGGGCATCATATAAAAAAAGAATACACTTTCAGAAATGGGTCATTCAGGCAGTTCTCCACTTAGGGAATGGTTGTTAAATAAAAATGTGTTTGTAAAGACATTTTTCATGACTCAGAATGCATTTATAAATGGTAGTTAGGTTCCCAGGCCAACGTACAGAAACAATTACCTCATGATTCTCCTTGTGTATAGTACCTAACAACCATCCAAATCAGTGTTTCCATGAGAAAATATGTTCAGAGGTCAGATTTGTTATGCCAGGAACAAAACCTTATTCAATAGAAGACTGAAGACACTTCCCCAATAGCAAGATGTTAATGGCAGACCCTGTAGCATGGGAAGGAGAGGAAATAGGGGAAAGATTTCTGGAGTATTGTGTTATAATCATATAAGGGAATTAGAGACCTGGGACACAGGTGACGGGGAGGAAGGATGAGGTAAGATGAGGTCTAGAAGAGGTGAGGAAATAGACAAAAGGGATTGAAGGAAATTGGGGATATAAGAGTAGCCTATGGTCCCTTTTAGTAGTTTCATTTCTTTTCTCTGCATTTGCTTCTTGCTACTGATTCCTTTTTGAGAACAAAAATTGGCTAACCTCTCTTCCAATGCTAGAAGACTTGCTAAACCTGACTGTTATTCGGGTCCTTGTTCTCTTCTCTTCTATTCCTGAAGCAAGCACAGATGCCTACTGAGGTCAAGAAAGGGCCATGACTGTGAGATATTTTGAAAAGGAGGCTGAGGTAATCCACCAATCAAGAACATTTATTAAGCATCTATTATGTGCCAGGTTTCATTTGCCTTACCCAAACAAGTTCCCCTGATTCCTTTTAAAACAGCCTAATGCTTATCCTAAAAAAGGATGCAGAGGATATTGTATCACCCTCCTCTACCTTCTAAGCAACACAGTGAATGGGGAAACTGATTTAGAGTTAGGAAGAACTGAGTTCAAATTCTACCTTAAACTCAAATTAATCATTCAAACTGGGAAAGTGATAATCTCTCTCAGTCTTAGTTTCTCCATCTGAAAAAGGTGATCATGATCAAGGCTGTTGTGAAGAGACAATAGAAAGATGATAAAAAAAAATAAGGGTAATATGGGAGGATAGGGAAAAGGTTTGCTCTGTGATGAGATCTTAGGCTGTAGGAAAAACAAGAAAGAGAAGAGAAAGAACAGATTTTATGGGAGGATAAAGAGTGAATCAAACTCTCTTTTTTATCAATCGGCAACTTTTAAGTTAAATAATCAAAAACTTAAGTACGCCTACTTAGTACCTTACCAGTCACTAAACACCTCCAAAAGTCACTGCACCCTTCAGTGCTAGACAAATTTGAAAGACTGAGATTGGTTCCTGTAAAGTGGGGGAGCAACGGGAAGTGATGTTGAGAAAACTGCTTAAAAAAGGTGAGCTCAAGGATTCAGTCATGTACTCTGTGTCAGTGAGCCAGACTGGAGGAGGAGACTCTTTCCTTGGATCTTGTGGTGGTGAGTGGAGTGATTCTTTCCTTGGTTCTTCAGTGAGGAGACCCTCTCTGCTCATCAGTGCTTCAGTGGGACACTCTTTAGCATGAGTTCTAGTGATATTCTTGGTGGTCTTAGCCTCGTGTGCACTGAAGGTTCTCGAAGGTTCTTGGTGGATTCTTCAATGTCTCCTGGCTCTTCAGATTACAGCTTCCTTATTTGGACTTTGGATTCTGGTGAGATTCGCTTTTGGATTTGCATTTGCAGTATTAGGATTAAACTCAGGGTATTTGTAGCTAGGCAGTACTTTCTGTCTCTTTATCTACATTTTTCCATTTTCACTCATTCTACCTCTTTGTAAATAAAGCTGCTAAAAGTCATTTTGACTTAAGCTGTAATATATTTAAATCAGTGACCACAATATTACTTCAGAATTCTTATATTTAGCATAAAACCTAAATTTAAATTCTTATAGGAGAATAGTGTTCTATGAATATGCATAGAAGTCATCAATGTGGCTTATATATAATGGGGATTGCTCATGTATCTATTCTTTTATAAAATCAGAGATCTAGAGTTAGAAGGTATAGCAGAGACCAAGGACTCTAAATTCCATATTTTACAGCTGAGCAAACTGAGACCCAGAGAGGGCAAGTGGACTGCACAACATCATACAGGGGATGAAAATCACAGATAAGATTGTCTTTTTGCAGAGCCAGTATTCATTCCAAGTACCATGTTGCTTCTTTTATATGGCAAAGTACTATAAATATTTTAAGACATAGAGTATTAAAGAGATTCAGGATTAGGAGACCAAGTAAATTTAGTTATTAAAACATTACTTTCCTGTTTAATAATATTATCTTGGAGAGACAAATACATAGTAGATAAATTGCTAAGAAAGAAAGATGGTACAGTGGATAGATCTAGAGTGAGGGAGATTTTGTTCAAATCCAGCCTCAGATACTTACTGTGTGACCCTGGACAAGTCATTTAACTTCTTTGTGACTATTTCCTCATCTGTAACAGGTGGGTGATATTTTCTTATAATTTTTCATTCTTTTGAATTTATTTTATTTGTTTTTGACATCTCCTGAAGTCATTAACTTCGATTTGCCCAATTCTAATTTTTAAAGACTGAATTTCTTCCATGACCTTTTGATACTCCTTTTCCATTTGGTCCATTCTACTTTTCATGACATTCTTTTCTTCATTGAATTTTTGTACCTCTTTTCTCAGTTGACCAATTTTGCCTTTTAAGTTGTTATTTTCTTTTTGCATTACTTTCATTTCTTTTTCCCAATTTTCTTCGACCTGTATTATTTGATTTTTAATTCCTTTTTGAGTTCTTCCAGAACTTGAGACCAATTCCCATTTTTTAAAAAAGTTTTTTTCATGTGGTTGCTTAGATCTCAACATCCCCTCTTGGCTCTGTGTTTTGCTCTTTGTCCCCACATAAAGTTTTGAGAGTTAAATGTTTCTTCTGTTGTTCACTCGTTTTCCTAGACTTTTTTACCTGTGGACTAGGAATTCTGAAAGCTTCTTGATGATTTTAACTCCTCTGTTAGCTGGTAGGAATCCACATTGTGGCACTGTAAGCTATTTTGCCCTGGGAATAGGTCTTCACCACAGCAGCACAGGCTTGAAAGGACCCAGCACTGTGGACTTCCAGGTTTCACTGAAGGCTGTTGTCAGGGTCTGAGACTTCAAGGTATGAGTCTGAGGTGCTCTTTTGTTGCTATAGTATGCATCCCAGGATCCCAAAATTAGCTGATGACCAGTTCCAGAATCTAGAGTAGTGGGGTGAGGCACAATCACTGCTCTGTGTGCAGTTTTGTTTCTAATACCCCCTGTTCCCATGAAAATCAACTCTCTCTGCCTACCTTTCATGTTGTTCAGGAGAGTCCCCTCATGCCATGTTGCTGTTGGTTTTTTACTCCTGTCATTTTGAGGCAGTGCTTAAAGATTGGTTTGGAAGGATTGTCAGAGAAGTTTTAGCTTTCACTGCTAGTAAGCTACCATCTAACAGGTGGATGATAATAGCATCTCCAAGGATTATTGTGGTGGGATCATATTTGAAATGTGTTTTGCAAACCTTAAAGTATAGCATAAATGTTAACTTTTGAGAAGATTAAAATTGAACCTCTATCATTTTTTATTCTGATTTACAAATAATTGATTTTGTCCTATATAGTCCTGCAACTACTTTAAGTCTTGGTTCTATGTCTCTGAACTCAGTTCAGAATTCAGATGGTCTATAATGAGTTGTTAAGAAGTCCAGCTTTCCTTCCTCAAGGAATTTTGCTTATTTTGAGATTGTTGTGAGGGCACAATATCCTTAGCTACCAAGCTATCCTTCAAGGATGTCTGGTTTGCTGTCCCAAAGTCTGGGCTGTTATCTCATACCTGGTTTCCAACAAAGAGCCCTTCTTAGTTTCATGGGAAAGGAAAGAGGGTCATTGCTACTACCAGTTATCAAACTTCCAACCTATCATTTTATTCCCTGAACCTCAGTTATGTTACTAATTATAATTTCCAAAATTTCTGATGCTACCAATCTCATGTGAGAATGGAGGCAAGGGATGGAATTTTTGGAGGGGGAATGGAATTTTGGAAGAGGAGCAGGAGACCAAATGACAGTTGGAAGAGCAGAGACTTCTGGGAGGTTGGACCTAATAAAGGGGTTTTGGGGTGAAGAGCTTATGGAGGGGAGACATAGGGTTCGAGCTCTGGGTTACCTGAAGACATCCTTGTGGTTCCTGTCCTATAGAGAAAACCTGCAATGATTGATTCAATAAGATCTTGATATCTCCTATGTACAAGACAGGTCATTCAGCATTTAGGGATTCTAGACTCCTTGGGGAGAAGTTCTCTGAACCCCTCATTCCTTGAACCTTGCCTCATAGTGTCCCTCATCTAACTTAACAAATTAAATAGATATATAGGCATTAGGATTAGTGGGGAAGGGCAGATGAATCTCTGGATTGAGACAGACTTGGTCTCTCCAGGGTGAAAGACCTGGAAAGGGGAAATCCTTAGGGTTACCTGCACTCACTATCCTCCACCATTATCCTGCACCCATTCCCTTAACCTTGTTACCTACAATAAATACTAGAAAAGATCAGATCGTGTTCAGGTTCATTTGGGAGACTATTAGAGGAAAGAGAGCTGAAGCCAAGTCAGACTGTGTTCCATCTGTGGTGCAGAGGGGGAGGCTTCTGTGAATCCAGGTTCATAACAACATTGAACCAGGTCATCACATACCCCACATTGTGGGGTAACCTTTCCTTCAGCCCCCCAGGGGTGGCACACCCTCCTAGTTTCCCCAATTTCCAAGGGAGCCCCCATAAAAATCTCAGTGTTAGGGGTTAGTTGAGAGTGAGAAGGGGATTGCTACACAGACTCCACCCTGATTTCTAGCTACATCCCCCTCCTCATTAGTCCCCCTAATACACTCATAACCAATGATGTGATTTTTGCATTGTGCACTGAATTTGGGGTGAGGAGTCAGGAGATCTGCTTTACTGGTAAACAGCACCTCAATTATTAAAACATAATTTTTACTGAGAGAAATTTGCCTTAACTTTCCTATTTGGTCATGAATGCTACTGTAACACTATCACCATCATCATCATCATTGAACCTAAGAGTCAGACCTAGGTTTTTGTTCTGCTCCAGACATATATAAAAATCCACATGGCAGAGGTTATTGATAGGTTATTGGGCCTGGAGTCAGAAATACTCTAGCTCAAATATGGCCTGAGATACTGACTAGTTGTGGCACCAGGTAAGTTCTTTAACCTCTGCCTACATCAGGCTCCTAAACTGTAAATAGAAATAATAATAGCACCTTCTTCCTAGAGTTTTTAAGAGGACCAAAGGAGATAATACTTGTCCTTAATAAGGTGCCTGGAATACAGTAGGTACTTAATAAATGCTTGTTCCCTTCTCACCTTCCTTTTCCTGTATGATCTTGGGCAAGCCACCTTACCTAATAAGTCACAGTTTCCTCATCTACAAAATGGTGAAAGAAGAGAAACTAGCTATCATGATTGTTGTGAGGATCCAGTGAGCTGAGTGAACTTTAATAGCTAAAATTAGCTTTGACAGCTTAAAACTTTATCGAAACTTTTAGGACACTATATATATATATATATANTTTCTTCCATGACCTTTTGATACTCCTTTTCCATTTGGTCCATTCTACTTTTCATGACATTCTTTTCTTCATTGAATTTTTGTACCTCTTTTCTCAGTTGACCAATTTTGCCTTTTAAGTTGTTATTTTCTTTTTGCATTACTTTCATTTCTTTTTCCCAATTTTCTTCGACCTGTATTATTTGATTTTTAATTCCTTTTTGAGTTCTTCCAGAACTTGAGACCAATTCCCATTTTTTAAAAAAGTTTTTTTCATGTGGTTGCTTAGATCTCAACATCCCCTCTTGGCTCTGTGTTTTGCTCTTTGTCCCCACATAAATTTTTGAGAGTTAAATGTTTCTTCTGTTGTTCACTCGTTTTCCTAGACTTTTTTACCTGTGGACTAGGAATTCTGAAAGCTTCTTGATGATTTTAACTCCTCTGTTAGCTGGTAGGAATCCACATTGTGGCACTGTAAGCTATTTTGCCCTGGGAATAGGTCTTCACCACAGCAGCACAGGCTTGAAAGGACCCAGCACTGTGGACTTCCAGGTTTCACTGAAGGCTGTTGTCAGGGTCTGAGACTTCAAGGTATGAGTCTGAGGTGCTCTTTTGTTGCTATAGTATGCATCCCAGGATCCCAAAATTAGCTGATGACCAGTTCCAGAATCTAGAGTAGTGGGGTGAGGCACAATCACTGCTCTGTGTGCAGTTTTGTTTCTAATACCCCCTGTTCCCATGAAAATCAACTCTCTCTGCCTACCTTTCATGTTGTTCAGGAGAGTCCCCTCATGCCATGTTGCTGTTGGTTTTTTACTCCTGTCATTTTGAGGCAGTGCTTAAAGATTGGTTTGGAAGGATTGTCAGAGAAGTTTTAGCTTTCACTGCTAGTAAGCTACCATCTAACAGGTGGATGATAATAGCATCTCCAAGGATTATTGTGGTGGGATCATATTTGAAATGTGTTTTGCAAACCTTAAAGTATAGCATAAATGTTAACTTTTGAGAAGATTAAAATTGAACCTGTATCATTTTTTATTCTGATTTACAAATAATTGATTTTGTCCTATATAGTCCTGCAACTACTTTAAGTCTTGGTTCTATGTCTCTGAACTCAGTTCAGAATTCAGATGGCCTATAATGAGCTGTTAAGAAGTCCAGCTTTCCTTCCTCAAGGAATTTTGCTTATTTTGAGATTGTTGTGAGGGCACAATATCCTTAGCTACCAAGCTATCCTTCAAGGATGTCTGGTTTGCTGTCCCAAAGTCTGGGCTGTTATCTCATACCTGGTTTCCAACAAAGAGCCCTTCTTAGTTTCATGGGAAAGGAAAGAGGGTCATTGCTACTACCAGTTATCAAACTTCCAACCTATCATTTTATTCCCTGAACCTCAGTTATGTTACTAATTATAATTTCCAAAATTTCTGATGCTACCAATCTCATGTGAGAATGGAGGCAAGGGATGGAATTTTTGGAGGGGGAATGGAATTTTGGAAGAGGAGCAGGAGACCAAATGACAGTTGGAAGAGCAGAGACTTCTGGGAGGTTGGACCTAATAAAGGGGTTTTGGGGTGAACAGCTTATGGAGGGGAGACATAGGGTTCGAGCTCTGGGTTACCTGAAGACATCCTTGTGGTTCCTGTCCTATAGAGAAAACCTGCAATGATTGATTCAATAAGATCTTGATATCTCCTATGTACAAGACAGGTCATTCAGCATTTAGGGATTCTAGACTCCTTGGGGAGAAGTTCTCTGAACCCCTCATTCCTTGAACCTTGCCTCATAGTGTCCCTCATCTAACTTAACAAATTAAATAGATATATAGGCATTAGGATTAGTGGGGAAGGGCAGATGAAGCTCTGGATTGAGACAGACTTGGTCTCTCCAGGGTGAAAGACCTGGAAAAGGGGAAATCCTTAGGGTTACCTGCACTCACTATCCTCCACCATTATCCTGCACCCATTCCCTTAACCTTGTTACCTACAATAAATACTAGAAAAGATCAGATCGTGTTCAGGTTCATTTGGGAGACTATTAGAGGAAAGAGAGCTGAAGCCAAGTCAGACTGTGTTCCATCTGTGGTGCAGAGGGGGAGGCTTCTGTGAATCCATGTTCATAACAACATTGAACCAGGTCATCACATACCCCACATTGTGGGATAACCTTTCCTTCAGCCCCCCAGGGGTGGCACACCCTCCTAGTTTCCCCAATTTCCAAGGGAGCCCCCATAAAAATCTCAGTGTTAGGGGTTAGTTGAGAGTGAGAAGGGGATTGCTACACAGACTCCACCCTGATTTCTAGCTACATCCCCCTCCTCATTAGTCCCCCTAATACACTCATAACCAATGATGTGATTTTTGCATTGTGCACTGAATTTGGGGTGAGGAGTCAGGAGATCTGCTTTACTGGTAAACAGCACCTCAATTATTAAAACATAATTTTTACTGAGAGAAATTTGCCTCAACTTTCCTATTTGGTCATGAATGCTACTGTAACACTATCACCATCATCATCATCATTGAACCTAAGAGTCAGACCTAGATTTTTGTTCTGCTCCAGACATATATAAAAATCCACATGGCAGAGGTTATTGATAGGTTATTGGGCCTGGAGTCAGAAATACTCTAGCTCAAATATGGCCTGAGATACTGACTAGTTGTGGCACCAGGTAAGTTCTTTAACCTCTGCCTACATCAGGCTCCTAAACTGTAAATAGAAATAATAATAGCACCTTCTTCCTAGAGTTTTTAAGAGGACCAAAGGAGATAATACTTGTCCTTAATAGGGTGCCTGGAATACAGTAGGTACTTAATAAATGCTTGTTCCCTTCTCACCTTCCTTTTCCTGTATGATCTTGGGCAAGCCACCTTACCTAATAAGTCACAGTTTCCTCATCTACAAAATGGTGAAAGAAGAGAAACTAGCTATCATGATTGTTGTGAGGATCCAGTGAGCTGAGTGAACTTTAATAGCTAAAATTAGCTTTGACAGCTTAAAACTTTATCAAAACTTTTAGGACACTATATATATATATATGTGTGTGTGTGTGTGTGTGTGTGTGTGTGTTGTTAAACATGCATACATATATGTGTGAGAGAGAAGAATATAAATGTAAGTGTGACAGCTGTCTTTTAAACTAAATCCTATTGAAAATTTTTTGTTTAAATAAGTAAAGGCTGACAAGATTAAAAAAGGAAAGCAGGTTCTCAGAGTCTTATATCTAAAATGTAGAGAGAATTCTGCCAAATTTATAAGAATAAAAGCCATCCCCAAATTGATCAATGGGCAAAAGATAAGAACAGACAATTTTCAGCTGAAGAAACCAAAGCCACAGATAGGTATCTGAAAAAATGCTCTAAATTACTATTGATTAAAGAAATGCAAACCAAAACAAGTCTGAGATATCACCACATACCCATAAGACTGGCTAATATGGCAAAAGAACAAAATAACAAATGTTGGAGGGTTGTGGTAAGATGCTGTAAACTGATCCAAACATTTTGGAGAGCAATTTGGAATTACACCCTGAGAGTTATAAAACTATGTATACCCTTAGACTCAGCAATACAATTGCTGGGTTTGTTTATCAAGAAGATCAGGGAAAGAGGAAAAGAATCCATATGTTCCAAAATATTTATAGCAGCTCTCTTTGTGGTGGCAAAGAAATAGAAACTCAGAGATGCCCATCGAATGGAAAATGGCTAAACAAATAGTGATATATGATTGTGATAGCAAAATACTGCACCATAAGAAATGATGAACAGGCTGATGTAAAAAAAAAAAAAAACAACTCAGAAAGAACTATACAAGATAATGAACGGTGAAAATGAGTAGTACCTGGAGAACAACATACCCAGGAGAACAACAGAATTAACGTTTGAAGAACAAACTGTGAATGTAACCTCCGAAAAGAGAAAAGAAAGAAAGCTGACATACGAAAGAATTTTTATGTATATTTTGGCCACCTTGACAATATCTTTTGTGATGCAGGTAAGGTGAAGAGGGGCTGTGACACCAGTGGACAGGATTTATTATATAGATTGAAGAAAAATAAGCTAAATGTAGTAAATTTGTGTTTTATTTGTGTACTGACTTCTTTTTTGTATATAGAAATGCTTGTTTTGTAAAATTTGGAATTTTAAAAATAGGAAGAAAAAGATAAAGGAAAAAAAAGAAAGTACACCCTGGGAACAGGTAGGTGGCTCAGTAGATTGAGAGCCAGTCCTAGAGACGGGAGATGGTGGATTTGAATCTGGTCTCAGATACTTCCTAGCTGTATGACCCTGGGCAAGTCATCCCATTGTCTAGCCATTCCTATTCTTCAACTTAGCACCAGTACAGAGTATTGATTCTAAGACAGAAATGATGGATTAAAAAAAAAGAAGAAGAAAGTAAATCCTAACTTTCAGTCATTTTAGGAGATTGTATATGGTTCAGAGAACTTGAGGAAGTAATTTGCCCAGTGCCCTGTAACAAAGAGTAACAACAGCTATCATTAATATAGTACTTAAAAGTTTATAAATCAACAGGTCTATGTATATATATACACATATGTGTATCATGGGTGAACCAATGCAATCAATTTGGCGATGGTTTATTTTTGGACAGTCCTGGTTTGGGCAAATACTGCTATCATTACAAACAGGAATTCTGGAAATGAGGAACTGCCATTGTGCTAGGGGGATATATATATATATATATATGTGTGTGTGTGTGTGTGTGTGTGTGTGTGTGTGTAATATGTATATACATATATATGTGCATATATAATATAAATATATGTATATATACACATATAGACGCACTACATAATAGCACCGAAGGAGAGGATCTACTTTCCAAGACAGAGTTCTCCCATCTACAAAAATCATATATCCTTGCCAGATGTAACATGCGATGTGATACTATCTTAACTGTCTTGTAGCCTACATTAGCAATTCTCCCTTCCTGCAGCTAAAACTGCTTGGAAGCTAAGCATAAGATGTAGTGCAAAGGATAATGGGAAACAATATCACTATATTTCCTCTTGGGTATGGAAAATAAACTCAAAGACCACAGTGAACAGTTGGAAAGCTGTAAGGGGCTGGTGGGAAGAGTACACACAGCAAAATTACATCTGTTCATTTTTCATCACATGGATGGGATAACGACATTTAATTTTTCATAATGCAAAGCTTCCTTCTGAGAAAACAGAAATTAAGTTACTCGAATCTTGCCGAACATCACCAGAATGAGTTCTCTCCATTTAAGAAAATGCTTTTGGCCACTAATGAAACTTCCAATCAATGTTAAGTTAAACCAAACAAAAGAAATGAACATGCAATGAGATAATAAACCCCTTTATAAGCCTCTTCCATGTCATTTCTAAATGCTAAACGGCTAACCTCTACCCATAAATTTACCTGGAGTGTTCTAAATTGAAATGACTATAAAATTCAATATCATTTTAATAGGGACTCAAAGGCTTTCTGTAACCTTACGTGGTATTAAATAATTTAACTCACACTCCATGTATTACTTGAATAAAAAAATTTATGTGGCCTAGAAACTACCAATTCAGACTAATTCTGACATGAAACTTTCACCAGGGACCTAATACAATGCTGGGGATATTTTTTAAACTTGTTCTCAAATTCTGGTCACTTTTGCTGAGAGACAGGTAGAAAGACAGATAGATAGATAGATAGATAGATAGATAGATAGATAGATAGATAGACAGACAGACAGACAGGCAGGCAGGCAGGCAGGCAGACAGACAGACAGACAGACAGACAGACAGACAGACAGACAGACAGACAGATAGATAGATAGATAGATAGATAGATAGATAGATAGATAGATAGAAAGAATGTGGACAGATAGAATGTGGAAAGGTAGGTAGACTGATTTATATACCATATGTATACACACATACATACACACAAATAACAGTTTTTTATGGGGACTCTTGTTTATTCTGGGACCGAAAACCCAGGAGGCAACTCAGTATACAATAAAAGACTTGACCCAACCAGTCAGAAGACTTAAGTTTCTAATATCAGCTCAATGATCTTTAATCATTATGGTATACAATTTCCTCCAGTTAAATGAGTGAACTGGGTGATATTAGCTACGATGTTCTTCTTCTTCCTCCTTTTACTCTGTTCATTTGGCCTGATGTTGTAACCCAAAAAGTAGAATGTGAGTTTCTTAATACTCAATGACAGAAGGGGACAGCTAGGAGACTCCCAAGCCAGGCACAGAGAAAGATAGTCCTCAGTTTCAATCTGGCCTAAGACATTTCCTAGCTGTGTGATCCTGGGCAAGTCACTTAGCCCCCATTTTCTAGTCTTTACTGCTCTTCTGTCCTGGAACAAATATACTGTATTGATTCTAAGATAGAAGGCAAAGATTTAAAAAATGTTTTAATAGTCAATGACAGAAGAGATGCATACAGACAAGTGTGATTTTGTTAGCACAGAAAATTTCCATTCTAGAAATGGGTTATACAAAAAAAAATGACTAAATGTTCAAAAAATCCCTTGATTCAGAGTTCTCACTGCTAGATATATGTTCCAAGGAAGTCAAAGACAGGAAGTTTGTTCTGTATACACCAAAAAATTCATTTAGTGTGGTAAATTCATGTGTGTGGTAGTGGGATAAAAGGGCAGCTCAGAATTAGAAACTAAATAGGAACCTATCATTTATTTGGAGAACGGCTAAGCAAATTTTGACATGTGAATGTAATGGAATTTCATTGTCATAAAAATGATGCATGGAATGAATTTAGAGATAAGTTTGAAAGCTTATGGGGGCGGAACAGAGAGCCCTTACTCCATTCTGGTAAGTTCTTCCCTTATCCACAATCAACATGATGAGATTATATTGTTTGGATTTTTTTGGAAGAACATTTTCTAAGGAGGTAGACAAGCACTCTTACTAAGAGGATAAACAAAACTTCACCAACTGGTGCCCAGTGCCTGGGACTGCCTCCAGCATGACTATCAGTTGAGAGCAAGAAGGGAAAATCACCCTTTCAGTATAATCTTGTGGTGACAATTGCTGGCCCTTTCTCTTTCCGTATACTCTCTCAATGAGGGATTTCAAGTCGAAAGGGTGTGTGGATATGACTTTTCTGCCCCATGCCCATGAAATGCAAAGCAGAAAGTTCTCAGAGGCAAACGGAAAAAAAAAAAAATCTGAGGATTTAGGACATGTATTTCCTTGGACAAGCCTCTCTTTGCCCCAGGTAAATCTCTAAATTGAAAAACAATTGAAGATTGTAATGGATAGACTCCATCACAAGTTCCCTACAGCTATAAAATTACAGGTTTGGAGGTATGTTGGTTTTTCTTTTTTTAACAAAGTTTATTTTCCATAATCTCTGCTATCCAATAAGCATAATCTAACTTTGGATTAACCAAAACCATGAGTTTAAAATAGTTTCATGGCTTTGTGGGCTCAAGCAGGGCAATATGCCCTTAAGTTTTATCCACAGGGATCTCAACAGTGGGTTCATTTGATCATTCCAGGTATCTTTTTTTTTTTTTTAAGTTTGGGCAGGGAGGGTTAAGGGAAGTACAACTGGACCTGTGTATATATCTGATTATAGAATTCCCAGTATGAAAACTCCCTCCACCAATGCAAATCAGCCACTCATTTGCAGTTTTATAGTTTAAGATGCATAGGAGCACTGAGAAGTTATTAAGGGATATGCCCGCTGCTCAAAGTCAGCTTTCTATTTGCTAACTCTGGTAACACAAACTTTTATAATTTATGGAGTAAATATGAATGTTTATTCCTTTAAAGTTTACACTAAAAAGATTTAATGGCTAAAATCACATGTAATCCTGAATTCCAACTTTATATAAATATAACTTATGTCTTCATACCTTTTAAATACTTTTTAGGATCACTGTATCATTGATTTAGAAATGAGAGGGACCTTGGAAACTATCTTATCCAACCCCTTCAGTTTACTCTTCTGAAAAATGAGACCTACTAAAATTAAGTGATTCACCAAAGGTCAGAAAGAAGCCGGGAAGTGGTTTACTTATTATGTTGGGGCAGTTCGGTGGTTGAGTGGATGGAGAGGCAGGCCTAGAGATGGGAGGTCCTGGGTTCAAATCTGGCCTCAGATATTTCTCAGATATGTGACCCTAGGCAAGTCACTTAACTCCAATTGTAGCCTTTACCACTCTTCTGCCTTGAAACCAGTATACAGTATTGTTTCTAAGAAGGAAGATAAAGGCTAAAAAAAAACAAAAAACAAAAAACAAAACAAAAAAAAAAAAAACAATTACTGTGTACCAGGTACTTTAAAAACATTATCTCATTTGATCTTCACCATAACCCTGCCTTGCAGGTAGTATTATTATTTCCATATTACAGTCTTAAAAAAAAAACAAGCTTTAAGTGACTTGCCCAGGGTCACACAGCTTTTAAGTGCCTGAGGCAGGATTTTAACTCAGGTCTTCCTGACTACAGCTTAGCATTCTCTCCACTGTGGCACCTGGCTCCCTCAAAGTGTCTGATGTGAGACTTAACATTGCTCCTCCTTACCAGGAGGGTGACATTAATTCTACTGTAATGCTGCTTAGAAGTTGTTGAAGGACTTTCATGCACTTTTCAAGATAAGTGAACTAATGGTAATGCCTGGAAAGTAATAAATGACAGGAAAGTGGCTGTCCACATAGGTCTCAGAATTCGACATCAGGGAATCCTAGTCCAGCAGAAAGAGGATCCTGGTTCACATGAATGTTCTACAGCAGGGGTCGGCAACGTATGGCTCTTTCTGCAGGAGCCATAAAGTCAATTTTTTTTCAGGCGCTATTATAGGAGCCGCACTGTGAGCACTGGACGGCTCTCACGAAATGACATTTTAGAAAATGTGGCGTTTATGGCTCTCATGGCCAAAAAGGTTGCTGACCCCTGCTCTACAGCATACTCCCTTCAGAACCTTGGACAAGACTCTTACTGACTAGGCCTTCCAGAGGGGTTAAACTAGATGACCTCTGAGTGTTATTCCTGTTGGCTCCCAGAGGAGCAGAGGGCACTTCTAATTCTAAATTAATGTTTAAGGATGATAACACTTCACTCCATGTTCATTTTGTATTTTCCAAAGTACTGTGAATAATACAGGTTTGACTTATTCTCCTTCCTACCACATTTAACGCTGCAAATATTTTCTGTATCTTAAACAAATATTGAGCCTTTTTGAAATTTTTAAAAATATGAACCTCTGATTTAATCAGATCATGAATTTCCTGTACAAATGAAGTCTTGGGACACTCAAGGATAAGTGACTTCTCAAGGGTCATAAAGCTCGTATTTGTCAGAGGAAAAGACTTGAACTCAAGTCTTTTTGATAAGGAGCCTGGCTTTTCATTCACTAAGCCATTTTGTCTCTAATTTTATAATTAGCATGCAAGTGAATTTATTTCTCTGGAGTGAAAAACAACAACAACAAGGTCTTATGATATCTATCCATTTAAGTAGCATCTATATCAATTTCTTTTTTGCTAATTCCAAAAAGGGCATTATTTGTTTGCCATTTAGAAA
This sequence comes from Gracilinanus agilis, assembly GCF_016433145.1. Classification (NCBI taxonomy): domain Eukaryota; kingdom Metazoa; phylum Chordata; class Mammalia; order Didelphimorphia; family Didelphidae; genus Gracilinanus; species Gracilinanus agilis. Next base: position 250,931,764 of record NC_058134.1, read on the forward strand.
ATATTAAGATTAAGGTAATCTGGGGGAAGAAAATTAATCCTTAGCAAGAATAAAGTAAATGTACATAATCATGTCCTGATCTTCAGACGTCCCTCTTGTCTGAACTGTGCACTGACAGATCAATAGTGTGAAATCACATTAGAAACCTGCTATAATTAATATCCAGTGAAGAAACAATGTGACACGTCACATCCTCAGTCTATCTGAGCAGAACTGGGGAACCACAGGCATGAACCATCATGCCCCTTGTCAGCCATGTCAAACATGGCTGGTAGCTTGATTGCTTTTGCTTAAATTCTTTTTTCTTTGTAGGTATCAGGATTCAGTAGGATGATGAATTGCTAAATGACTGTGATATAAAAAAAAAGTCACATTTAGTGTTTTCTTTTGTTTTTTTAATCAACCAGACAATAAGAATTTATTAAATGCCTACTATGTGCCAACCAATGGAGTAGGCTGTAGGGATATAATGGAAGGTAAAAGATAATTCTTTTTCTCAAGGTGCTCTCAATTAAATGGGGAAGACAACATGTACAAACAAGGTATAAACAGGACAAATAAAAAACATTCTACAAAAGGAGGGCACTAGAATTACGGGGGATTGGGAAAAGTTTCCTGTAGATCAAGTTTTACCTGGGACTTGAAGAAACAAGCCAATCACTTCCTAGCTGTGTGACCTAGAGCAAACCATTTAAATCCCATTTCCTAGCCCTTTCTTCTCTTCTGCCTTAGAACTGATACTTAGCATTGATTTTAAGATAGAAGGTAAGGATTTTTAAAAAACAAGCCAGGGTTGGAAGGAGGCAAAGATGAGGAGGAAAAGTATTCCAGGCATGGGAGAGAGCCAAAGGGATCTTCCCAAAGAGAAGAGATGGATGGGGGTAGCTAAGTAGTGCAGTGAACATAATAACTAGTCTGGAGTCAGGAAGATCTGAGTTCAAATGTGATCTCAGCTACATTTTACCCTGTTTGTCTCAGTTTCCTCATTTTTTTAAATGGAGGAGAAATTTAAAATGGAGGAGAGAATTTCCTTCCTGAAGAAGGAAATGGCAAACTACTCCAATATCTTTGCCAAGAATACCCTAAATACAGCCACAAAGAGTCACAAACAAATGAAAAGCAAGGACAATAAAAACAAAAGAGACGGAGTTTCATGTTTAGAGAACAACAAGTGAATCAGTGTCATTGAATTAAAGGATACTTTGGGGGAGGGGGAGTCAGGAAGTACAAGGAGTAAGAAGACTGGGAATGTTTTGAGGGGAGGTGATGAAGAGATTTGAATACCAAAGATAGGATGTTGTATTTAACACTGGAATTGATTGGGAGCCCTCTGCAGTTTACTGAGTGAGGGGAAGAAAAGGAAACATGATGTATTCCTTTTTAATTATAGCAAAATATCATAAAAGCCCATTATAAATAGTGAATAAGGCAGCTTTTTTAAAATTTCTGTCTCCAGCACCAACATAAAAAAGCCTCCTAAAATGTTGACTTTCATATCGCTTTTACAAAATGGCAAAAAATAGGATATGCCATTTCCTGATACCAAATATTGTGTTCTTTTCACTAATGATCCTCTCTATTAAGAACTATAATCAAGACCTGATTATGCCGTATTACATTTACAGAACTTTTGAGTTTAATATCTGAATTTTGAATCTAGCAAATGCCTAATGGAACACTCAACTCAATATGGAATTACCTGCAAAATACCATTTAGAACATCCTAGCTAAGATGCATCTATGGCAGAAATTAAATTATACCAATTGTGCATCTTCGGAACTTGAAATCAATTCTGTTTCAAGTAGTAATGAGTTTTGGAGTCAAAAGGTAGTTGGTTGAATATATATTAATAAAATGTGACAGTGTGAAATCATAGAGACACATAGTCCATCTTCTTTGTCCTAGGAAAAGTTATTATGCTTGAAAAGAAAAACCGATGGGTACATAAATCTCTTAATCCCAGCCTCAAACACTCTTTTTACCTGGCACCTAATTTGTTTGTTCGTTAGTTTCAATTTGGCTCTTGAGTTAAATCAAAAAATAAATTACACACTATTTTTTAAAAGCAGCTAAATCCAATATCTGTCTGTCTGTCTGTCTGTGTCTGCCCTCTTTGTCTATATGTCTATTTATCTATCCAAATACAGATAGATGTGTGTATGTTAAAAAATTCTGTGTCATCTCTATGACTCTGTGTGATCACAGATCTCTGCAATAGTATTTTACTAATGCCAAGATAATATGATGTTTCATAGGAAAGATTTAGGACATGAATTAGCACTTGCCTAAATAATGTTTTCATGCAAGAGACTGTCAGTTCAGCCTAATAATCCTACTGATTATCTTTCTAACATAATTCTACAGCATGAGCCCAGAGAAAAAAGGTCAACAATGTACATGAGCTACTTAACCCACATCCTTCTCTCATTATTCTGATTAAATCCCTGGTTATCCCCTTTCTCTGTATACATTTTTTGAATAACTTTTTTATTATTTTTTTCTACCCTTCAATTTTAAAGCTTTATGTTGGAAGCTGGCCATTTTTTGAATGAGGATAATTCTAGCATTCACCTCTAACATGAACAGCTGGGGTAAAAGGACTTTCAAGGAACACTTCAAATGAGCATGGTGACTTAAAAATCATTGAGGGAAGCCAGATGCTTTCAATTTTGACCTTTAGTGATTCAAGGCAGGGAACTTTCTCTATAGCTAGGCCTTTTGAATGCCATTTTCCCTTAGATAGCATTAAAAAAAATGATCCTAGTGAATTCTGGGGTACAGGGCACTGACTCTGGAATAAGAATATCTGGGTTTAAATGCCACCTTTGACCATAACTACCTGTGTGATGTTGATTGGGTCACTTAGCTTCCCTGGGACTCAATTTCTTCATGTGTAAAATGTGAGGGTTAAATTAGATTGGTCTCTTATACTTTTGATCTTTTAAATTTAAATTTATCGATTTGTTTATTACATTAAAATATCCATTTTATGCTATCCTCCCCAGTTAGAGAAGACCTCATTTGACAAAAAAAAAAAAAAAATATATATATATATATATATATATACATATATAAAACTA
>NC_058134.1:250937611-250977643 GCF_016433145.1 Gracilinanus agilis
ACCTTTGACCATAACTACCTGTGTGATGTTGATTGGGTCACTTAGCTTCCCTGGGACTCAATTTCTTCATGTGTAAAATGTGAGGGTTAAATTAGATTGGTCTCTTATACTTTTGATCTTTTAAATTTAAATTTATCGATTTGTTTATTACATTAAAATATCCATTTTACACTATCCTCCCCAGTTAGAGAAGACCTCATTTGACAAAAAAAAAAAAATATATATATATATATATATATATATACATATATAAAACTATGTCTCATTGATTTCTGTTTGTCAGTTCTTTCTCTGGAGGTGGATATGCATAAGTCATAGAAAATGGAGGAATAATGTCAGATTAAACACTAAATATATACATAAGCACACATGTGTATACATGTACATATATTTACACACATATAACTTTGAACTTATTTCTTACATAATTCAAATTTATAATGCTCAACTTAAATATGTTTAAATATACAAATATGTGTGGATATATGTGAAAAAAATTAGTAAATATGATATGAAAATAAACACAAAGAAACCTGGAATTTTAAAGACTAATCATTTACTAGTATCATAGACTTTAACAACAGTTTTGTGGTGAGTAGTAGGCAATAGATTTCTAAGTATAGCTATATAAAGCATTAATGATGTTTAATAAATCCCCAAGGCTGGGGATGAAAAAGGCATTATTACTTTTAACTGAGACCATTCTTTTTTTTTTTTTAAACCCTTAACTTCTGTGTATTGGCTCCTAGGCAGAAGAGTGGTAAGGGTGGGCAATGGGGGTCAAGTGACTTGCCCAGGGTCACACGGCTAGGAAGTGTCTGAGGCCAGAAACTCAGACCATTCTTAAGCAGGGTAGATTCCAGATTGTATGTATCTCTCCCTTCAAAAATAAAAACGAAATCCAGATATAGACAATATGGCCCAAAACAAAAGAGAGCCTGCTCCTTCTCCCCCATTGTAGGGTGGGGAAGGGGCACAGTATGTGCAAGAAGTATCAAGATTCAGACCATTATCGTGCAGAAACTAGTATCATTTCCATTTTCAGAACTTTTATCAGTGATTCCCTGGACCACAGATTTCCCAGACAAACCAAAAGGGGGAACAATGTATATACTCACAGATTATAGAGCATATCCGCCATGTTGCTACGGTAGTACAAAGCATTTCTATAGGCGTTCTCAGCTTCAGAAATCTTGCTCTGGCTCTTGAGGACATTTCCGAGGTTACCCCATGCTGCCAAGAAGAGAAAGCAATACTTAGGAAGAGCTAGGACCCATTGACATGGGATAAGGTGTCAGACCATTGGCAGGTTACCTCAGGGTGGAGGTGGGAGAAAAAAAAATCCTTCCCACAACATTTGTAAAAGGCGATTCTTTTCTCAAGTATGCTATCATTTCATGAAACCAAGATAAGAAAAAAATAAAGATACGAAAATATTTAAAGTCATTGTTATTCCTTAAATCAGATCTACAATGTGTAGAATTCATTATAAGGCCAAGAATAATGTTTTCCTAAGAACTCCCAACTAAGATCAAGGATCATTGTTTTAGGGCTGGAAAGGTATTCAAAGACCAGCTAATCCAATCCTGTCACTTTACAGATGAAGAAACTACAGACAATGGAAACTGTGGAAATGGGAACCTTAGAAATCATAAAATGTTAGAATTTATTTGCTAAAAATAACTGATTTTTTTACATAAACATTTTAAGTAAGGTTTGTCAGTCACTCTTCATGAATTATCTCACTTATAGCTCTTTCATATCTGGCTTCTGTACGTATCACTCAACTGAAATTGTTCTCTATATAGTTATCAGTATATATTTTTTAAAGTTATTTATTGAATTGATTCAACAGAAGGAGCTGAGTGGTACAGCGGATACAGCAACAGACACAGAGCTAAGAAGACTTGAGTTCAAATCGGGTCTCACACAGTTTCTAGTTTTGCATTCCCAGACAAGACATGTAAATTGTTTATCTTAATTCACTGGAGAAGGAAATGGCAAACCAGTCCTTTATCATTGCCAAGAAAATCACACAGACAATATTGTCCGCGAGGTCATGAAGAGTCAAACTCAACAGAACAGCAACAAAGTCAATCAGTTTTTCAAAGAAAAGCAAGCTACATGTAATGGAGATTTATAACTTTTAGGAAATTCTCTTTTTCCATTCTACTTTGAGTATGGAAATTTCCATTTTCTTTGGTGTTAAAATTCAGAATATCCTTTCCTCAAATACTTATTTCTCTTAACCTCATAAAATATATTTAAGGTACTTAGGTGGCACATTGGGTGGAAGACTGGACCTGAAATCTGGAAGATCTATATTGGAAAATCTAAGTTCAAATCTAGACTCAAACACTTACTAGCTGTGTGACCTTGAGCAAGTCACTTAACCTGTTTGCCTCAGATTCTTCAATTAGAAAGGGAGCTAATAAGAGCATCTACCTCCAAAGGTTGTTGTGAAAATCAAATGAGATAATATTTGCAAAATGTTTAACTCAGTGCCCTAGCCCACAGTGGGTAATATATAAATGTTTGCTGCTCTTACTACTACTATTATGTTCTAGCCCAGCAGTTCTTTACTAGGTGCCCTGATATATTCATGTGATTAAAGTTATAGCTGGCAGCTTCTAATGGGGAACCAAAAATAAATCTGCCAAGAAGCAAGTAGCCATTCGAAGAGTGGATCTGAAGTGTCTACTTTGTGGTTCACGTAGGAGTTTATTCTAAGCAAAAATGAAAAATTCTCCCTCGTCAACATGCCTTCTTTCATAGATAATTGCTTCTTAATACTACATTTAGTTGAACAGATTTCAGCTTTCTCAGGAGCTGACAAACCTAAAAGTAAAACGATCACTCACTTTTGTTTATATGACAAATAGATGCTGTCAGTGTTTCCACACTTTCAAATACTTGTGTGATTTATTATATATCAGATGCAGAACTACACTCACAAAGATACTGTAATGGAAAGATCACAGATGTAAATATTAAGCTACTATGAAAAAAGATCCAGAAAAGGAAAGGAAAATGCTCATTTTCCTCCAAGTGGTTAGTAATTAACTCTTGGGACAGAAGGTGTTTATCGATTCCATTCAATTGAAAACATGAGGGGTGAACAATTTTATAGCTGAGCTAACAACAACAGCAACAAACATTTAAAATAAACTGAATACACAATATAATTAGAAGAGAAAAGGGGAAAGGTAGGGTAATTCAAATGTGAAGTGTTGAAAAATGGCAGTGACTGAAAAGTGGGACATAAGAGAAATGATTTGCATTGATATAATTGGTCCGTTTATGACATTAACCAGAAAATCCGAGTGACTAACACAATAGAGTGGGAAAAATGTTCAATTCAGAATTAAGAGACCCTTGTTCGAACCAAGATAAGCTTCTACTTATCTAAGGTATCTAACTGGCACATTGGATCGAGCTGAGTGTTGGCCTGTAGTTTGAAAGATCTGAGTTCAAATTTGACCTTAGAAACTTGTTAGCCGTGAGACGGCAAACAAATTATCTAACCTTTCTCCCTCAGTTTCTTCATCTATAAAATGGAGTTAATAATAAGCACCTGCCTTGAAGGGCTGGTTGTTGTGAGAATAAAATTAGATAATATTTATGAACTTTAAGATGCTATGTAAAAATGAGTGCTCTTACTATTAGCTTGGTGAGTAACTCAGACCCTTCGGCATTCAGATTCTTCAAACATAAAATGAAAGGGGTAGATTAACTAGTCCTCTGAGGGTTTTTTTCAGCTCTAGATCTATGATTCTATGATTGATTCCATTGAAGAACAAAGTTGTCTGGTTGCTACAACTTCATGAAGACATCAAGATGTTTCAGATAACTGACTATTCAGAAGTGTTTGTTAAAAGCCCTGATCCCAAGGAAACAACATCCAACCTGGTTACAGTTATTCAACAAAATACATTGTTGACTATTTGAAAAACCTCATATGAATACTTTCCCAGAAATGTTATTATTAAAAGTAGGAGAGATATAGTGTTGTGTAGTGTGTAGGAGCCCTGGATTCAACTCCTCGCTCCAGTAAACTCTGGCTGTGAAATCTTAGACATGTGTCATCAAACCTTTCAGAATCCCAGGCTATAAATTTTCATCTCAAACAATCTACAAAACAGTTTGTAAAGGGAGTCTCCTCCTTGAAAATTGCCTCTATCAATGAAATCAGGGAACCACTACCCTTCCCCCGAAGGCTGACAATTTAATTGACAGATTATCAATTCCACTAGATATGGACAATTCTGAAAAATGGGACTGTTGACTTCTAAGCAACAAATCCAATAGGAGGAAATTAAATGTTACGGCAATAACATAGTTGTCTATTAGATGGGACTTCCAAAATTAAAGCAAAGATATCAAATTGGGATTATTTGGAGCTCATGTCCTCTCCTTATAGTTCTTCCTTTACACTAAAATCACAAGAAAGGAATGGAAAGAAGATACAAGCTGCCCTTTTTTGGTAAGTTTAGTTATTAGCAAGTTAGCAAGATTATTCTAAGAGCCCTATCCTATCTCCCCCCAAAAAGGAGTTGCTTTTGTTGTTGCTCTGTTTCATTTTAAAGAGAAAGCTTCACTGTTTGAAGCAAGGGCTCTTAAGTATCATAGATTCACTTGGCAGGAATGACTATGGATTTCTCAGGAAAATATATTTACATGCATAAAAATGTTCACGGATAAAAAGGACAGCAATAACACTGAAATACGGTTATGAAAATTTTTACTTAAAAGTGTTCATAGACCACAGATTAAGAACCCATGGTTTAAAGGACAGGGATGAAAGGAGTTTTTCTTTTTAGTAAGAGTTTGGTCCTAGATAATAAAGTGTCATAAAGTGAGATGGTTGGTCAAATATTGTACTATTTACACAGAGTTCCCCTTGAGGAAGATATCATAATAACCAAGGACATACAAAAATACTGGCCTCAGATTTCTTACCTATAAAATGGCATAGATGATGTTTAAGATTCTTAACTTCTCTAAATCCAGTGGTTTATTTCATTGTACCCCATGGAATCTCCTCTTGCTACTTTCAGTAGTAAGCCTTCTTGGTTGATGGGGACCAAACTTGGGGCAATAGTGAGTGATTGACCATATTAATTATGTAGATATCTTTTTATGATATTTTATGCATCACTTTCATCTTTATTAGAAAAGGTAATGAAAATGATTCTATAAGTGAGAAACTAATTTTAAAAAAAATCTAAAAATAAATAAATAAACCATTATGGAAGCATTTTAATGGGTAGAATTCTTTTTAGTTTTGCAATTTATGTTTACTTTTAGAAGCAAATTACTTTTTCCCAAGGGTAGGAGCAGCTGGCTCAGTGGATTGAGAGCCATCCCCAGAGATGGGAGGTCCTGGGTCCTAATATGGCCTCAGACCCTTCCTAACTGTGTGACACTGGACAAGTCACTGAACCCTTATTGCCTAGCCTTTAATGTTCTTCTACCTTGGAACCAATACACAGTATCAATTAAAAAATGGAAGGTAAGGGTTGGGGTTTTTATGTTTGCTTTTGTTTTTTAAAAAGGAGTATAGAGGATTGTGTAGTCATAGACATAGTATTGAAAACGTCTCTCAGGTCATTTGGTCTAACATTATTTTATACATCAGGAAATTGATGCTTGAATACTCATCATTTTTGTGGGAAAAACAATATCTTGATCAAAGCAAACTCCCTATGGTTTAATAAATGAGCACCAATTTCACCTTAGGGAACTTCATCACCTGGATATGAAAAATTAATTTAAACAAAAACTATTTTCATCTCTAGTGAATGATAACTTTGATCTAATTTTCTTTACCTAGATTACTTAGGTACTACTAACCATAAAGAGGAGAGAATTTGAATCAAAGACCTCTGACTATTGGGCCAATGATGGTTTTATTATGCCTTAATCTGGTTTTGCATCTTTTTGAATAAAAAAAATAATATGCACTTATATATCTATAAAAAGAGTATCATTTTGAAATTTTATAAGTTTAATTTTTTATACAATTATTTTTTAAATTCATTTTTATAATAAGAATATGTCAACAGATTACTTTTAGTGAATCTGCTTATAGTGGATAGAGCGACATGTACAGAGTCGGGAAGACACAAGTTCAAATCCAGCCGCAGACACTTACTAGCTCTGTGACTCTGGGCAAGTCACTTAACCATGTTTGACTCAGTTTCCTCATTTATAAAATGAGCTGCAGATGGAAATGGAAAACCAATGTTGTATCTTTGCCAAGAACACTCCAAAGGGGTCACGAAGAGTTGGGCACAACCATAACAAGTGAACAACAACAATATGGATCTTGGCTTATCTGGAATTCAAGTCTTTTGAAAAGCAAAAGTGTTTAAAATTCATATGAAATCATTCTCTTAAAAATTAAGGAAAAATGCTTTCATAACTATGATAGTAGTCAAGTGTGGTGGCAAAAGTTCACTGTCCTTGCTACTAATGAGGCTGAGGCTGAAAAATTGCTTAAGTTCAGCCCTGAGCCACAGTAGGACTATAGTTAATCAAGTATCACCAATATGATGAGCCCCAGTAGCAGAGGGCCACCAGCCTAATTAAGGAAGAGTGAATATGCCAAGACTGAAAAAATGCAGCGAGGTAAGTCTGTTGTGCCAATCAGTTTTGGAATCAGGTCCAGGCAGGGTAAGATTGCAAGTTATTATTCAGTTATTTTCAGTTGTCTGACCCTTTGTGACCCCATTTGAGGTTTTCTTGGCAAAAATATTAGTGAGTGTTTGCCATTTGTTTCCCTAGCTCATTTTACAGATGAGGAAATTGAGGAAAACAAGGTTAAGTGACTTTCCCACGGTTACACATCCAGCAAGTGTTTGAGGCCAGATTTAAACTCAGGAAGATTCAACACTATCTTTTGTCATCTAACTGCCCAAAATAAGGAGACTGTCACAAAAATAAAAAAAATAAGGACTATCATAACACAAATAAAATAGTGTGTGAAATAATCTACTAGTTTTCTTTTCGTGAAAAGTGAAATCTGTCTCAACAAAATATTCCACTTGATTTTTTTTCTTTCTTCCACAATAAAGGAAGGATTCTTCTATTTCATGCTTGGATAGTACAGTATATAAGACCATGCAAAATACCTTTTTTTGTTTGTTTTATTTCAGGATTAAAGTTTACTTCAACAAAATTTAAAATAATTAATCCAAATAAGAAAGAATAGGATGAATACATCATAACAAGAATGAAGATGGATTTATAACAGATACTTAGAGGTGCCTCATGTCCTGCAATTTCTCTCTGAATGAGGACACAGACTGCAGAGACCTCAAAAAGGCAGAAGAAATTGTTAAAGATACACTTTCAGGGGCACTCAAGAGCATAGCAATAATAATTTGCTCACCCAGCTGTCAATTGTCATTATATCCTAAGAAAAGAAGAGAAAAGGTCATGGGAGAGACATAGATAGGGCTCTCTGATTCTTCAGATGCCTACAATTTTCTCCAACCAAAGAACTGTGTATTTGTCCTGAAAAAAGAGTGAGCATATTCATTGAACTTTTTAAGACACTCCAAAACAAGAGGGGAAAACTAAAACCTGTTGGTGGAGAGATGGCCCCAAATAAGAAAGATATGGATTCAAACCCTTTCTCTGCCAATGGCTGCCTGTGTGACACAAGTCAATTCACTAAGCCTCTAAAAATGAACCTACTCTGTAAGAGTGTAAATTACATATCTGCATTAATCAGGAAAAAAAGAACTTTTCACACCCAACACAAGTGAAAACACAGCTCTGGGCCACCCTGGCCTTCACCTTCACCACAACTGGAAAAGTTCAGAAACCATGGTAACTCGGGAATTTGCTCTTAAATGGATTGCTGATGTAACCTTAATGAAAGCTAATGAACTGACTGATTAGCAAGCACTTCTCCAGGACCTACTATGTGCCAAGCCTGAGACTAATAAAGTAACCATGATGGAACCTTGAAAGGCCCCTTCCACAAGAGAAAATAATCATGAATGAGAAAAGGAGTCCAAATGTCTATTAGAAGGCTTCTAAAATTGTAGACTCTTTTTTCTTTATTTCCCAATGGTTACCAGCTCCTGAAATTCAGTATGCATTTACTAAATAGTTTCTCCTGGTTATTTTTCCAATGGACTAGGGGTATTGGAGACAGGGAGAAGGCAAGAACTAGCATTTTTAATGGACTAAAGTTATCTCTCCTTTCTTTGTAGTTTATGCTTCATCAGTTAATAAAAACAAAACATACTTTAAAAAAGTAAAGCAAACAAATAAAAAAGTCTTGTTTTATTTTAATTATCAAAATCATTTCATGGCTAGATTAATATAGAATAGGGATAGGAGTGGGGTTGGACCTATGTTTCTGATCAAATAGGTAACTCCTTAATGGAAACACTTTCAATCAATGCAGATCAACACTTTCTCTGAAATTTATCATCTTCAAGAATTGCCTAAATCAAAGTTATCACACAATCCTAAGGGTGGAATTCAGTATTAATGTACTATAATAGGGAATTTTTTTTAAATACAATAGAGTATAGATAATATTATAATAAGGTTTTCTAAGACAAATGCAGCCAGTAGGGATCCTTATCTATTTTTCAGTTGTTCCCATTTCTATTTGAGTTTGATACCACTACAACAGAGTAAAGTTTCAAAGTTTCCAAGGGATGTGAAATGGAAAATGCAAAATGTTATCTTTTGTCTTTTTGCTTTGTAATTAAAATGTTGCCAATATTAAAATCTTTATTTTAAAAAAATCGACCAAATGAATAAAAATAGTATGAGAATATATCCTGACTACATATTCCTTTCGTAAAGGTAACAAGGGGCAACTGGGTAGCACTGTGGATTGAGAACCTTGCCTAGAAACAAAAGGTCTTGGGTTCAAAACTGGCCTCAGACACTTCCTACCTGTGTGATCCTGGACAAGTCACTTAATCCCCATTGGTTAGCCTTTCCACTCTTCTGCCTTGGAACCAATAACACAATATTGATTCCAAGATGGAAAGTAAGGGTTGGGGGAGGGGGGAGCAGGAGTAACAACAGAATTATTTTATGACCAAATATAAGAATAAATTGGTTCTGGAAACTTTTTTCTTTTTTGCTCTACTGTGTCAAACAAATGTCAATACAGAGATTTGTTTTTGACTTTTAAATTTGCTCTCAGCTAATTGATGTCATTATCCCTTAATCCCAGAGAACTGAATTTCATTACTATTTGATGTTATTTACACTATAGTTCACTTTAAGTACATAAAAGACATTTTCAGACATTACTCATTCCATTATATGCCTCAGAGATATGATGTTACAGGAACAGCCTAATGAGAAACCACAGTGATTCATTTGGAAATTTTAATAAATCCCAAATACTCAGGTGTCCCGCATTTCTAATCAAGTGTATATGATCCTGATTGAAAATATTTATGTGATCATTCTAATTTTTACTCTAATCTTTACATGGAAGATGAGGCTACAACATTCCATTAAGTTTGAATCAACCTGAATTATTCTTAGAACTGCCTACCACAGTATATAGTTAGAAGGTATACCACATAGTAGTCACCAGATGTCTTACACACACACACACACACACACACACACACACACGCATGCCCACATGCACACACACTTTCTTAGAGATGATAAAAAAAATTTTGTGTACACAACTCCAATAATATTGAAAAATTTTATGTCAGTCCAATTGGTTTTTGTTTTTTGGAGCAAATCTTCCAGTATCATAGAATCATAGATCTGGAGCTCAAAAGGAGCATAAGAAATAACTGAATCCAAAGCCTTCTATTTATGAAGAAGGAAACTGGAGATCTGGGGTGGCTTACTGATCTGTCACAGGTAATATGTTCTCATATGTGGACTATTCTCAAATATTCCTAGTTACAGAGTAAACGTTCTCCTCCCCCCTCACATCTCAAATTAGGAGCCAAATTAGGAGCCTGAGATCTGTTGTAAGAAAGCAACATCTAATCATATTTCTTTGAAAAGTGACTTGAGATATAAAAGCATACATACATATATATAAAATTATTTATATATGCATACATAAACAATTCACTTATTTTTACATACTTAAATGAAGAACCTCAATATTCAGTTTTACAATCACTATATCAATCACTGTAGCACTTAGCTCTCTCTTGCTCCAAAAAAACAAAAAACCAATGGGATTTCCCAAGCAGTTGTCAATATTATTGAAGTCATATACACAAAAATAGTTTTATCATCTTTAAGAAATTATTATTTCAGATGGAAATTCCTTAGAATATATCCTATCAGAAAATGTCATTTTTTTCTGCAAAATGTTAGGAACACAAGGGAATTCATTTATTCTAGGACACAGCATATGGTAGGTACTTAAAGAACTTTCTTGAATAAATAGCCTTTCTGATGAGTTGATCGATGATAGTAAAGAAAGATAATTAGACACCTTCAATTATGAGAAGAAGTGTCATGGAAAAGAGATTAGAATCAATGTTTGGCTTCAAATGACAAACGAGGAGAGATGGGTAGAAGTTGCAAGAAGATCGATTCAATTGTTTCTAAGTAAACACTTCCTATCATTTAGAATTGCCCAACAGTGAAATCCAGCTGCCTGGAGAAGTCAGTTGGGTTGCCAACAAAGGAAGATTTCAGGCAAAGGTTAAATGACTCCTTATCAAGGAATTAGTTGAGGAAAGGGGAACTCTTGTTCAAGTGCAAGTTAGACTATATTGATTCTGAAGTTTCTTCTAATGATAAAAATCATACAATAATGGCAAGTAACACCTATAAAACATCTGGGAAGTAAAGTATCCATATCTTGTTTTTGGAGTTACTGCCCATGAAATTTCCAAGAGATCTTCCTATTCAATAAGTAAGGCAAAGATTGTGTGTGCATAAATTTATTATATAAAATACAAAGACACATATTTATATATTTGCATTTATTTTATACTTATTTAAATTTATATATACATTTACTTAATAGCCCTCAAGCCTGTTAAAATATCTATAATACCTCTGTTGCTACAAAAATGAGACTTCAACTCAGGAAACAACCTTTAACATGACTAGTTAATGGGAGAGAGTTTAAAGAATCTATTTTATTTTTAACTAGTTAATTTAAGTTGATTAGCACTCTGAGCTCTGTAATTCTACCTCTTTAGGCTACAATATCTGAGCCTTCACTTCATAGACTATGCCAAATAAGTTGAGTCCACAGGCATTTATTAAATGCCTCCTATGTTCAAGGCACTGTAGTAAACTATAATCATTTCACTATCTAAATGGGTTGGAAATGCACTTTTCAGCTCCTCATAATACTACATAAGTATAATCTAAAGCATAAAGTGACCTCAGAAGCCATCTAGTCCAACCCCTGATTTCACAGATGAGGAAACAGAGGCATGGAGAAGTTGTTTTCCTAATGTCACAAGTAGTATAGTGGTTGGAAGAGGATCAGAACTCAGCTTCAGTGGCACTGCACCATGTTGCCTTCACTTGCACTAAAACTTCCTTCATCTCTTAACTTTATAAGGCGAAAGATTTATATAATCACAGTATGGTACAGTAAATAAAGAACTAATCTTAATGCCAAGAAGACCTGGGTTCAAATTCTACCTGTGACACATACCAGTTGTTTGACACTGGTTAGGTTGTTTAACCTCTTAGTGATGTAAGCAATTATTAAAGGCAAGATTCAGAGAAGGTGGAAACCTACAATGGGAAAGGAGTTTCATCACTTGGAGTTCTTTATTCTAGCAAAATCACAAGTCTAGTCCTTGTCCTCTGCTTATCCTTTTTAACTAGCTAGTTAATTCCTATATATGGTGCATAAAAAAACAAAGCAAAATTCAAACATTTAACAAAAATCTGAATAGGTGTTCTCTTGCTGAGGTCCTTCCAGGATATGTCATTTCCTTAGTGTGCATGTCTTCTACCAGTTGCAAACTCCCTACAAGACAGTAGATGGTCTTGGAGATTTGTGATGGCCAAATCATTCACCATCCTGTGGCTAATCTAATAATGAGTTTCCCCTTTTTTAAAGTGGCCTTGGAAAAGATAAACTGACCCATCCAAAGTGAAAGGCCTTTTAGCCTAGCAGGACTTGCCAGACCTTGCATTCATCCTGGAAAAGCCTTGAAAAAAAATAGATCTCCCTTCCTTCCATCCTTCTTCCTCTCTTTCTTTCCTCCCTTCCTCCTTTCCCTTCTTCCTTCTTTCCTTTCCTCCCTTCTTTCTCTCTTCTCTCCCTTCCTTCTCTTTTTCCTCCCCCCCTCTTTCCTTTCCTCCTTTGTTTTTCTCCCTCCCTCCCTTCCTTCCTTTCTGGCAAAAAAGAAACCGTCCTTATCCTTGATGAGGTGTCATGGTGGGTCACTGGAGCCCCCTTATCTCAAGGATTGTTCATTTGAAACTAGCTTTTCAGCTCCTAAAGAATAATGAAATCAAAGCCAAAACTGGAAACTCTTTGGTAGTTAGTAGCAAGCTTTGGAGAAAATGATTAAAGATTTTAGTTGCAAATATCTATCTAGCTAAATTAAAGTGGGCACATATGTGCTACATATACATACATACACATGTTATATGTATGTGGGCACATCCATATAATGTTACCTGCACAGATATGCACACATGTGCTTTTTTATGTATCTGTATGTATACAATATATATTAAGAAGGAAATTATATAACAATATTCTAATCAACTGAAGGTTAATCATTTCCTTGACTGCAAGGAAATTTACCAAGAGATAAAGAAGTCCAACAAAAGCATTTCAGGAAATGTCGCCCAGTAAGGTGCAATGCAAATGCCATTTAGGCAAAAACGAAAATTTACGTAACAACTCAGATTTAATCATGACTTTTATCCTTGGAAGCTATTCTCTTTGCCTTTATATAAAAAGTGAATAAATGATTATTTGGGGAAAAATTAATGCATGGTGCTCATCATAAACCTCTGAGTTGGAGTTTTTAATTTAAATCAGAAGGCTCTCTCACTCCTTCCATTAGTCAACACAGGGGCTTTTTTTTTTTAAGTATGCTAGTGACTTCATACAGCTCAAGGGACTTGAGAGCACTTACAAATCTGAAATGATTTATTTTCTCTTGTGTAATTATATCCTGTATTATCTTTTGAAAGAGGAAAATGTTAACTTAAGGAGAAAAAAACCTAGCTCAAGGTAAAAAAAGTGATAAAAATGGAATCTCCATTAAGCCTGATGATTCATAGTGTGCCTAAGTCTTATCAAGGGCATTGCTCTGCTGTATTCCTGTCAGTGTTTCTTTTGCAATAATTTGATAAATTCAAATATTCCCTGCTTTAAATAGTTTTTGGCACTGTAGTCTTGCTGTGGAATTACATTCATTAATTGTTAGAAAGGAGGCCCTTAAAAGAAATGACAAGAAAATATTATATTTCCACATTCCAAAGATGTAATGAGGCTAATGCCATAGACACTGTATTAGCTAGATATTGAGCTTTTTGAGGGGAAAAAAAAGCATATTTATAACAGACGATATGGAATGTTTATTAAGATAAGAGTCTCGTCACTATTTTCTCTCATCCGAAACTATGTCTATGTCTATGAAATACCTTTAAAACACTAGAAATGGTATCATTTTTATGTTTTACATGACTGCACATGCAAGATCACATTGCTTACCATCACAGGGAGAGGGAAGAGGGGCAAGGGAGAGGATTTGGAACTCAAAATTTTGAAGAAAATGAATGACAAATAATTGTTTTTACATGTAATTGGGGGAAATAAAATATTGAAAAAAGAAGGATAAAAAAGAAATGTTAACATTGTAGTCAAAAATAGTTGGGAGCATAAGATTAGAAATCATTCATCTGGCTGATTTTGTCATCAAATCTTTGAGCAATGAAAATACTGGCATATCTGAGGATCTGCATGTGTACATGTTTTATCCTGTATATGTCTGACTCTGGACACAATTGAGAATTAAGTTAACTGGTTTGTTTTTCCTTTGAGCACTACCATATTGTAGTGTTTCCTTGAAGAATTCTCTCTCCCTCTACATTCTTGGCTTTGTTTCCCAACCTCAAGACACCGCATGCCTTCACATCACAAATGGCCATTTGAGGATTCAATATTTCTTCACTCTGGGCCCCTATTATTCTCATCTCTTTAGGGATGTTTAACATTTTCTGCCTATCAAAATTTACCTAGCTTGTGTCTCACCCTGTTAAGGCTTAGTTTTCTGCTAAAGCTTTAATGATGGCAGTCAATTGAGAGCTATTAAAGTTGCTCAGATCTACAGGCAAGTCATGGGAGAAAAATTAGTGGGAATTGGAAAAGGGATTTGGGAGAGATGATTGGGGATCTTCCAACTACTCTCAAGTCAAAATACATGGACATTTATCTACCCAAGTCTTGCTCTGTGTGCAACATATACTCCAAACCAATCAATACGAGATGCTGGGAAAGACCTGCCCATTCAAGTGTTATTTTTATGGAATGGAGGTGTTCTAAAAGCTCATGTCAATGAAGCATAATATGGATTCATTTTTTAAGTCACCTACTTTAAAATCATTTCATTTCCCCCTTAAGTTAATAATTTCTTTATTCTTGTGATAATCTGGGATATAATCACTCTAGCAAAAATAAATGATTTTATGTTCATAAGTACTCTCAATTCCCTTGAGCCATATGAAGCCACACTTGAAAGTCTTTTGAATCTTAGGCTGGTAAGGGATTATCGTTCAGTTCTGAAAGGTTCATCTTTGGAAGCTGGTCTCCAGATAATGATTTTTTGGCCTCAGAAATTCATGATGTTGGTCCTCTAAATCATGCTCAGGCTATGTTATTAGCAAAAGTAAATATACATGTATATATGTGTGTGTACATATAAATATGTGCATGTGTGTGTAAACATACAAAAATATGTGTATAAATGTGTGTGAACATACAAACGTGTACATATACATATGTGTAAACATGTATATGTACACTCCTATGTAAAAACTCCCCACTAAGAAAACCACAGAGAATAGACCCAAAGGAAAGTAGATTTACATTTGGAAGGGATTTCAGACGCCATCTCTTTTCTAACTTGACCAAGGTTATAGAGTTATTCCTTGTAAGAGACGAAATTTGAACCCATGTCCTCTGACTCCAAAGCCAATGTTCCTTCCACTGCACTATATTGCCTCTTTTTAAATCCCAATGTATAGGGAGACAGTTAAGTGGAGAATTTCCTAGAGCTCCAGTAAAGTCAACTAAAACTCCCAGGAGAAAATGTAATTTAACCTCAACATGCCTCCAACCTATACCCTGAGGCTGCTGTGAAGGTAGCTGGGATCACAAAAGCAACAGAACTTTCTATTCTTACATTACTGAAAAATAATACATTCAACATTTTTTTAAGTTCTTCTTTTGTGACTATTAATAAACTCAATTTAAAAGAAAGTCTGCCCCGTCAAAGGATACTGAAAAAAGGATTATTGGAATCCCTCTGCTTGTTGCTATTCTAAGGAGATTTGTTGTGAGACTGTTTATCAACAACTCCAAGGGATCACAGTAGGCTACATACAGAGCCATTCGACATTGACTCATGAAAATCTGGATTCAACTCCTGCCTCAGACACTTCATAGTTTTCTTGACAACAGTCAAGTCTCCTAAATTCTCTGTGCCTTAGTTTCCTCAATTATAAAATAGGAGTTTGTACTCAATGGTCCTAATATCACTTCCAGCCCTAAAACCACAATCCTATAAAGTAAACAGAATGTCTTTGGATCTCCCTAAGCAAATCTCCCAGAGTAATCTTTAAGAACAAAACAAAACAAACAAAAAACCCTTCTTTCTTAGAATGGATATTAAGTATGCATTCTAAGGTGCTAGCCATTTAGGGTTAGGTGACTTGGCCAGGGTCACATAGCTAGGAAGTATTTGAACTCAGGTCCCTCCAACTTGAGGTCTGACTCTATTCACTGATCCACCTAGCTACCCCTCAGGGTAATGTTTTCAATATGATACCTTAATTAATGAGAAAGTCCAGTCACAGGATAGATCTCTCCCTCTCCACCTCCTCCTCCTTCTCCTCCTCCTCTTCATTCTCTCTGTCTCTGTCTCTCTCTCTCTCTCTCTCTTTCTCATCCAACTCCCTCATCTTACACTGAGGAAACTGGGACCCATGGAGAAAGAGAAGGAAGAAAGGAAATAAGCATTTATTAATGACTTATTATGTGCCAAGTACTGTGCTAAATGCTCTTAAAACATTATCTCTTGGGATTCTCACAATGACCCTGTGAAATACATGCTTTTATTATCCCCACTTTACAAATCAGGAAATTAAGGCAGACCAAAGTTAAGTAAACTTGCTATCAGTCTCGTATCTCCAATAATGTCTCAAACTGGAGGCTTAGTAGATATCTTAATGTCCTAAACTGAACTCATTATCTTTCTCCCAATACTTCCCACTTTCTAAATTCCCAATTAATGTTAAGAGGACCACTCTATTCCAAATGACCCAGACTTGCACCCTAGGTATCATCCTTCATTCCTCTCTCTCTTCTTCTTCCTTCCCCCATACCCAAATGGTTGCCACAGCCTGGTGATTTTGTCTTTATGATATCTCTCAAACATACCTCATTCTTGCCTCTAAAAATGTCACCGCCATACTGGAAGCCCTCTAACCTCATGCCTAGACTATTGCAAAAGCCTGCTGGTTGGTTTCTTTGCCATTAGTCTCTCCCCACTCCAATTTATCTTCTACTCAGTTTTCAAAGTAATTATCCTGAAACACAGGTTTTAAATGTCAATCTATTCCATACAGTGGCTCCCTCTGACTGCCAGGATCAGGAATCAAATTCTCTGTCTTATCTCTCTTTCTAGTCTTTTTTACACCTTAAAGCTACTGCCTACTCTTAGATTCAATGACACAGTGTGATAATTGGATTAAGTCTACACTGCCCATCTTTAGATTTAATCACCAAAGATGAGAGCACCTCCAAATTCTGGGAGGTCCTTAGCCCACATGTGCTAGAGTGGGTGACAAATCAGTATCGACTGACCGCCCCCAGGCATCCTAATAAGAAGTGTCTTTTGTGATTGGACACGCAAAGTAGGATGGAGGCACAGGAAGTGACATATAAGTGACCCCTTTAAAAAGAGGGAGTTGAGTGAGTGAGAGGCTTCAGTTGAAGAGGACAGCTAGTGAGGGAGATCTTCTAGTTTTCCTGGTTCGTGGAGGAGTGCTGGCTGGGACGCTGAGACCTTGGTGAGACTGCTTTCAATATCTTCTTTAGAAGTCCTTGGTGATGGGGGCAGCTGGGTAGCTCAGTGGATTGAGAGTCAGGCCTAGAGATAGGAGGTCCTGGGTTCAAATCCAGCCTCAGACACTTCCCAGCTGTGTGACCCTGGGCAAGTCACTTGACCCCCATTGCCCACAATTACCACTCTTCCACCAAGGAGCCAATACACAGAAATTAAGGGTTTTAAAAAAAAAAAAAAGAAGAAGAAGAAATCCTTGGTGAGTTTAAAGACTGACTGAATCTTCCTGAACTTCTCTTAAGGAACTTCTTTAAATAGACTCTGTGAATGAAGCTTTACTTCATTCACTTCCGGGCTTCTAGCCCTCTGACTCTGGGCTAAGGGTTAATTAGACCAACTGGATTAATTAGAGGATCATAGTAAATTACCTACTGTGTCATAAAGTCAATTTTGACTTGAGATTGTTCTTAATTGAGGATTGATAATTGTTCAATCCTCTGGCAACCATCTTTTAATATATTCGACCCCAAAACCCCTTTTTCCCCCATACAACAGACATCCTTGCTGTTCCTCCAAGGAGCTTAGTCTCCAAGCTGTGGATCTCTTCACTAGCTAGCATGCCTGGAATGCTTGCCTCTTTCCTTTTCTGCTTCTTGGCTTCCTTCAAGTCCCTGCTAAAACCCCATCTTCTATAGGAAACTTTCCCTACTCCCCCCTTAATGCTTAGTACCTTCCCTCTGTTAATTATTTCCAATTTGCTTTCTCTATATTTTGCTTGTGCAAAGTGCTTTCGATGCTGTCTCCTCCATCAGGCTAAAAGCATTGCCTGGCACAGAGTAGGTACTGAAAATAGTTGGGCCACATGGCTACTAAGTGGCAATGATAGGAACTGAATTTGGGTCTTCTTGAGATGCAAGTTGGCACCATAGGTTGCTTCTCTACTAATATTTACAAAGCAATGAAACAGCAAGCAGAATGTTTTAATCAGTTATCTCATTTGCTCCTCACAAGAAGTCTATGAAATCCTGATTAACAGACTAAGTGGACTGGTAATATACTAGATGGTACACCTGGTAGGTGGGATTACTGTATTGTTCTCCCTTTACTTAGGAGGAAACTGAGACTCAGTGAAGTTAAGTGGGTTGCTGATGCTCACACAAAAATATGGCTTTAATATGGATCTTGCTGATGCCATAGCCAACACTATGTCCAGTAGATCAACAGCTCTCAAACTCTGTGGTCTAAGGACACCTTTACATTAAAAAAAATAAAACAAAAAATGTTTACCTTCTTTCTTAGAATCAATACTGTGTATTGGTTCCAACACAGAAGAGTGGTGAGGGCAAGGCAATGGGGGTTAAGCGATTTGCCCAGAGTCACATAGCTGGCATATTTGAACTCAGGATCTCCCATCTATAGGCTTGCTTCTCAATCTACTGAGCCACCTAGCTGACCTCCACCTTTACATTCTTACAAATTCTTAAGGACTCCCTCTGAGAGATCTTGTTTATGTTGGTAATATCTATCATGATCTATTGTTTTTGAAATGAAAACATCTTAGCATTATTATAAAAAATGTTTTGACTTTAGATATGTTGAAAGGAGTCCCTAGAATACACTTTGGCATCTGCTTCATTATATCACATTCTTTCGTCCTTCCTTCCTTCCTTCCTTCCTTTCTTTCTTTTTCTTTCTTTCTTTCTTTCTTTCTTTCTTTCTTTCTTTCTTTCTTTCTTTCTTTCTTTCTTTCTTTCTTTCTTTCTTTCTTTCTTTCTTTCTTTCTTTCTTTCTTTCTTTCTTTCTTTCTTTCCTTATATTCCACCTTAGAATCAATACTGTGTATTGGTTCCAAAGCAGAAGAGTAGTAAGGGCCAGGCAATGGGGGTTAAGTGACTTGTCCAGGTGACATAGCTAGGAAGTATTTGAGGTTGGTTTTGAACCCAGGACTTCCCATCTCTAGGCTTGGCTCTCAATCCACTGAGCTACCCAGCTGCCCTCATCACACTATTTTTAAGCTATCTTATTGTCAATGAATTCCAACTTTTTTTAGCCTTACTATGCCAAAAGGCAATGGAAAATACCCTAAGAGGTCATTTTTTCTCCAAATCTTACCATTACATATATATTTCCATTAAAATATGAGTAATAACCACCAAAGAGCCTAATAAGAAGACATGTTTTCCTGATCCACCATGCATCCAGGAAGGAGATACTTTTATCATCAACTACCCACATTTTTTCTACTGTTTCATCATCATTATTATTATGTATGTACCTACGAGCCATGATTTTCATTTTAAAGTTTCAAAAGTGAGCCACTACCACAAGCTGAGTCCAAAAACTTAAATAAGATTCAGCAGCTTTTACCACCAAGATGACTGAAATCCCGTTGCCCAGTGATCCCATGAGTCTCTTTGCACAAGTATCAAGACGTAGATCAGAGAATTTTTGAGCTGCAAGGGTCCTTGGAGATCACCTCGTCTCTGTTCAAATATCTCCAGAAAATTGTTTCAAAGAGTTATGAATATTGGATGGGGGAGGGAAATTCCTGGCTGGTAAATAACAAAGTTTTGATAAAGCAAGTGCCTTATTCATTTCACAAATGTCATAGTGATTGGAGGATAAGGAAAAATGCAGATATGCAGAGATTCTGCACAATACCAGTAATTGCTATGCTAATGTTTTCATTAAAGCAGCTTAGAAACACATTTACTCCCAAATTCTTGCTAGTATTTATATAAGTACTGACAGTTAAATCAAACTTTAACTACTATGGTGCACTCTACTTGAAACCATCCTTAGAAACAATTCATATTATTCACAAATATAGTGACCTGTTTATTTTGGAAAGGAGGTAGGAAGAATATATGGATCCTACCCAAACTTCAAATTTTGCCTAATTTTGCCCTCTGGTGCCAAGTAGATTAAATCTAATCCATCTTAAATGTCTATCTGTTAACATATCTCAGATACACACCATGGATGCTACAAGCAAAGTAAAGCTGGTTAGGATCTCAAAAGTTCCTTCTTTGACCTTGCAAGCAACCTCCATCCTGCTAACCCCTCAAGCAATCATCCTGTCTACTCTTTCATTGCCAAATCTGGTTTCTGTCCCAAACACAGCATTGAAATTGTTCTCTCCAAGGTCATCAACTGCTATCACATTTCCAAATGGAATGGCCCTTTTCTTTTGAGCTCATCCCCCTTGACCTATCACAAGTATTCCAAACAGTTGACTACTACATCCACTTGATAGTCCATCTTTGTGTCATCTCTTATCCCTTGACTTCTGACACTAAACAGCCTGGGTTCTCACCCTGAGTTTCCTCCTGCTTGTCTAAAGCAACTTTCTCTGCTTTCTTACCCTCAAAGTACATCTGCCCTTCTACAATTTCTAATCACTGTGCCTAATTTTGCCCCCTGGTGCCAAGTAGATTAAATCTAATCCATCTTAAACATGTCAGCCTAAGTCTTGTTTCCTTTTATATCCCCAGAATCTGGCATACTCATAGTACCTTGAACATTTTAGGCATTTATTTAATGGAGAATTAAATGGAAAGTTGTTTGTTTGTTTTTTGTTAGGTGACCTCAAGAAAAAAGGCAAGAAATATAACATCCTCAAAAGCAGAAAGAAGCAAGGAAAGAAAGAGATTCAATACATGATTTTTATCCTTTAAGTCCATCTGGTCTAGTTGGCATCAGAACAAGAACACTCTTTACAACATTCACCAAAAGGGGGTCATTTGGCCTCCATGAAGGACCTGCCAAGGATGGGGAAGCTACTGCCTCCTCAGGTGGTCCCTTACACTGCAGGACTAATCATATTGTTGGCAAATGTTTCCTTAAAAAAAGTTAAAATCTTTATCTACAGAGTCTACCCAATGTTCTTAGCTTCATAAAACGAAAGAAAAATCTAATTTCTCTGATGTATAAATCTTCACATACCAATAGACCACAGAGGCTTCTCTAGGTTAAATGTGTCTGTTTTCTCCAATAAATTTTGATTTGAATGATCTCTGAATCACAAAGATGAAAACTCTAGTCCGTCAATGACAAATATATCTCATTCAGGAAGAAGAAATCGCCTTCAGTTATCTATCTCGCATTCAACAAACTTAAGTGACGGGATATTCATCTGATATTATCCAATATCACTCTCTTTATAATAAATTTCCATTAACAAAATACTGTAATGCTCAAAATGCTCTTACAACAATGACCAGTATGGAAGTATGTTTTGCAGGATAATACAGATCAACCTGCTCAGCATCTCTGAGTGGATAAAGGGAAGGAAAGGAGGAAGGAGGATGGTTTTGATCTAATAATTTTGGAAAACATATTTTGAAAATTATTATATGTAACTTATAAAATAAAATATCTTTGAATTTTTAAAAATGAAAATTTTTTTAAAGAAAGAAATGACCACAGAAGAATGACTAGAAACCGAAAGGGGGGAAAAAATGGGACCTCATTTAGAGCACGATTTGACAGTGCTCTGGTCCATAAAAAATCGATAACCCTAATGATTGGATTATATTCCACTGGGTTGCAGTGGATGGAATCCTAGATTTGTAGTGAGATGACCTAGATTTATATGCTGGTTCTGCCATACACACATGCCTAGAAAGACCTTAGGCAAAACATTTATTTTCTCTGAGTCTCAGTTTCTTTTTTTTTTTCAACTGGCAAATTTTAAACTTTTCTTCCTCCAACTTCTCCTCTATGAAGTAGAAAGAGAGGGGAAAGGGAGAGGAGTACAAGGGGAAAGGAAGGAGGGGAAAGAAGGGATTGGGGAAAGAGGAAATGAAAAGAAGGAGAAAGAAGAAGAGAGGAAGAAGGAAGAGAGAAAGGAAGAAAGAGAAAGGAAGAGGAGGAAGTAGAAGAAAGAAGGAAAGAGAGGGAAAAGAAGAAGAAATAAAGGAGAAAAAGAAAGAGGAGGACAAGCAGAATAAGAAGGAGGAAGAAGCAGAAGGAAGAAGAGGAGGAGGAAAGGAGGAGTTCCTTATAATAAATACCCATTACCAAAGTCCACATCACATACTTACTAGAAGGGTCTTCAAAGTTCATGTTAGTTCAACTGCTTCATTTTACATAAGAAAAAACTGAGGCTTAGAAATGTTAAATAACTTAATGCATAATTACACCACAACTAAATATCTAAGGTAGGATTTGAACTCACATCTTCCTAACCCCAAGACCAGTACTCTATCTACTATAGCATACATCTTTTTCTATACTATAAAATAAGAAAATTAAACTAAATGGGACCCAAGGTCACATCCAATTCTAAGTCTATGATCTCTGGATACTAACTGCACTTCATCATGCTAAGTGTGAACACAAAGTTGGGACACTGAGCCTGGGTAAAGGATAATGTGTCCAAAGGATCTTCTCCTTTAAAATTTCTACCAATCACCTAAACCCAAGTTTCATGAATTGTTGGGCACATAAAGATGCACTAACATTTGGAGTTTTTGCTGGCTGCCTAGACTACGGCATTGACTCCAGGCTGCAGATGAAGGGAACAGTGTAAGACAGCATCAGACCCTGCAACTCTCACTT
The DNA here is from genome assembly GCF_016433145.1 of Gracilinanus agilis. Taxonomy (NCBI): domain Eukaryota; kingdom Metazoa; phylum Chordata; class Mammalia; order Didelphimorphia; family Didelphidae; genus Gracilinanus; species Gracilinanus agilis. The sequence continues at coordinate 250,960,417 of NC_058134.1, forward strand.
ACTACATATGGGTAAGTCATCTAAGCTTTCTAACCTCAGTTTTATTATCTGCAAAATGAAGGGATTGAACCATATGGCTTCTAATGTCCATCCACCTCTAATTCTACAATCCCGAAAATAATTAGACAATTAAAAGGAATATACGTATACATATATTCGATCTAATCTAAGTCAAGCCTGTGTCTCAAAACTTGCTTCCTTCAAAGTCTCAAAATTAATAGGAATGACATTAAAAAAAACAGTGCTCTAGGGACCAACTAAGTGGATAGAGAGCCAGGTCTAGAGATAGAACATCCTGAGTTCAAATTTGACCTCAGGTACTTCCTACCTGTGTGATTTTGAGCACCGCACTTAACCCCCATTGCCTGGCCATTACCTCTATTTTGCCTTGGAGCCAATACATTGTATGGATTCCAAGATGGAACTTAAAGGTTGTTTGTTTGTTTTTTTAATCACTCTAGAACTAAATTCCAAATGCCAATTTTAAAGTTTTTAATTTTTTAAATGAGCTATAAGAACAAATGAAAATTAAACATAAGATCCCCTGAATATTTACCATCCACAAATACACAGTTCTTCCTATAAAACTAGTAGGTGGAAGAAGCCATGATATCTGTGAAGGAATCCTTCGCTATCCATTAGTCTTCTCAGGTATTTATACCCATGATTTTACCAAATGCATTTTGCATGGATGCAGATAGTTTAGATTATTCAACCAATTCTCTTCTGGAGAATGGAGCCTAAGAAATTCAATTATCAGCCATCATCTCAAATAAGTAAAACCTTTATAAGTAAGCTACAGCTTCACAATTTGCATAACTAATTCTTATTAGACACCAATCAGAAATATCATATGAAAATAATTATTTAAAACAAAAGTCTATATTCAAAACAGGGCCACTTAGCTTTCTAACAAAACTTCCGATAAGTATCAGTGTGCTTTCAGAAATATTTTTGTTATTTATTTTTTGTTATATATTTGTTACATATTTATAAAATATATACATATATGTGTATGTATATATTTATATTTATATTTATATTTGTCTTTTCTTTTAGAACTAGGGATTCGATGAGGTGCCCAATCCAGGATGCTCACTCAAAAATTTCCAGGCTGCAAAAAAGCTGATAGCAGCTCCTGGCAAGCTTGTTTTGATTCTTATAGTCTTGGAAGCTCTGTTGTTTTTCAATTTTAAGTTCACAGGATCTCTACTAAAAAACATTACTGCCTGTTCCCTATAAGCATCAAACACTTAGCCTCAATACCTCAGAGGAATACCTTTATTAGGACATACACATAAACAGAATTAGGCTCATTCTCCTTAGCCCCATGAGGCAGAACAAGTGGAAATAGTGGTGAGGTAGATGTAGACTCGATGTAAGGAAAAAAGATTCTAATGACTACAGTTTCCCTAAAGTGGAATGTCATGGTAGCTAGGTGGTGAAGTGGAGAGAGCTCTGAGCCTAGAGTCAGGAAGACCTGCGTTCAAATCCAGTCTTAGATACTTAATTGCTCTATATCTCAGACAAGTCACTTAACCCTGTTTGCCTCAGTTTCCTCATCTATAAAAAGGGCTGGAGAAGAAAATGGTAAACTACTCCAGTATCTCCGCCAAGAAAACCCCAAATGGGGTCACAAAGAGTAGATCACAACTGAAACAACCAAACAGCAACAAAGTAGTATGTGTTGTCTGAGCAAAAAGTGTACTCACTTTCCCTAGTGACTGCCATGCAGAGACTTGAATGACCAACTATTTGGGATGTCATATATCTTTTTCAATCTGCATTTCATTTTATTTTTTGCTTTATTTTTATTTTTTATTTTTAAAATTTTTATTTGTTTTAATTTTTCTTTTTTATACCGTATATTATTTTGTGTATTTTATCATTTTTATTTTTATTTTTTATTTTTTAGTTGGGATGTCATATGGAAGATTCCTAGGTTGAACACCAAAATCTCTGAGATCCCTTCCAACTCTAAAATTCTATTAAATTTTCCTCTGTAAGGCATAGGAAAAATGACCTGCTCCGTGGGGTCTCCCTGTTTCCATTATTCCTCTTCCTCCTTTCATTCAAAAGAAAAAAAAATATAAAGAAGTCTGTAACATCATATTCTATGGAAACTGAAGTTTAGCTCATGATATTTTCCTCCCAATCATATTAGAATATACCTCTTAATAGGATTACCAAATATAGCAATGTGTATTAATTATCCTTAAAATAGGATGTTTTTATTTACCTTAAAATTTTACCTTAAAAAGGTAAAAAATTTTCCTTAAAACTTCCCAGTATTCAATATGGCAACTGAATTTTATAATTTCCTTTCATTTCAGCCCAACCAGCCTTTGCAAATCTAGCCAGGGTTCCGTTATTGATTGAATTGTCTCTTTTTTTTAAGTAAATAACTATCCTATGTATGTTTTTCAACTGGTGAATAGCATGATTTTTTACACAAATACAAATGAGGTTATAGTTAGCCACATAATACCAAAACTGACTGATCAAATAAGTTTTATATATCTGAAAGGGAATATTTATTTTGAAAAAAAATTGAAATATAAAATTCTTAGTGATTTCACTTCCATTTTGGTTTAAATTTTATTTGAATTTTAAATTGTTCTCAAAAGTAAAATTATAAATCTGATATATGTATTTGGAAGTTGTTAATGGGTCTGACTTTTCTAGGACTCTATACGAATACATAGGACTCTATATGAATATATATATATGAATATATAGGAATATTTTCATTCCCTTTTTTAATGAGTAGTTGAGATAATGAAACTTATCTATATAGGGAAGTTAGGAGGCTCAGTGGATTGTCTAGAGATAGAAGGTCCTGAGTTCAAATGTGACCTCAGCCACTTCCCACCTATGGGAACAAGTCACTTAACCCCAATTGCCTAGCCCTCACTGCTCTTCTGCCTTGGAACTGATACACAGTATTGATTCTAAGATAGAAAATAAAAGTTTAAATAAAATGAAACTCATCTGTAATTAGTGACAGATTTTACAAATATACTAAAAGCAGAAGTTAATGTCAGATATTGAATACTCTAGAATAGAGGTTCTTAATATGGGTCCATATTTCATTGGACTCATAAAAACTGTTTGTAGGAAAAAATTACATTCTTATTTCAATAGAAGTAATATCCTTTGCAATACATATATTTATTATACCTATTTAAAAGCATTATTCTGAAAAGGAATCCATAGGATTCAATAGAATGAGAAAGGGTACAATATGCAGAAAAGGTTAAAAAATACCTAATCTATTCAATAAGATCTTGAATAAAAATCAGAAAATCTGGGATTTTAATACAAATTTGCCACTCAACTAACTCTTCTGAGTCAAATTCCATTATCTCAAGCACTCATTTTAAAAAAGGAAATGAAAATTCTAAAGATTCTGTGGCATCCATATCAGTAACCAAAGGGGGAGAGGGGACTCCTCTCTACCTTCTTTCATAATTGATTCAACTACCATCCAATGAATATTTGCCAAGCATTTATTATCCACAACATCTTAATTTATCTGTTTCAGGTTTATCTGCAAAATGAGACCAATAATTATTTTAATTTATATGATTTGTCCAAGATTAGCAAAATAATGCTTCTGCATTCATTTTAGTATCTTTGATATCAGTTAGGACACACATATACATATATAACCATGCAAAAAAAGCAAATTCTAAGATCCCATTGATTCAAACATTAGCAAGTTAATAAATTAAAGTTTTATGTCAAGTTCTTTGACGAAAAATACGCATTTGGATGTTTGAGATGCTAAATATGTATCAATATATGAGAATGAAATCCCATATTAAGAACCTCTATCCTAGAGAATTCAATATCTGGCATTAACTTTTGATTTCATTATATTGATAATATCCATCACTGATTACAAATAAGTTTTGCTTTTTTTTTTAACCTTCACCTTCCATCTTAGAATCAACACTGTGTATTGGTTCCAAGGCAGAAGAACAATGAGAGCTAGCCAATGGGTGTTAAATGACTTGCCCAGTCATAAAAGGAAAACATTCCTATGAAAATTCAAATATATCATCATTAGCAAAAATCACAAATGGCTCTATAAATAGGAAGTGGGAAGTTACTGACAGTCTAACCTTAAATTAGACCCTAATTAGCTAACTAACCAGTCATCCTTCCAATTTATAGTTTGCCTTTATCAATGACAACTATAAACATTTTCAGGGGGGAGAGGCGGCTTGTGATTTCAAGAGTTTAGAAAGCTCACACTGTGAGACTATTCCCTTATCAATACAAATTGATTCTTCTCTTACTAACAGTATTGGAGAGTTGTGTGCATTCTAGGAGGCTGACTGTCCTTCCCTGGATCCCACAGCCCAGATCTGTCAGACAGAACTTAAAAGTCAAGTCTTTCTCACATTGAAGATTTCTCTCTCTACCTCACTGACTCTTACCTCTTTCTGTGAATGGGTTTCTAATTAATCAACACAGTCATTCCATAATCCTGGGGATTTTAGACACTAGAAGAGGATTGTCTTTCAGCTTGTTCCAAATGACACAGGCAAAGTCTCGAATGAATGCAAGACATGTGTGAAATAAGACAGTGGTTTCCTTTTCGAAGTTCTGCCTTTTGGGGGTGGGGGGCTGTTTTTTTATGCTTTCGTTTATTTATTTAACTATTTATAAACCAACTTATGGGGCATCCCATAATATAGGGCAAATAAAAATTTTATAGTTGATTTAGGAGATGCATATAACAAAAATATAATTTCAGGAGTAGTTAGATTTCATATCAGTCACATAATATTTTGCCATAAAGAATGCTATTCCTGCAATTTGTCAATCAGGGTATTCATTTCCATGGAAAGCTCTGTTATGTACTTGGAATTTATTTTTTCCTTTTACAAATGCTAGTCCAATTTCATTATCTCAACCACTCATTAAAAAGGGGAATGAAAATTCCAAAGATTCTGTGGCCTCTTCATTACTCCAGTAACCAAAGAGAAAATTCCCCTCTGCCTCGAACAAAAATGCCCAAATATAAACAGCCATTTAGACACTACTGAGGTATAGTAATCAACCTTGTCTAGTATTTCCTTGATAATTGGTTTCTGCTAATGAGGCAGTACTTGTGGCTTGAGAAATCTAAAATCATCGATCATTCCTCAACTATCCACACTCGGTGGTAGTTATTTGATACAAATTTTACCTCCCAGTTATTTGTATGCAATCTGCTAATGATTGGCCATTGTTACCGGGATCCAGGAGTCCGAAAGAAGGCCAGGTAGCAGCATGTGTAGAATGAATGAACAGCCCATCCAATACAACGTACAAGAAAATCAAAGACCTGTGCCCTGACGGGTTAGGTAGCTTAAAATCTTGTTCTTTTACAGGAAATAGCATAACATCTGCAAAATCTGCTTATGCTTTCAAAACCCCAAAAAAGAAATCAATCAATGAAACGTTATATATCATATAAAAATACATATATATATATACTTTTATATATAAGATATATTTGAAGATAAACTTGTAGAAGACCAAGTATGTTAGAAGGCTTGGATTAACTCTTCAGGAAGACTGCCATTAATGAGAATAAGTAGGAGCTTTGTACATTGATAACAAATATTTATAGAATAAACCAAGGTAACCAAAATCAATTTGAAAACATTGCTCCAAATCCTAGATTCTGCCCTGTATAGAGGCTTACATTTAGTCCAGTTTGCCTCAGACAGCATAAAAAACCAGTGGCCTTCGCCACGTCCTTGATGATGCCAAACATGGTGAGCACTAGTGTCATTGGTTTCCAGAAGCATCTGATTTACTCCCAGGGAATAGCTCAACTGGAAAACATCCCAGTAGCCTGCACCATCATCCTCATTTTTATGGTAAGAGAAATGGAAACATCAAGCTTTTAAAGAACTAACCTTATATCAAAATAGAAGTTTCTGTCACAGAAGAGGGGCATCGAATCCAAAATGAGACCTTTCCAGGGTGATGCATCAAGGCACCCCCCAGGATCTATGCAGGCTTTGAAATATCTTAAGACATGGGGAGATAGCAAAAGCATAGCACTGCTCACATGGGCTATGTGTTCCCCTCAACCTTTTTGGCAGTCTAAAGTCACTTCTCTCATTAGTTTTAAATATCTTCAGAGCAGGGAACTTTTTCCTAATTTTCTACCTTTTTTGGAGGATCCCATGACACACAGACCTGACTTCCTTTGGGACAAGGCAGCAATGAACAATTATTATCAGATTCATACATAAACACATGTACAGGCTTATGTGTGGAGAGAGAGATAGAAAAAAGAAGAAGGGGAACAGTGAGGTAGCTCAGGGAATAAAATGTCAAGCCTGAAATTAAGAGTACCCAGGTTCAAATCTGGCCTCAGATACTTCCTAACTATGTGATTTGGGGCAAGTCGATCAATTCCAATTGCCTTGGGCTTACGAGTTGTTACTGAGGCAAAAAGTAAGGATTTTTTTTTAAGAAAGAAAGAAAAAGGAGGAGGAGGAAGAGGAGAAAGCAGGACAGAGAGATAAAGGTGAAGCTAGATGGTATAATAAAGTGCTAAAGCAAACTTAGGAAGATGTGAGTTCAAATCTAGTTTCAGACACAGTATCTATGACCCTAGGCAAGTCACTTTGTTGACCTCTGTTTGCCTCAGTTTTCTCATCTATAAAATGGACATAATATTAGCACCTACTCCTCCAGAGTATTGGGTGAGATAATAATTTTAAAGAACATAGCAAAATGCCTGGCTTGGTAAATACAATAAAAATTATAACATATACACACACATAAAAACACATGTACACAACTACATACATACAGAAATAAACATATAAACATATGTATAGGCAAAATGTGTATATATGCATCATATAAACATGCAAATAGATATTTATTCTAGGCATTCACAAACACTAATAGAAGTTATTCATTAAATAATTATAGAGTATCTATCACTGATATAGGAGATACAAGTTAGAGCCATAAGTATTTGCATCTGGAAGATATCTTGGAGCTTGTTATTCTCCATCCCTTTCTATAATAGGTAAAGGAAAAGAGCCCCCCAGAAGAGAAGGGGCTTTCCCAGTGTTCACAGGGCTAGTGAGTGGCAGAGCTGAAAATCAACCAAGATCGTTTGGTTCTGAATCCAGTGTTGTTTTTATTACATCAAAGTATTTTGGAGATGGAGAGCTTGGTTTATTCTGTCGGCAGAATGAACAAGTCAGGCAACTGACTCAACAAAGGAAAGTAGCAATACTTCACTTACATTTCTACATAATTTGGGCATAGTTAACATAATTAGATAAAATCAGATGCAGTATCATTATTAACCAGGGACCCAGGAAGTGTAACGTAATTTACAGATTGGATTTTTTTCCCCCTTTCCTCAAGTATATCATGGTGTCATGAAATCTCCGGAAGGCATCTCAGAGTCCAAGTAATGAAACCAAAATATATTATCTGCCAAATGAATTACAGAAAAGTAGCTACCAAGTACAGGGAAGGCCCTTGATTGACGTACTCACTTCCCATTTTCAAAGGGATCACATTCCATTGCCAACTCCATGATTTTTTTTTGTAGCTGGGTTTGAGCTCAGATGATCAATAACCTGGGCAGAACTCACTAATGAGCAAAGCCACAGGAAGTCTATTTTTTCCAGGCAGTGCTCAGTAATGGTAAACACTGGCCCCTTTTAAGTGCGTGGGCTCTCCTTTGGAATCTCGCTATCTATTTTCCTTTAATCAACTCTATAGGAGTGTGGGCAATTAGAACCACTGCTTAAGAAAACAGTTATGTTTGCTAACTGAACCTGCCAGGGTCGATTTTCTCTGGGGCTTTCCTTTCGTTTCTTAGCCATTTGAGAATGAGGCACTATCCTGAATATACTGTTCTATCAAGTGGGGAAAGCAATATGAACATGAACTAAATACTCACACAGAAAGCATGGCTCCCTGCATAATTAAAGTCTTCAAATATTTATGTGCTAGCAGATTTATTTGAGGTTGTTTTTTTCTTTTGGGTCCAGGACTAGGATTCCATCAGCAATGGATGGTAACTTCTTCAGCTAATGCAAACCATCAACATTCTCTGTGACTCAGAGAATTACCTGGAGAAAATGAAGGGTTGAGTGATTTGTCCAACTTCACCCAGCCAGAAGCTATTAAGGTAGGATTTAAACTCAGCTCTGAGGACAGCTCCTTGCCCACTACCTTACTACCCCTTTTGAGTAAAAACTATTTTAAAGGGGCACATAGTTGGCTCAGTGGGTTGAAAGCCAGGTTTAGAGACAAGAAGTTTGGAGTTCAAATCTAGCCTCAAACATTTCTTAGTTGTGTGATCCTGGACAAGTCACTTAGCCCCAATTGCCTAGCCCTTATTTGGAACCAATAATTTGTAAATAATTTGGATTATAAATTATAAATAATATAATATATATAATAAATTATAAATTATATAAATAAATTGGAATCAATCATGGAATTAATGATGGCAAGTAAGGTTTGAAAAAAAAAGAATGGTTGTTAAAATTCACATTTACATACAGGGTATCCCCAAGCCTTAGTACTATAGTTTTGAGTTAATAAAGCATAAAACTATGCTCAGATTTTTGGAATATCCCACATAGTACTTAAACTTCTACAAAACATTCCATACTTCTCCTTCAGTCTCCATATATACAGCAAAAGCTTTGAAAGGAAGCAAGAATTATTCACTTCTTTCAGTCATGTCCAACTTCATGACCTTGTCTAGGGTTTTCTTGGCAAAGACACTGTAGTGGTTTGCCATTTTCTTCTCCAGCTCATTTTACAGATGAGGAAACTGAGGCAAACAGGATTAAGTGACTTACTATGGGTCACACAGCCAGTAAATGGCTGTGGTCAGATTTGAATTCAGGAAAATGAGTCTTACTAACTCCAGGCTCAATACTCTAACCACTGTGCCACCTAGGTGCATGAAGCAGATAGTAAGATTATTATTATTCCCATTTAACTGATGAGGAAAGGCTGAAAATTGTTAAGTGATCTGCCCAAGGTCACATAGTTAGTCTGTTAAAATCTGAGTCCAGTTCTCCTGATTCTAAATCCAGCATTCCTTCCACTATACAAAGCTGTCTTAGAAATATTAAAAGAAAAAAATTGCTGAAATGAACATCAAGGAAAATACCTTTGTGTTTCCCAAACATTCCCAAACATAACTTAAAATGGCAAACAACCAAAATCATGAAGCACAAATGCATAGAGAACTGCTTTAAGATTTTTAAAAGGCTCATGAAGAATAAGAGCTTTGGGTCTCATTTAGTAAGCTGTTTTTAGGCAGTAGAAACAGTGGTTTTCATTGCAATGCTTCCTAGTTTTGTTCATCCTTTCATTCCCCAAACGAGATCAGCCCACAATAAGAGAGGTTGATCATTCTAAAATGCCTCAAATCCAGATTCATTTTTTGTTGTCATTCTAGCTATGGATGCTGGGATGAGTTGATTTCCTTTTCCAAATTAGGAAAACGTTCAAACGCCAACAGCCCTTTTGCTGTTAAGTTATTTGATAAGGGAGTCAGCTCCCCCAATCAATTAGTAATTCTTAAATCATAGCAATTTCAGAAGAATTTGGTAACACCTTCATTATTCTGCCTGGTAGAAAACCACTGGAGACTAATCTCTGTCACATAGGCACTCTGACACCTGGAAATAGAATTTCAAAAAACCAGGGTCAGTTTTAGATCCAAATCTTGTCAAGACTTTGCTGTGTGTCTCATGGTTAACACTTTATAATCAAAGGCACTATCGTGAATTTGAGTGAGGAAAGGTCACTTTTAGTATGTGATATGAAAGGATCTTTCTAGAATTATAGTCTTCATTCTAGAGCCAGGAGGGATATCAGAGACCATCTGGACTACATTAATCAATCCAGAAGCAATAATTCAGTGCCTACTATGTGCCAGGCAGGGCAGGGAGGTGATGCAATGGTTATATTGTCAGACTTGGAATCGGGAGGGTCAGATTATAAATCTGGCTTCAGATACCAACTAGCTGGGCAAGTCACTAAATCCTGTTTGTCTCAGTTTCCTCATCTCTCAGATGAACTAGAGAAGGAAATGGCAAACAACTCCAGTATCTTTGCCAAGAAAACCACCAAAATGGGGTCATGAAGAGTCAGGAATGGGTGAACAACTCATGCCAAGCATACTGACAGATGAGGAAACTAAGGCTAGAGATGTTCATGAGAGCATAGATCTAGGCCTGAAAGGAATCTCAGAGGTCAGGTTTACACATTTTACAAACAAAGAAATTAAGGATCAATGATTTGCCCAAAGTCAGAGGGGGGAGGCAAACTGGAGTCCTTTGACTCAATACCAACCACTCAGCCTCCCACCACATATTGAATTTAGGTACCAAAATGATCTCCAAATTCCATAAAGGTCTCAAACACTTTGAGCAAGCTTATTTCAAGACCGCAGGAGAACAACTCCATATTTGAATTATAGGAACATCAAATGACCATCAATCTGGTTTATAATCCATCTGGTTTAGAAGGGAAACTTGGATATAAAAAGAAATGAAAGCAAATATTTTCTTTCTTTCTTCTTTAAATGTGATAAAAAAAAATCAGTCAGGGAAAGATAGACAAATCATATTTTTCAATGGATGAATGAAGGAATGAAAGATTACCTTTTGCTGGGTTGACTTTTATTCCTGACCTATATAGCATCTCTTCATTCTGCCAGTCCCCATTCCTGATGGCAGTCTTGAGCCCATAAAAAACAATTAGTGCACCTGTGGCATAAAAAATTAAATTCTTGAGAAAACGTTTTTGGGCTTTGACATAAAGGGCTCGAGCCCCTACTGTGATTAAAAGGCAGAAGCCCATACTAGGAATATACAGCACACGCTCTGCGATTACAAAGCCAACGTAAAAAAACAGATTTGTGGCAGGGACGAAGGGAACTATTAACAAAGACAGCGACAGGACAACGATGTTCTCTGTGGAAGGAAGTGATGGCTGCTGGGGGACATGGTTTTTAATGCCATTTTCTACTTTTTCTGAAAAGCTGGGCTTAGGCTCGGAGTCTTGGTACTCTGCGTCTGGGTGGCAGCTGTGCCCATTCACATTCTGCTTGCCATTGGGGATAGCTTTTCCATTGCACTCTCTCTTGGTGCTTGGGTTCCTCAGGCTGAAGTAGGCAAGGAGAAAGAGTCCTGTGTAGAAGGCCACAGTGTGGAGGTTTCTCCAGTCACAGATGGTTTTTATCAGTGGCACTGCATCCATGGACCAGTCGAAGCTGAGGGTATCTGGGCATAACAACAGCCAGAGGTTCTTGGTTGGCAGGTAGAGGAAGGTCAGAGTGCGTGCCACCACACTGTCTGAATCAGCTGCAGGATTATCCGAGTTGGAGAAGCTTGGTGGCTTGTTCCCCATCCAGTAGAGTCGGGCCCCCAGAAGTGAGGTCCCCCAAAAAGTTAGTAAGCCAACACTGAGGAAAAGAGGCACATTCTTCCTCTGAAAGAAATAATACAGAAAAATAGTTTTTAATGGAAGGCAAACAATTTTCTATTCCTTATATTCAGTTACAAAGCTGAATTATGCTTTGTAACAACGAAAAACACACTATTACATTCCAAATGGATTACTTCATTTCCATCTGTTGGAAAACTACTATGGCTTCCCTGTTCACCATAAGTATTTTATCAGAATCTTCTGTTTATTTTAATTTGTCTTTCAGGTAAAAGTGAAAGATCCATACTTAAGAGGGTTGGGTCTGACTAGCAAACAGCAAAGCTTCATCTGAGAATCCTCCCTCCTTGCATCCAGTCTTCAATCTTCCACCTGAGCTAACAAATGGTGCTGTCATATACTTCCCCATATTGTTGCCTATACCAGACAAATCAAAGATTTTAAAGATTCTCCAGGTTTCTCTACTTGATAATCTTAATAATAACTCCCATATGCCTTTACACCTCAAATTTGGGGGGCCTGATGAGGTTAGATTTGCGTTTTGCTAAATGAAATAGCTTCCTCCAGCTATTTCAGGCAGAAAAGGGGGAAATATCTAAGAGAGGAAAAAGGATACCCCTGTTCTCCATAAATTCATTTGTTTGTTCCAACATTTGTTTTATTTTATCTTGTACTGCAAATATTTACTTAGCGCAGGAAAACATCAAACACTTCTTCTCCTCTTTCCTCTGCCCTTCATTAGTCCTTAGGAAAGTAATAGCACCAACCACCTTGTAATTAAGCTGCTTTGAATGGCAAGTATCTGAAAGTACTCTCATTTAGGCAGCCTCAAGCCTCAAATCAGACCACTGGACTACACTTTATGGCTGATACAGTTTACCTTGTCTACCTCGGTCATCTTGCTATCAATCCTTAATGCCACCCTCCAGTCCCCCTTTTACTTCTTGTTCTGGTCACAGTTATCAAATTAATACTATCACTACTCCCATAGAGTGTGTGTCAAATAGTTGCTCCATGTATCTATACTTCAGTCTTTTATCTATTATCTATGTATTGTCTCTCTCTCTCTCTCTCTCTCTCTCTCTCTCTCTCTCTCTCTCTCTCCCTCTCCCTCTCTCTCTCCTCTATCACCTATCTATTACTTATCTTTCATCCAATATCTATCAATCTAGAGCTAGAAGATCAACTGTAAAGGTCACCCCACCTTGTTTATTGATGAGGAAATAGATTCCTACATATGTTCATAGGATCACAGATCTAGAATTGGAAGGAACCTCAGAGGTAGCATAATTCAACACCCTCATTTCTGAAATGGGAAAACTAAAGCCCTAAGAAATTAAGAAGTAACTTTCCTAAGGTCATACAGGAAATAATCACCTATGACAGGATTTGAATCTGTGCCCTGATTCTAGTCAGTACTCTTTCCACTGCACAACACTGGCTCCCATCCATCAACTCACAGCAGATCTCTGAGACACAATGATATATGAATCCCTGGAGATTAGCACAGCATTAGGGACATAGTAAACAATAAATGATTTTTCATTCTTTCACCCACACTGAGTGAAACACTGTGCCAAGTGTGGAAAGGAATCTAAGGTGGCATAAGTATCCTTTTTATGAATGTTTCTAGTAGAGCAGTATGTGTATGGATACATGGGTATAGGGCATATATGTTATGAAAGCATGCAATGTATATAGATGTTTGTATATATGCATCTTGTAAAAATAACGAGCAATGAATTGATTATGGCTATAATGGCTATAAATGATTATGGATATAAACTGTTTAAATACTCTGTTTGCTATGCTTTCAAAGTATCTTCAGTTTATATAAGTGAAATGAAACTCATACATGAACTTCTCTTCAGGGCCAGGCACAAGGACACTAAAGAGACTTGTTATACACAAATAAACTATTTATTGAGACTATAAGGATATAAAAGGATTTCTTACTCTAAGGGATTCTAACTCCATCCAAATAAAACTCCCTGGTTCCATAAGGAACTGCTTCTCCTGCTTCTATAAGTTACATTGATCCTTCCTGATCTAACCCAAAATTTCCCTATTCTACAATAATCTAATACTATTATCCTTATAAGAAGTATATAATTCTTAACTTTGACTCCACAAGTTATAAAAATAACAAAGATCAGCTGGCTGAGCCTCAGCAAGAACCAAGTTAGGACTCTGAGCCTTAGTGGATTCAGAGTCTAAACCAAAGACCAGGTCTTTCTTTGGTCTTCTCAGAGATAAAACAATTTATGAAAAAGCAATAGGCAGGCACTAGTGTTTCCCAAGTTGAAAAAGGAAATCTCTAAGCTCCTTCAAGTTTTTCCCTTCTTTCCTTCTACCTCAGACAGTGAGGAGAGAGAGAAATGAAGATGTCACTTCTCCCAGGACTCCAAGAGAGCCCAACTGCCACTCCCAGAGAGATTAACTGCCCCAGAAAAACCATTACCCCTCCCACACACATTGTCAACATTTTAAATTGACACTATCTCAGATCTGTTTCAAACTCCAATTCTTTCTCAAGCCAGCTTCTCTACTTCTTATCTCTAAACTAATATAACAAGACTTAATTTCTAACATCATCCTTATAATCTGTATTCATGTGTTCATACACGTGTTGCTGTTCAGTCATTTTCAGTCATGTCCAACTCACAAAGACACTGGGGTCATTCACCATTTGCTTCTTCAGATTATTTTACAGCTAAAGAAACTGAGGAAAACAGGATTAGGTGATTTGTCCCGGGTCATACACAGAGTAAGTTTCTGAGGCTAGATTTGAACTCACAAAGATGAGTTTTCCTGACTCCAAGCCTGGCGCTGTATCCCTTGTGCCACCTAGCTGTCCTTTTTCTATAGGTATACAAACAAATAGTATGTAAAAGTTTTTGAGCATATGTACACACACATTAGAGTCTTGTATAGAAGTTAATAAAAAAGAGTTGCAAAGTACTCTGGGAGCTCAAAGGAGAGAGAGATTTTGTAATGCATTTGTCCTTTCCCTGTAGATAAACTATGTGAGTTCTATCTGCCCAAGTGCTTAGCATAATTTCCACATATAAGGAAGGCTTTCACAGGTTATTAAAATAATTCTCTTAGAATCATAACATCTTTTCATTTCTTTATCCTTTTATATTTTATTTTCCCAATTACATGTAAAAACACTTTTAAGATAATTTTTTTTTAATTTTGAGTTCCAAATTCTCTCCCTCCCTAGTTTTCCTCCCCCTCATTAAGAAACATAATTTGATAGATATTATGTATGTGGGATCACGCAAAACATTTCCATATTAGTCATGTAAAGGAAAACAGAAATAAAAAACATAAAAAGAAAGTAAATAATAAATAGTATGCTTCAATCTGCATTCAAATACCATCAGTTCTTTCTTTGGAGACAGATGGCATTTTTCAGAGGAGTCTTTTGGAATTATCTTGGCTCATTGTTTCTGAGAATAGTTAAGTCATTCATAGTTGATTATCATACAATATTGTTCCTGTGTACAATGTTGTCCTAATTCTGCTCACTTCACTTCACATCAGTTAATATAAATCTTTATAGTTTTTTTTCTGAGAGCATTCTGTTTATTTCTTTTAACACAATAATAATAATAATAATAATAATAATAACATCTTGAACTAAAAGGAACCTTATAAATCAGTGATGGGCAAGCTATACAGCCAGTGGTCCAGATGTGGCCCCCTGAAATTACTATCCCACCACAACATTATTCCTAATCTGACAAATACAATGAAACTTCGAAAGAGTTGCCTTAGAAACAGAATGACAGATGAGCATTTCCTTTCCTTTGGCTCCCTCTTTAAAAAGTTTGCCCATCGGGGGCAGCTGGGTAGCTCAGTGGAGTGAGAGTCAGGCCTAGAGACAAGAGGTCCTAGGTTCAAACCCGGCCTCAGCCACTTCCCAGCTGTGTGACCCTGAGCAAGTCACTTGACCCCCATTGCCCACCCTTACCACTCTTCCACCTATGAGACAATACACCGAAGTTAAGGGTTTAAAAAAAAAAAAAGTTTGCCCATCACTATTATAGATCATTTAGTTAAAGCCTCTCATTTTACAGAGAGGGAAACTGAAACTCACCAAAAGAAAATGACTTGTCTAAGATCACATAAACAAAAGGTGACAAAACTAGGATTCAGTCAAGCTCTCCTGATTCCAAATTAAATGTTTGTGTGTGTGTGTTTCTTCTGTTCCCTCCAATACCCTAGATCACATTGTATCTCTGCTAAGCTAAGTAATCAGAAGAATCATACTTGATTACAGTTACCAGATCAAATAAAAATGAAAGTGTCAAATAGCTAGCTTAAAATAAAATGAAAATAAATAACACTTTGGCTGACCAGGCTTTCTTCCTTTTAGGAAAATAAAAATGTTTTTGTTCTTCTTATATGGTCTAACCTAGAGTAAAACAGTGTTGTAACTTCCCTTGTCCTAGACATTAATTAAACATAAAATTAGATTCTCACTCTTCATGCTGTTTATTTATATTGATTTTATAATTCATTAAATCTCTAAGTTCAAGGTGTCTCAGTGAATAGTGTCAGACCTAGACTTAGGAAGACTTAGGTTCAGATCAGGTCTCAGACACTTCCAAGCTGTGTCTCTCTGGGCAAGTCACTTAATTCCAGCTGCTTAGTCCTTACCTCTCTTATGCCTTGGAAGCAATACTTGTATCAATTTTAAGATGAAAGGTGTTTTTTTTAATCCCTAAAATCTTCATATAAATTTTTTCCTTCCATATCAAATATGTGCTCTGATGGTCGTTTGACTCACTTGTAAAATTTCACATTCATCCTTATCAAAGATATCTTATAGAATCTAGCCTGTCAAAACATACTGAATCCCAACTTGTCATCCTACATCCCTCTCAGTTCTACTTCCTACACAATTTGTTATTTGTCTTATCTGGAATAAAACCATATCAATGATTCAAAACACACACACACACACACACACACACACACACACACACACGAAAATCCATAAGGCTGCTCCAAAAAAAATCAATATCTTATTAATTACCAATCTTTCAGTTCAGTCATTCATTCTGAATCTACCAAACTACACTATTCCTTAGATCTATATATCTCTATTTTCGATGGGTATATCATAAGAAACTATAAAATTTCTAGTTGAAACACTATAATATTGTGTCAGTTATGGGGAAACTGGGGAAACATCTGACAGGAAGCAATAGACAATCTGACAATGGAGCTCTGGTCAGAGATCTTACTTGGAGATAAGATAGCAAAGAGTAGAAAGTTAGGAACTAAGTATTGGTGAATGTTTAAATATGGACACATGGAAGGCAGAAGACAGTGTCGGAATACTTTGTACACTTTAGAGTGGAGTACACTGAGGAAGAGTAGTTGAGAACATTAAAGGAGAACTAAATCTGGAGAGAATCACAAAGTCTACAATCAAGAGTTTCAGCAAAGATAAGACAAGGTTTTAAAGGGAGGGGAAAAAAATCTAAATTTGGCGATCTTTCTAAAACATGGGTTGAGATCAAAGCTGGACTTCAAGAGGGAAAAGGAAGTGGAAAGCACTTAACATAGTGCCTGGCACAAAGAGGGTGCCTAATAAATGCTTCTTCCTTGTCCTTTTCTCTAGAAGATCTAAATCATGTTCAGAACTCTGAGTAAATGGATGGGAGAAGAAAAAAATAAAAGTACATAGAGGGGTTAAGTGTAGATGTATCCCTCACACACATTCACACAAAATATAGAGTATTATAGATATTAA
>NC_058134.1:250981737-251005168 GCF_016433145.1 Gracilinanus agilis
GAAGGAAGGAAGGAAGGAAGGAAGGAAGGAAGGAAGGAAGGAAGGAAGGAAGGAAGGAAGGAAGGAAAGAAACAAGGAAGGAAAGAAAGAAACAAAGAAACAAAGAAAGAAACAACTGCAAGAAATGGGAAGAAACAGAAGGATGTTTAAGTTTCTACTAGGAAACAGATTTGGACCTGGGAGACTTGGAGCAGGGTAGGGGGAACGGATATAACAAAAGAAAGGAAGGGTAGAAAGGAAGTCACACTGGAGGTCAGCCTGAGACAGTTTCTTTGCTGCCTGTCACATCAGAAGCAGCCAAGGGAAGTAATCTGAAATGTGTGTAAGACTCTCAAAAGGGAAACCGGACTCATGTGCAGCAGAAGGCTATGAGTTTAAACCACATTTTAACTGAGGGGAAGTGCCTGAGACACTGCAAGCTCTTGCTAATGTCTGGGCACTGAACAGGCTTATATGCTGTCACAATCCCTCTCCTTTGATAAAATTAGCATTCCTATTAAAACTGTAATCCATAAAAAGATCATCTTTTTGTACCTGAATATCTCGCCTCTCCACCTCTCCAACCTAGTCCTAATCTAATTTTATATGCAGAATAGGGATGGAGATTGTTATAAGGAATCCCCAGGGGAAGAAGTGCCTCCATCAAGGCAGGCAGCAACTTTTCTACAGCCTCCAGTCTTGAGTCGCCTAGAGCACCAAGAGATTCAAAGACTTGTCCAGGGTCTCAAAGCCAGTATGTATCCGAGGCAATACTTCAATTTAGATTTTTCTGACTCTGGGGCCAGCTCTCTATTGCCTACTCCGTGCTGGCTCTGTATCAAATATTAAATCTTCATTCCCTTCACTCACTGTAAACTCATTGTCAACAGGAAGTTGTCTTTTTTTTTTCATTTTTTATCTCCAGCACTTAGAACAGTGCCTTAAACATAATAGACATTTAAAATGTGTTGATTTCTATTGAAATCTACTCCACTGAAATATAAATTGAATATATCTAAAGACAAGGAATACAACATATAATTAAGTTATGAATGAATACTTCTAAAGACAAGGAATGCAACATATAATTAAACTATGAATGGCCAAGGTAACAGTAACATTTCAAGTTTCAACCTTTTTTTAAAGTGTGTGTGTGTATATTGGAGTTAAGAGGACAGTGAAATTTTAAATACAGTCAAATAAAATGAAAGTCATTAACTGCTCAGATACTTAATTGCTATGTGATCCTGGGCAAGTCGCTCTAACTCTCTTGGCAATTTCCTCAAATATAAAATGGAGTGATAATAGCATCTTCTTCTACAGGGTTGTTATGAGGATCAAATGAGATATATTTGTAAAGTGTTTAACATAGTGCCCGGTACATAGTAGGCACTAGGTAATTTTTTTAAATTTTTGTTATTATCAGGATTGTTATAATGATCTCATGAGGAAAATGACAAATGTTGGCGGGGATATAGCAAAATTGGGATACTAGTACATTGTTGGTGGAGCTGTGAAGTGATACAATCATTCTGGAGTGGAATTTGAAACCATGCCCAACAGTCCATAAAACTGTATATAACTTTTTATCCAGCAATACTATTACTAGGTCTTTATACCAAAGAGATCTAAGACAGGGAGAAAGGACCTAATTGTACAAAAAAAATTTATAGCAGCTCTTTTCGTGGTTGCAAAGAACTGGAAATTGAAAGGATGTCCATTAATTGGGGAATGGCTGAACAAATTATGGCATATGATTGTAATGAGACACTTTTATGTCATAAGAAATGACAAATAGAGGATTACAAAAAGACCTGGAAGAATTTATATGAAATGTTGCAAAGTGAAATGAGCAGAACCAAGAGAAAATTGTACACAGTAACAGCAACAATATATGTCTGTCAAATGTAAATAAAATAACTATTATCGGCAATACAAGGATCCAGGACAAGCCCAAGGGACTCATGATGAAAAAAGCTAGACACCATGATCAAAGGAACTGATGAAATATGAATGCAGACTGAAGCATGCCATTTTTCACTTTATTTCCTCCACGAATTTTTCTCTTTTGAAAGTAATATGCATCTTCTTCTACAACATGATGAACAAGGAAATATGTATTTTATTGTATTATAATACATCTATAATCTATATCATATTACTTTTAGTCTTGGGGAGGGGAGAAGTTGGGAAAGAGAGGATGGATCATAAAATGTTAGAGAAAATGCTATGAAAATTGAATCTACATATAAAAATAAATTTTATTTTAAAAAGAGAGAGCAAAAAGAGGATCAAATGAGATAATGTTTGTAAAGAACTTACTACTGTGCCTGCAACATGATTGGTTCTATTTAAATGATTATTCCTTTCTCTTCCCTCTTCTTATAAATGACCTGTATTTCTTTACTCATAATTTGTATGTGTTTGGCATTTAAATAAGTCAAATTGGTCAAATGCAGATACTGATGATTCATATTTGCACATGAATCTTCTATGTACTTATTTTAAAATACATTTCCTTCTTAATACTTCATCAGCTACTATTGTTTCCTATTTTCATATACAAAAGCTAACCTCTTTGGGCGAATTATGTAGAGACCCTAATTTCACCTTCCCTTCATCATGGTACAGTCAACTTGTTACTAGGTCAGAACAATTCCACCTCTACATCTCTCAAACATGACCCCTTCTCCTCATCACTCCCATTGTAATTCAGGTTTTTGTCACCTCTCACCTTCAATATTTCAATAGTCTCCTAGCAGATTTCTCTGCCCCAAGTCCCTTTCCATTCTATCCTATTCTTTATAAAGCTGCCAAATGAACTTCTTACAACACGAATCTGACCACATCAGCCTCCATACCCAACACATTCCAGAAGCTGTCTTATATATAGAATCAAATACAAACTCCTTTCTCTGGCACTAAAAGACCTTTAAAATATGATTCCAGGCTATTCCACCCCCCCAAACTCATCATTTAATATTCTCATTAACACTATGATCCAGCTAAACTGTCTTCCTGACATTTCTCACACAAGGCATTCCATTATCAATCACCAAGATTTTGTAGAGGAATTCACATCCTTCTCAATGTCACCTCTAAGAATCCATGCCTCCTTCAAACTCAATTCAAGCACCACTACCTACCTGAGGCTTTCCAAATCCCACCTTCTAACCCTGCAGCTAGTGCCTACCCCCTACTCCAAATTTACATATACATGTATATATGACATATATATATGTATACACACACACACATAGTTTTCATATACATTTATATGTGCATGCTTTCTCTGATAGAATGCAAGGATGTAATTCATTTTTACCAGCACCTAGTGTCTGGCTTGGCAAAGATAGTTAATAAGTTCTTAATGATCATTTGATTACCTCATATTTCTAAATAGTCATACCTATTCATTTCCCTTAAAATCTCTTCCGTGCACAGATCCACTCAGGTTTTAATACTCAACACTTTCTCATCTCAGTCTCAGTTTCCTCTTCTCTCTGATTGGAAGGCTGGAAATTGGAGTATTTGACTCCTCCCAAAGTCTTTCTATATAAAGGACTCAGAGCTTCCTGATAATTCACTTTTCTGTTGGCATCTCTGCTTGGCTTCCACTCCACAGAACACTGCGTCCTCCCACAACTGAAGAGGTTCAGGGAATAGAGGGCTGGGCCTAGAGTCAGGAAGATTTGGGTCCAAATACAGCCTCAAACATTTACTAGCTGCATGGTACTGTGCATGTCATTTAACCTTCGTTTGCCTCAGTTTCCTTAACTGTAAAATGGGGTTTGTTGTGAAAATCAAAGGAGATAATATTTGTACATCTCTTAGCACAGTGTCTGGCACATAATAGGTACCATGTTATTGCTTACTTCCCACTCCCTTATCCCTCACTAGGCACTAATCATATCTTTTCAGCTTCTTTTTGTATGCTGTCATCTTGCATTAGATTGTAAGCTCCTTGAGGGTAAAAACTGTCTCTTTTTCTTACTGATGTCTCTAGCACAAAGCCTGCCACATAACAGGCACTTAAATTTTATTATATTATAATACATAAGTAAATATGTACAAGCAAGAAGAATAAATCTAAATCTCTTTGAGAGGACATTTCCTATAAGATATTCTCTGAGAGCTCCCTCACATTGCATAAAAAGGATCAATTTCCCATATACCTGACTATATTCTATCATATCTCAATTTTTCCATTACGAAAATACCTGATCTTGGAAAGCATTTGGCCATTCCTAAGATATATTTAACACACTTTTTTTAAGCTTCCCTTCTATCATAGAATCAATACTGAGGGAGTAAAGTGACTTGCCTAGAAGACATACAGCTAGGAAGTGTCTGAGGTCACAATCGAATATAAGACCTCCCATCTCCAGGCCTGGCTCTCAATTCATTGAGTCACCTAGATGCCCCTTATTTTTTTTTCTTACTAAGCAGTATACACACACACAGAGAAGAGAGAAGGGTGTTAACGACTAAGCAACTGAAGTTAAGCACTTTGCCCAGGGTCACAGAGTGAAGAAGCCTCTGACACCACGTTTTCATGCAGGACCTCCTGTCTCCAGACCTGGCTCTTGATCCACTAAGCCACCCAGCTGCCCCCTAATGCATTGTCTTAAAGAAATAACTTATTTGTGTAAACTTTGAATATTAGGTATTGTGAAGAGTGACTCCAACTTTCTTTGTCTACCAATCAGCAACTTTTAAATTAATCAATCAAAAACTTAAACGCCCCCACTTAACACTAAGTAAGAGAATTCACAAGTCACTTACTAAAGCCCCTAGGCACTGCTAGGCAAATGGAAAGACTTCAATTGGTTCCTGTAAAGTGGAGGAAGGGTTGTGGAAAAAGAACTATAAAAAGTACTAAACTTCCTGTCCAAGGGACCTTCAACCTTGGCTCTTGGACTGCTTCTTGGAGGACTGCTCCTGGATTTTCTCCATTGGAGTTCATCTTGGGTGATTGAGTAGCTGACCTTCCTTTCCTGGCTTCTGGAGAGATTGGCTCCGGAGATGCCTGCTTTGGCTTTAGAGGGGCTGCATTGGTGGAACTCTTGCTGAAGACACCAATGGATGTGGGGAAGCCCCTTTGGGGCTGAGCCTCACTTCACCAAAGAACGACTAGTAAGCTTGTTAAAACCTATCTCTAGCTACCTTTTTCCATTTTCACTCTTTCTGCCTCTTTGTAAATGAAGCTACCAACTTTAAATTGGTGACCATAATATTACTACAGAATTCTCATATTTATTGAAATTATTACTGAATTCTGATCTTTAATTCTAAAAGAACAAATCTGAGATGACGATTTCTCCTAAACTGAATCATGTGTAGCGTTCTTAGCAATGCTTTATCTCAAACACTTGAGCATCTTTTTTGCCTTGGGCATATCAAGTGGGATGCCATAAACTCAAGAGCAGGAATCATGATAATACTAAAAATCAGTATTTAAATTCTGGACACGCTTAACTCCATTCATCTCTAATGTGTTAGTGACCTTCATAAGACCCTACCATACTTAGTAAAGGTACATGAATACTAAATCAGAAACAAGTTGACGTTAACTCTTAGTTCAAGCAGACCTCAGTATTTTCCCACACTCTTCTATATTACTTTACAGATCTCTAGCACTAAATTTCCTAAGTTTCTCTATAATTCTACTGAAGAAAACAGCCTAGTACTCTGGTCCATGGTCCCAATCCTGCAAAGGCTCAGTTATCACCTGCAGCTTGAAAGCTGTGTGGATTTTCCCATAGAAAAGTACCCGAGGGCTGATGTCACCATATTTTCCACCTGTTCCCCCAGACCTCCCCCTGCAAAACAAGTGTCACCATAGAAATAATCACGTCTCTTTTCCATGAAATACAAGAGTTGTCTGCCTAGAACTTATTTGTAAAGCAGAAGAAGAAAAGGAGAAAATATATTTTAAAAGTTTAAATCTCAATACATTTTTCAGTTGTTCTAAAGATGTGCCTGACTTTGATTTATTTTTTAAAAATAATTCAGTTGTATCTAAAGCTAGAGAAGATATTTTCATAGACCATGATTAATAGACAAGTTCAGTAAGTTTCAAGGGCTTCCACATAAAATGATTTTTTTACCTGCAATTAAACTCTATTTTCATTTTTTTTTCATAAAGACATTTCACATTTTAAATTGCAAAGTTTTAGAGTTGTTTTTTTTTTCACCCTTAAAAAATCTTGGAAGATACTGAATAAAAATCAGTCATAGAAATTTGATAGGTATTTTAAAGTCTTACCTGCAAAAGTCCTTTGGCATGCATCTACACATATCAAGTGGAAATAGAGATGTAATATAACAGAGCCAAATTTGTGAGAGATTGATTCTTCTGCATGCAGTTTGAGGAGGCTCTCCGAGAAGAGCTTAGGGGAAATTCAGTCCCAAAGAGACAATGCAGTTTGTCTGTTTTCCCTTTTGGTTTGTACATATGTGTTTGTTTGGTTGTTTCTTTGGTTGTTTCTTTTGTCAGGGCAGGACTGTCTTTTCATTTCTTTTTTATCCTTAGCATTTTACACAGTGCCCGCAACATAGTAGGCACTTAATACTTGTTCATTGATTGACCCTTCCCAAGAGAGACAGAGCCAAGATGGCAGGGAAGAAGAAGCATTCAGCTGACCTCTCTCAACATTCCCCTCCAAACAACTTAAAATAATGCCTCACATCAAGTTCATGAAGGGCAGAGCCAACAGAAGGTCAGAGAGAGAGATTCTGTGATCCTAAGGCAACTTGGGAGGTTGGAAGGACAGGTTTGTGACACAGGGTAGAGGTGGGTAAAACCTAAATCCAAATATGAAAGAATCAAAATGATTCTGATTTATGAATATTTAATAAACTTTCTAACGAGAACAACTTTCCCTTGACAAAGAGAATCTGATTATGATGAGGCAGCTGTGATTTCTGAAAAGGAGTCAAAGCCAGACAATGCCAAGGATTTTTTTTAAACCTTTATCTTCTGTTTTAGAGTCAATACTACAAATTTTTCTCAAGGCAGAAGAGAGGTAAGGGGTAGTCAATTAGGGCTAAGTGACTTGCCCAGAGTCACATAGTTAGGAAGTATCTTGACGCCAGACTTGAACCCAGGACCTCCTGCCTCCAAGCCTAGCTCTCTATCCACTAAGTTTCCATAACTTTAAGCATTTATTATGTACATCAGGCATTGGATTAAGTGCTAAAGATACAAGGAAAGGCAAAGCCTTATCCCTATCTAAAAGGACTACATAGTCAAAAGGAGAAAATAACATAAATAATTATATCTATATTTATATATGTGTACATATATGTATATATACACATGTTTATATTGTGTGTCTAGATATAAAATATCCATTTTATATGCATCTATTACATGGTATATGTTTATATATAATATATTCATATTATATGTTTCTATTCCATATTATATTTATACATTCATATTATGTTTGTATATAAAACATCTCTAGGTTTATACTCTATATGTTTCTGTTTATATTATATATTCATATGTTTGTGTTGTGTGTTATATAAATATTCTATATGATATTCTACATGTTTACATACTATATACATTTATATTTTGTTTATACATAATATATTTATTAAAATCATATATAAACATATAATTATATATGTTTAAAATATATAAGTATATGAAACATAAATATATGTTTAAAAACATATAAAAATAATATATAAACAATATAAACATGATTATATGTTTATATGTGCTATATTTGTTTATATTGTATATTTATATTCTATATTATATGTTTTTATATATAAATAATATGATCTATAAAATCTAGAGAGAAAGTAGTCTTAAAAGGATGGCATTTGTGATGAGGGAACAGGTACCCACAAAAGGTAGGATAGCAGGTGAGTCTTAGACATCATGTCACCTGAGAGCTGGAAGTGAGGAAAGAAGAAATTCCAGGAAGTAGGATGGTCACTAAAAGGCAGGGCATCAGAAGATGGCATGTCATATGGGAGGAACACCAAGTGGACCAAGGCTATTAGACTGATTGCGGAGGGAGTAAAGTGTAAAGACAATGTGAAGGTATGAAGGGGGCAAAGAGATAAAGAGTTTCAAATGTCAAACACAATGGTAAAGATCCTCTTAGTGTCTGGCAAGCGTACTCACTCTATTGCCCTCATTGTTCTCTCTCAAAGCTGATCTGCTCCAACATGAAACAAAGATGAAAGTATTGATTAAAGCTACATTTCAAAAGTAGAGACTAGGTATAGAGTATCTAACTTGTCTGTTACTGAATGCCTCCATCCCTAACTGCTAAAATTGCTATGACAATAATCACCTGCATGCTGTCACATAAACTGAAAAAAGAAATCTCATGATATAAATCCTCCAAAAAGTCATACTCCATATAAATGGACAGCTAGGTGGTGCAGTGGATAGAGAATCTGGAATCAGGTCTGGATTCTGGAAGACCCGAGTACAAATTCAGCCTTTGACAATTACTAGCTGTGTGACCCTGGGCAAGTCATTTAACCTTGTTGGCTTCAGTTTTCTCACCTATAAAATGAGCTGGAGAAGTAAATGTCAAACCACTCCAGTATCTCTGCCAAGAAAACCCCAAATGGGGTCACAAAGAGTCAGGCACGACTGAGAAACATAACAATAACAACATTATAA
Organism: Gracilinanus agilis; assembly: GCF_016433145.1. NCBI lineage: Eukaryota > Metazoa > Chordata > Mammalia > Didelphimorphia > Didelphidae > Gracilinanus > Gracilinanus agilis. Next base: position 250,990,376 of record NC_058134.1, read on the forward strand.
ATGTGTCTTCAAAAAGAAAAAAAAAGGAGAAAAATGAACCAGAAGAAGCTTCTGCTATAGTAATGGATGGATTTTTTTTCTGAAATGTAGAAAAATATTTCTTCCAGTGTAGAAGAGCATGCCAATGAAGATTATATAAAACAACAAAGGGGAAGTAGATTCTTCCACTGTATAGCTACACGACAGAAGAAAAACTGCCACCAATATAATAGCAAGCTTTGACATTTGTCTCCAGATGTTTCCTTTTTTGTGAAAAAGGAAAATTAAATTTGAGAGGAACGCTTCCTTTCAATGCCAGAAAAATGTAAAGATGCTGACACCATAAGCTGTGTGTGACTTACTTCTTGGCAAACAAATAGAAATAAACTGCTTGAGTCTAAGGACCATTTAATCTCAAATTAAACTCTTGGCAACATCTATGCAGTTTAAATAATATAAGAGACACAAACTGGTATCAAGTATTGCACGTAGTGGCAACAATTGACTGACAAAAGAAAACACCCAAACAGAACAGAAATCTCCTACACTGATATAAGAGAGTACTAGATAGGAAGTTGGGAAACCAAGGCTAAATCCTGGTTATGTCCCTCAATCCCAGTGTGACTCTTAAGCAGATCACTTCCCCATTCTGGCTTTTATTTCTTACTTTCCTTTTCTCTAAAAAAAGTTAGGATGTTGAATATGAAGTAAAGAAAAGTAATTTTAGTGCCATTATCATTTAATTATTAATATTAATTTGTATTATTCCCTCCTCTCTTTAAAATCACCACTTTTCCATTTAGCTCAAATTTTAAAACTGCCGGGAAATGTAGTTCCAAATATCCCAAGTGGTTTTAAATAACACAGATCCAGGTCTTCCCAAGGTCTCCTCTGAGCCTGTCTACCCTTTAAATAGAAGCCAACCTAAGCTTCTCCAAACGACCAAGAAATAACTCTTGTTTCCTTACTTTCTAATCAAAGTTGGGGATGACATGGTCTACAAGAAGGAAACTAAGTCAAGAAGATCCTTATTTGGTTGGTTGTCCTAGCCCAGATTGCTGGACCAGGCTTGAGTCCTATGTCTTGACCAAATTCCCCAGCTATTCTCCTCCTGCTAAAGATGAAGTAATTGGGAAGAGTTGAGAACTCTTAGCCCACCTCATTAAATGCCCATCAGTCAAGATTGCCTTTCACTTTTTAGTGGAGACCTCAATGATGTACTCTCAGAAGGGAGACACCTAGATTTAAAGGATTTTAGGACTCTTATTAGAGATCTTTGGTCACTCGGAGAGACCACTGACTTAAATTTATTATTGATTTGCTGGCCTTGCTAATAGACACATAAGTCATAGCAGTAAAACTGTTTCTCGGAATTTTATTTGGGAAGGGAGGAAGGGAGGGAGAAAACAATTATTAACCATGTACTATATGTTGGACACTGTGCTAGGTGCTTTACAAATATTATCTAATGTTTGAAACAAACCTGAGAGTTAGATGCTATTATTATCCCAATTTTATAGTTAAAGAAATAGGCAAACAGAGGGTAAATGGCTTGCTTGAGTCCCACACGTGTCTGAGGTCAAATCTGAACTCAAGCCCAGTGCCCTCTCTCTAAATATATTATCTTGCAATCTCTCCATTTTTCATAATTGACATCAGAATTTTCCCTGTCAAGATTCTGACATTGCTTTCCATTTTCCATTTTCCTCCAGAACTCTGAAAAACTATATCACTCTCTTCCTTGCATAAAAATGAAAATATATTTTGATGTATACATGCAAGAAATAAATATGAGCTGGTTTAATCAGGACTTCTGGAGAATAAATACCCATGTAATTAATCAAATCTTTCTCTATAACCAAGCTGTCACATATAGCTCTGTTTCCCTTCAAAGGAAAAAAATGGTGTTTTGTTATTAATAATTACCCTTGGTAACACAAAAGTGCCATATTTTCATGTCAATTTTCTTACAAGAAAAATAGCTTTTGCTATTGATTGTCTCAGGAGATGAAGCAAAAGCCCCAATGAAAGGTCATGCTAGATCTAAGGATAGGAATCTAAAAGTATATTTTAGAAGAACAGATATTAGTCTATTCTACAATGTTATAATCCCTTCATTTTCATTCAGGCAGGCATAGTGGCACTTTCCATTCCACATTCCACATTCCTCCATACAATTTTTATATACTCACTTGTACAATCTTGCTATATTAAGTGGTATCACACTTAATCCCATGTGATAGAATAAAGGTCATGGTCTGAAATACTTTGATAAAATTCTTCATAGGTTGTTTCTAGATGTGACTCTGCTACAGCAGTCTCAGGGGACTGATGGGAACAGTTACAAAAGAAAAAAGGTGTTAGGAGTCTGTTTCTCCTTGTTATCAGCTCAAGATTCATCCAGGCTTAAAATTCAAAAGGTGTCAATTAGTATTAATTTAGTTGTACAAAGTTGGCAGATAAAAACAATATTGTCTTATAGATATTGAGTTCATGAAAAAATAAAATAAAAAACTATAGAACAATTCTTCTCTTCCCCAAAGAAAAAGAAATTCTCTTCATATATTCTATATAGTTACTAGCTTTCTTGAAATTCTTCATGCTCTCAGACCCTTTGATCCAGAAATCTTGCTGCTAGGTGTATACCAAATAAAGGTTAAAGATAAAAAGATATGTTCCATAATACCAAAATATTTGTAGGAGCACTTTGCTGGGGGAAGAGGGTGGTGAGTAGAGTTAATGCTAAAGAGCTAGAAACAAAATAGACAGAGCTGACCTGGGGAATGGTGCATGAAATTGAATGTTATATTACTGTGTTATAACAGAGAAGAATTGAAGAATATAGAAAACATAAGAAGATTGTTATGAACTTATGCAAAGTGAAGTATGCAGAACCAGGAAAACTACAAACACAATAGGTCCAAGAATGACAAAACCAATACTAAATAATTCTAACTAACTTGGCACTGAAGGAGAGATCTAAGAACACAACTTCCTTTCTTCATTGCTCAGTTTATTTAGAATGCGATATGTTTGAAACATGGAATAAATCAGTCTTGATTGATCTGTTGGTTACTTTTGATGAATGTTTTTGATTCCCCTTTTTTTCTGTTTTTAAAATTCCCTAAGGTGAGAGATGGCTCAGTGGGTATTGGAGGTGGAAATATATATCAGGAAATAGAGATGATTGTTAACATAACAGAAATAATTTTTTTTAAAGAAAAAAAATGGTCCATTAAAAAAAAAAACTCTTTAAATAATTAGCAAGAAAATGGTGGAGCCTTAGTGGATTAAAAGAGAAATCTCTAATTGAATTGAATTTCTGGAAATATAATGAGAGGCAGCATGTCATAGTAAAGTTGGGAAGACAGGAGCTCAAATCTAGCCTCTGGCAACTGTGTTACCTTGGACAAGTCGCTTAAATTCTCCTTACCCGAGATAGCTCAATAAATTCAAGAACAATTGCTAAATCTACCTGTACAGCAGACCAGGAATTATCAATACTGATGAAACCACAAGTATAAACAAATATTAAGAAACTTTTTCTCAAATTGCCTATTTCTCCTATATTCAATTAAATCTGAAAACCAAAAAACAGATATAATGTAATTTTTTTCATTTGATTTCACTGGCTTCTTCTTTTAAAAATAAGTTACTGGTAATTGCATACAAATGTACTAAAACAAATTAAACCATAGCAAGCTGGCTACCAGAGAAAAGCATCTACCTGAGAGGAAAACTGATGATGACAAGACACAGAAAGAGAAGTACATACATTAGCCTGAGCCACCTTCAAGAATAGGAAGACGATTTGACAGCAAATGAAGAAAAGGTTCATTCTAGGTCAAAAGATGACATCGAATGGGCAGATTACAAAGATCCAATATCAGAGGTGTTTATGCGACTTATAATATATAGGCTACTTTGGTTTCACACCAGTAGAACACAGTCAACATTAAGAATGTTAGAAAATGAGTGTGGTCTAAATCCAGATTTGAAAAATTAGAGGAAAGTATGAACCAAAGCATGTCTCTCCATCCATTGCAGGGCACTTTAGTTGGCATGGTGACTCATTCTTCTTCATTAAGTTAGCATGGGGAAATCAAGCAGTTAGAAATCTCTTACGTACCAACGGCAAGACATTTCTAAAGCAGATGATTAGAAACTGAAGTACCTAAAGAGTTCAATTATTGGAACGGCAAGGGGTGTGCCACAGCCCCTAACCCGTTCCGCTAAAAGCTACAGAGTGCCAGCTTCCACAGTAATCTTGTTTAGCTCAAAATGAGAGGTTTAACACTTCCCACCAGGCAGTGCACTATGGTCAAATCGGTTTAGCCACGAAACAATTCTGCCTTTATGAAGAAAATATGGGAAGAAAATATCCTTTGTAACAACATAATGCCTTTAAAAAAAGGTTTCTTAAAAAGCTCCCTTTGATTATCAAAATACTTTTTTGATTTTTAATAAACTCTTTTCTGTTCCCTGTGTGAGAAGAGACCTAACAGGGGATAAATGAAATCAAAGGAGCACAACAGTAATTGAATTTGGGACAGGAGCTCCTTCTCCATCGATCTCCCCTTAACAGGGCAACAGCATTGCAAAATGCATTTCCTGCGCCAGTGGATTAAACTGCAACATTCTCTTTTACTCTGGGTGGCTCTAGTGCGACAAACCAGCCATTATGAGCTACATTCCAGGCTCATTAATGAGTTAAGCATGGGAGCCCAGCATTTTGGAAACATAAAGAGACAAATTATAATGAGCCTTCGCTCAGTGGGGAGGCTAAGATACAGCAGTCTTCTCTCAAAGATATCATAATAGACAGCTATTTAATGAGTGTGGGATTTTTCCTATGGAGATACAAAAGACACAGGGTAATGGGGGGAAAAGGAGGCATCCTATAATATACGAACTTTACAGGCTACTTTTAAAGGAAAATATATATTAATAAAGTCGCAGTTAGTATTAAAAGGATTTTTTTAATGAAACCTATTTTCTCTATTATTATATCTTCAACCTACTTGCTGAACGTGAAGCACGAATTCAGGATTAAAGTTGACACCGTCAACCGACCAGCATCTTTTCTACAAGGGAAAATGGCCATCTATTACTCCACCGTCCTCATACGGATATTTTTAGAATGGTTACATATAACTGAGGTACTCCATAAAATTATACCAGTTTTTGCTGATTGGGAAACTGAGGCAGACTTCTTATGCCTCTCTGTTTAGGGAAATTGAGAGAGATCTCTGACACGTGATGATCCATCAATGTTATAATTCACAATGGAAGTTCTCCAAGACGATGACAATGGTTCAACACTTTCGGGCCAAAACTGTGGCACTTTCTTGGCCACCACAACTGTGATTCTTTCAAAACAAGACAAATACAACAGGGCCAGCAGACCTGGAATCCTAACGAGTACAGCTGAGTGCTATTTTCTGAGTCCCACTGAGCAAACAGAATGGTCAGGCTTTGCTCAGGAAAAGCAGAATAACTTGTAAAGCAAATTTTCCAGGCCATAAAAGTAGTTAAGGGAGTTATAAATATAGGAACCCATTACTAAGGAATAGCTACACTCCTTTGAAATTTCAGGTGGAAGGGACCGTTTGACATGTTACTCTAAGTTGAGTAGTAACGCACCTGGAAGGAAGACAAATGATACCAACAAGAAACTAAGGCAGAGAATATTTATTAGTTACAGGAAAACATTTTCAATAGCCGTTTAGCTTTTTTGGCAGAGAGTAGCTGAGGGAAATGCTGGATCAAAGCAACTCAGGCAACTTTTCTCCTCCTGATTTAATCCTTGTTTGTTTGGTTGTTTTGTTTTTGTTTTTTTTAACCCTTAGAAGGACTATCAGTTCCAAGGCAGAAGAGGGGTAAAGCCTAGGAAATTAGGGTTAAGTGACTTGTCCAGGGTCATACAGCTAAGGAAGTGTCTAAGGTGTTATAGAGAAAATATAGATTAGAGATTTAGTTAGCAGACTTTGCCTGGCAAGCTGGCAGGAGCATGGAATTCCAAGTCTGCTAACTAAATCTCTAATCTATATTTTCTCTGTAACCGAGGCCATATTTGAACCGAAGAACTCCTATCTCCAGACCTGGCTTTCTATCCACTGAGCTACCCAGCTGCTCTAATGTATTCTTTTCATCCAACTTATTAAGCAATAACTCTGTGCCAGGCACTGTGCTGAGTGTTGAACATACAATTAATGAGAACAGATCCAGTCCCTGCCTTCGAGAGGCTTAAAATCTAATAGGGGAAAGCGGAGGGGGACACAACACACCAAAGGAACCAGAAAAGAAGTTAAACACAGAGATAGAAATTAGAAGTCGACTAGGAGGTACCTGGAGGAGGGGCATCTTGTTCTATGGATTTGAAAATAGGCAGGGTAGCCGATACAGACTGGAATGAGCAAAAGATCCAACTTCTGTTCTCCAGAAAGGCATTAGGAGGAATTTGGTCTTCCACCCTCTAGCCCTCCAAATAAGAGAAGGAGGAGGCTGAGGGAGATGATGCTGAGGACAGAGGTTATAAGCCTAACCTTCAAGGGGCATCTTGCTCAGCAGATGTTTCCTAAACAATCTTTTTTGTTGTTGTTGTTCATCATTAAATATTGGAATGTCATATTTATCAATGATGGTTAAATTGATAACCAAAAAGTTAATTTGAAAACAAAATAAAAAAATATGCTTTATGGGAAGCATCATTTAATATACTAGTACACATTTATCTACATGAAAAGATTTCCTGTAACGTGGAGTGCAAAGATAAGACCTTTGGATTTGGAGTTAGGAAACTTGGGTCTGAGTTACAACTCTTCTGCTTAACAGACCCTCAGGCTTCTGTCACCAAGCAAATCCCTTCCTCTGTCTGGCTCTCATTCTCCTTATCCACAACGAAAAAGTTGGATTAAATAATCTCTGAGATCTTTTCCAGCCCTAAATCTCTAAAATTTATCTGGCATTTGGTGAGTTGTTAGAATTAAAAGTGTGACTATAATGACTTAGATTTCCTTCTCTTTTACCTGTCCCATAACTTATTACTTTTTAGCTTTAGTTACAGATTCCCTCACTTTGAAGCTGCTGTGGACGTGCTCATTTCTAAACCTAATAAGCACTTAATTGAAAAAAAAATCCTAGCATTAACTAAGGTTCAAAGACCAAACTTATTTATTTTTGATAAAGAATAGAAAGGGATTACTGAATATGGATCAGATTGTTTCTTTGGCAACTGGTATCACCAGGCTTCAAAAATTACCATGTCAGTGTGCTTCGAGCAAAAAAATAAATAAATAAATAAAATGAAATGAAATAAAATTTTATATATACACATATCCCCAGTAAGAAGAAGAAACCTTAAGTGAATAAAGAGAAAATTTCCCCCTGAACACATGGTCTTGGTTTGGTAACTCTCTGGCCGCAATTTTAATGAACTTGTATTTCTATATGATGACAACATACAACTGACGTCCAGATGTGCGATGTACATGTCCAGAGAACAAAGGTGGGCAAAGAGAACTGGAAAGCATAGCAAAACAATCACTAGCTACCACTTTCAAAGTAGAAAGGGATAACACAGTTAAGGTGGTCAAGATCAGATGTTGGCAACCTGCCTTTTTTTTTTTTACATAAACCCAAGCAATATCATTATAATTATAGGAACATTCAGCATTCCAGCATCTCCAGCAAAATCAATCCTCCTTTGTAACAGGACATTTTTGATAGCCTTTTGGAATCAAACCTAGCAAATCTGCAGAAATATAAGCAGTTATCAAAAAGCAGGAAGTGGGGAGAGCAAATCGAGGTCAAAGAGTCAGTCTTAAGGACCTTGATTGGGCACATTCCGAGTGTGGGCAAACCAAGACAGAGCACATATTCCTTCTGTCCAATTAAAATTGGAAAATTGTACTCCTATGTGTTATTGACCACTACAGGCTTTGAACATTCACTATCTGATATGATATAATAAGAATTTCTAGTATTTATAGGGTTTCAAGGAAAACAGAATTTTCTAGTTTTTCAAATATAATTTTTATAAGGAGTAATCTAGGGACAATGAATGGAAAAGTGACCTCGGAGATGCACAGATCTGAATTTAAGTCTTGCCTTTGCCACAAACTGGACAAGCCATTTACCAAGCAACTCTATAAAATAAAAAGTAGTACTAGTAAAAGTAGAACAAAAATTAGTTAATCTGCTTTGCTAAGAAGCTTCGTCACCAAGAGTTTGTTACACCAATGAAATTACCAATCCAGGCAAATTTTTTTTTACATTGCCCTCTCTCTCCAACCCCTTGATTCCCTCCCAAATAACTAGCTTACTGTCTTACCTTACTCATCATCCTTACACTAAGGAAAATATACGTTCATTTGAGACAGTGAGTTTCGAGTCCCCTACTTTCAATTTTTTTTCACACTATGTCTATAAAATGAAATCATTGTAGGATCCAACAATTTTCTTTAGAATCCAGTATCCATAAAGTATCACAGTACCTGACACATAGTAAGTGCTTAATAAATATTGATTGATTGATTTACAAAATAAACCATGTGATATGATACAGTAGAAAGATCTTTAAATATAGAGTCAAAGGACAAAAGTATAATTTCTGGTTCTCCTATTATTTTGAGCAAAACATTTAGCCCCGCTGGACCTCAGTTTCCTTATATATAAAGGAAGAGGCTTAGACTAAATAACCTACAAAGTCCCTTCATGCTCAAGGTCCATGATCCTAGGAGGATTAATATGGGTCAGATTTTTCCTGATTAGGGATGTATTATTGAAGTTTGTTGGAAATATTGAAGACTACCATGATTACTAAGGCAATCTACAGCGTTCCTATGAAATTCCTACTCTCTCTTATTGCAGTTGTTACTGAGTTGTCTCAGTTGTACCCAACTCACTGTAACCCCAATTGGGGTTTTCTTTGCAAAGATATTGGAGAGGGTTGCCATTTGCTTCTCCAGTTCATTTGGCATCTGCACACAACAAAGCCGAGGCAAACAGTGTTAAGAGTCTTGCTCAGAGTCACACAGCTAGTAAGTGTCTGAGACTGGATTTGAATTCCTGGTTTCAGACCCATCACTCTATCCAGTGTTCCACCTAACTGGCCCTGTTCTAATCTTTTCAAAGAAATAAAAGAGATTCTCATTTTCCAAAAGGCCTTCCCTGAGGAATATAAGCCATTCCTTTTCCAAGCAGGATAAAAAGCAGAATTTTTTAGAATCTAGTTATATTCTGCAGACTGCACTGATTACTAAAGGCAATCCATAGCAGAAGTGAGGCAATTTAGAACTTGAATTTCTGTCAGGTAGCCTCCTTTCCACCTCAGGTCTCTGAATTGATCCATTAAATTAATACTTGTCTTCAAGCACTAAAAATGTAAGTGTTCTATAATGGGAATGTTCTGTGATAGAAGTTGTAGAGTAAGATAGGTTAAGACTAAATTACGATATTATTTCTCACAAATTTAAATAGTCGTTGGGAGAAATGTGTTCTGACCTATGCAAAAATCCTTTGATGTCATGTCTAACCATATCAAAAACTAAATAATCTTAATTCAGATATTTGGCACTTAAAACAGTATTAAACAGAAACAAATTTTATGTAGTTTTACACTGAAAAACAAAACAAATACAATAGTGATCAGTCTTGTTAACTATAAACAAACTGAGCCTATATAAATATCAGAATATAAGGTTATATTATTTTCTTTGAGTTTGAGTCCACTACTTTTTCCTAAGTTGCAATAAATCCACTAGGACTCCTCATCTGAATGCTTTGAAAGGTTTGGTGGCCGATGTTCTTAGAGTTAAAGTCTAGTCTGGCACAGGTTAGAAAGGGTTTGGAATAAGAGATCTTGGGTTCAAATTCCATGTTGGACACTAATTATCCTAGAACCTCAGGTTAAGGTTCACTTAACCCTTTCAGTTTTCTCATCTGTACAATGGGTGATAGGGAAGTTAAAGAGCTTTTGAGGTACCTTCCACTCCAGATATATGATCCCAGAGGCAGCTAAGTGGTACAGTAGATAGTGCTTGGTCGTAAGAGTCAGGAAAATTCCTCTTCCTGAGTTTCAACCCTGCCTCAGACAATTAAAGACTGTGTGACCCTAGGCAAGTAATTTAACCCTATTTGCCTCAATTTCTTCATCTATAAAATGAGCTGGAGAAGTAAATGGCAAACTAGTCCAGTATCTCTGCCCCAAGTGGGGTCAAAGAGAGTTAGACATGACTGAAAATGACTAAAAAGCAACAAAAATATATGGTGCTGTGCAAAGTTATTTTAGCTGATTAGAATATGTCATTGAGCTACATTTTCATTAAATGGATGTGTTTATGAGATACAGGAGGAAAAACTCATTGTTTAATAATAATAATAACTTCTTAATCTATATTTGCCATCATTCTAAATCACTTTCAGCCCTATTGAAAAATCAAATATATCTTCAAAAAGAAGATTTGTAATCTATTTAAATATCCAAAAGCTTTTGCTACAAACCATGAAGGGAATTCCAAGAAAAAGTTGTTAGCTTTGTGTTTTGTTTAAAGTTTTGACCAATGACCATTTTACTGCATTAAATGCATGTGTCCCAAAGTGACAACATTCATTTCCTCTTAATGATGGCATGTTGGATGAAGAAGGAGGTTCATTTATTATTAGGTTATGAAACTTTGAGTTTCTTTAAAATAGCTGCACTTCTTTGTAAATATACCTGGTTTCTTTGATAGGTTTATCTCAGACAAATCACAACAATTTGCTTCCACCCTATGGCATTAAAAATATTTTCTGTCACATTTAAATATAACTTTTTTCTTAACCCTTACCTTACGGCTTAGAAAGAATATCCTATATTGGTTCCACGGTAGAAGAGCGATAAAGGTTAGGCAACTAGGGATATGTGACTTGTCCAGAATCATACAGCAGAGAGTGTCAGAGTCCAAATTTGAACCCAGGACCTCCCACCTCCAGGCCTACCTATCTATTACTGAGCCACTAATCTGATCCAAAATATGACTTTAATAAGAAAAAAAATGCATCTGTATTTATCTCCTCAAATGCTATTTTTGGAACTGGGGAGGAAAAAAATTTCTTTTTATGCAGTCCTTTATTGTGAACTCCTCCAAATTTGTCACTTCTTACAAAGTGTTGTTAATGTTTCAAGATACTAGCATTTGCTTTGTGTAAACAAATAAAGAACATTCTATATGGACACTATAGCAACAGACATCCCTTTTTAAGTGATTTTGATAACTATAATAGATCTGTTTCCCAGTTGAAGAAATTTAGATTCATTCTATCCATCAAAAAATATTTATTAAGTGCTTACTATTAGCCAGGTACTGTTGTTCAAAGGAGCTAAGTGATATATACTCACCCAGCTGGAAAGTGATATAAAAACCCAGTGGAATTATTCACTGGCTACTAGGAGGAGGGGAGGGAAGGAACATGAATCATGTAACCATGGGAAAATATTCTAAATCAATTAATTTTGATAATAAATCATTATAAAAATTATTATAATAATAATTAATAATAATAAAATTAAGTTAACTTTTAAAAAGTGATATAAAAGAAAATGTGGATGTCCCCTTGAACTAGTGAAAAAGCAATTCTGCCTGAATTTTAAATACTTCTTCTAAAAACTGCTACAAATCTAAGATAGCTTTCCATCTAAGCTCTCTTCAGCCTTTTTGGAGCACACTTTTTAAAATGATTACAACTCCTTTTCTAAGGCTGGGAAGTATTTTAAAATCTATTTTCCCCACCCCTTCATTTAATATAGGTCTCTAAAGTTAAATGGCATTTGATATGAAATCCTCCCAAAGTCTTCCAAAACAAGAGTTGGATCATTCTTTCACAGTTCCAATTATTGAAAATCAATGGTGTGCACTAATTATTTTTAATTAAATAAGTCATACTCACAAAGCAAGCCTGCCATAATTTGCCCTGTGTTCAATTCTCTTTTCAGACAAACTCGTGAGATTAGATGACTTTGTTTTTATAGATTATTGTAATTGGATTAGTCCTCCAAAGCATAAGCCTAATGGGAATTCTGTCTGGTTTAACAGTTGTGGTCCGGCTGAGGAACTTTCATCAAGATGTCAATCATTCTCTGCCTGGCTCTAGGCCCTCCTGATCCTGCTGGGAGATAGTGAGGGATGGTTATCGGATGTACAGTTGGCACAAAGAGAACTCAGAGGAAGCGAGGAGAGGAGGGAAGGGGAAGGGGCAATTGGTTAAATGACTGGAATCTAACCTTTGCCTTCTTCCCCTCGTATTTAAATATAAGTTCAAAAGAACTGAGCTTTCCTGTTCCGTGCTAAAATGTCCCTTTAAGTGCCTGCACTGTAGTTCTGAAAATTACCAATGCCAGGGCTCAAGAGGAATTGAACATGCATAAGCCAGAAACTGATATTAGCCCAAATCGAGGAACACAAATTTGAAACCTGCTATTAATTTGTCTCCTCCGAAACTCCAAGAGCGTATGATAAACCACATTTTGATAATCAAACTCTTGAACATATTCTCTACTAGTCCTATCAGGAAATTCCCCCTTTCACTAATTTTCCATTGACAATTCCATTTCCGAACACACCAAAACGATTTACATTGAGGATCAAATTTCTCAGTAATTGATTTTAATTCTCTTTGGCACCACCCTCCCCCCTCAAAGTACTTCAGGAGTGCTGCTCCTCCATAACGCCAAAGAAATTTGAGGCTTCAGAAGATACAAGGTGAGGTGCTTTATGAGGGAAGAAATTAATTCAAGAGTCCCAAGTATTATGGGAAAAGAAAGGAGGGAAAAAAGGAGGCAGACACAGAGAGACACATAGTCACACAGAGAGAGGCAGAGAATTGTGACACTTAGTTACCAAATGAATTCAAGGACTTGTTAAGACATTTTAAGCTTCCCATGAGAGCCCAAAGACCTTTAATGAAGAGTGCAATGAATATGTTGAACCTGGCTTCTATTCTACTGGCAATTCTAAGTGTACAAAGTCAGGAAAGCTATTTAGTGATTCCATGCCTCAGTTTTACCATCAATAAAACTAAAATAACACCAGGCACACATTTCAGAGGATTTTGTCAGCTCCAGGAATGAAGGAAGACAATTTGGATCTTATAACTTTGGAAAAGTTACATGGAAATATGTTATTATATGTTATTGGTAAAACAAAATATCTTTGTAATAAAATAGATGCCTATAGCCATAAGTCATTGCATGAAAAACATCATTTGGCACATAAAAGAGAGAGTCTTCATGGAGCAGTTGGGCCTCTAAAAATAAAACCTTTTTCAGTCCTGATTGCACTAGAACTCAGTTACTTTCCACGAGTATTTCTGTTCTACAGAAAACATATAATCAAGGGGGCTTCATAAACAAGCACTTTGTGATTGTGACCCAGTATGTGTCAAAGGCATGATTTGAACACATATCTTGTCAACCCAGAGGTCATATCTCTATCCACCAGCCCATGCTGAAAGAATAATAATAAACAGATCATGTTTATACAGTATATGCATATATACAGCCACATACATATAAATACATAGTTTTATTTGATTCTCATAGTAGACCTAAAAGAAAGCCACTATTATTATCTTCCTTGTGCCCTGAGAAAACTGAGGTTCAGAAAGGTACCTCTGTTTTTTCATTCACAATTTATTGAAAAGGGAACCAAGGTCTGGGAATTCTCTTCCCTTGGACTAAGTTGCCAGAATAGTTCTGGACCATGGAGAATGATTAGTATAAATTGGTGACTTCACCTGAATGTTGTATTTTCTAGCATATAAAGGCTCTTTGGATCACAGATTTAACATTCAAAGGGACTTCAGAAGCTATCGAATCCAAACCCTAAGCCCCTCTCCCCTCATTTTAAAGATGAGGAAATTGTGTCCTAGACACATTAAATGACCTGTCCAAGGTAATTATACAGCATTGTAGTGATCCTAGGATGAAAATTTAGAGCTGGAAAGGACCTTAGAAGTTACTTAGCTCACCTCTAATCTCATTTTACAGATGGGAAAATAGAAGCTAACCCATTTAAATTAACTTTTTCAAGGTCACAGACATTGTAAGTGATAGATCTATGATCTCTCTGGGTCCAAATCCAGCATAATTTCCACTTTCTTATATAGACTGGATGGTGCAGGTTCACAGAGAATAGAAAAGATTTTCCAGATCACAGGGAAGGATCATGAACATCTGCCAGGAGAGACTTGATAGGAGACGGAGGTGCTGATGTTAATTAATTTCATTTCAGTACCTGTTAACAGTTTGCTAACTTCACTATAACATTCAACTAATGATGGCAAAGCCCAATTTCCCAGGGGAGTTGAATAAAGTGGCTCCATGTTTCCCCCTTGTGGTGTTGGGTTCCATCGTACCTTTCCTGATGGAAACCCAGAAGTACCCTTTATGACCTCAATGGCTCAAAGCAGGGCTCGGGCCAACATCTAACCCTCATTCCTCAGGACTTATTTTTAGGCACCACAGACTATGGTTGGAGATGCACGTCTCAAAGAGTAAATGCAAAAGCCTTATATTGCCAACAGTTCAGGCAGGCACTTACCCGTTTCTGGATAAAATAATGTTGCTTCTTTCAGAATGATGCTACAAAAAGAGCTGGGAGGCAGCTATGTAATTACATGCTTCTTCGTGATTTGGGAACATCTTTCCACCCTATGCTAAACCTATTTTTAGTTTTATCTCTCAATGTCGCCATTAAATATATATCTACTTTCCATGATGGTCTTGGTCAACATCTATATTTATCAACCCAAACCAAATGCTTTGCACAGAGATTT
>NC_058134.1:251006759-251060625 GCF_016433145.1 Gracilinanus agilis
GAAGGAAGGAAGGAAGGAAGGAAGGAAGGAAGGAAGGAAGGAAGGAAGGAAGGAAGGAAGGAAGGAAGGAAGGAAGGAAGGAAAGGAGGGAGGGAGGGGAAGAGGGAGGGGGAGAGGGAGAGGGAAAGGGAGGAAGAATCCTCATAGTTACATAATTAAAGGTTCTGTATTTCTTTTCTTTCCTTTTTCCCAGTGGATAAGGAGAGATGGGAAGAAGAAAAAAATAAACTCTCAATAATCTTTTTAATATCTTCTTTTGTTTCAGGCTCCCATAATAGGTTTTAAAATCAAAGAAAGATGGATATTCTCTTTAGCTAAATGTATTTGTCTAACTAATCTGAATTCTGAGGCAATGATTCCATTGGTTCTGGCAGCAAAGATGACACTTAAATAAGTTCTAAGATGTGCAATATTTTTTACATTAATGACAATTAAATATCCTCATAATCACACTGTGAGTTAGGGACAAGTGATCTAATTTGCCCCATTTTATAGATGAGGATATTGATGCCCAGAGAGATTAAACTAATTTTCCCACAGCAATGTAGAAAATAGACAGTCTTTGAATTCAAGCATTCTAGATTCCAAGTCCAGTGCTTTATCCATCATATCATTTTGAATTGCCCAAAATATGTCTCATTGAGGCTGATTCAGTTGGCTCATATTAAAGGAGAGGCCCATGTGTACATGAGAGAGGTAAAATGAAAAGGAAAGAGAAGGAAACAAGGAGGAAAGGAGAAGAGAAAAAAAGGTAAAAGACAAATAGAAAGGACAGAAAGGGGAAAAGAAGAATTCATGTTTATATATAAAGTTTGCAGAGTATTTTACATACCCTCTCTTACATAACTCCCACAATACCATGAAGGAAATCCTGGTATTATCCACATTCACAGTTCAGGAAACTGAGGTTAAGGGAAGTTATGTGACTGGACCTGAGTCACTAAGTCAATAAGCACCTTCAGCAGGCGATGAACACAGGTTTTCCTACCTCCAAACTGAGCACTGTTTCCACTATGTGGAACATACTTCTTTCCCCCTTCCTTTTAAAACATGTCAATTCAAATATTTCCTTCCTGGGACTTTAAAGAAGGAAATAAATGTTATACTCAAGGCATCACCATATACCTAGGGAGAAGACACATGTTTTAAAACACAAATAAATGAAATCAAACCTACTTCTCTGTTTTCTTAAAGTGGATCAAGCCTGATTTCTCTAATGGTTCTACCAGTCTTCTTTAGGGAAAACAGAATATAACCATGCCCCCTTCTGATGAGTAGTTATGGACAATAAATCTTTCCTTGCTAATTTATAAAAGGGAAAAATTCAAGTCCTTTTCAATCACTGGCTAAATTGCAGTGAAGGTGTATTTTTACAGCTGTTAGGAACTTCTAGAGTGAGTTATTCTTGGAAACTGCCCCCTGATTATTCATATTGCCTTTAGTGGGAATTTGTATCTGCAGTTTGCTTTTTTATTATGATTTTGAGTGAATTTGTTGCCCAGAGTCTACTTATCATGCTCAGTTTTGTTCATGTATATACCATAAAAACTGAGAGCAAAGGAGAGACTATTTATAAACTAATTAGAATCCAAGACCAAATGTGCAGTGACTCAATGAAAAAAAGTACTTACCTACTGTGCTACCTTTTACTGTAATACATCTCAACTATTATTTTATGTCATATTCCATTATGACCAAACACACACACACACACGCTCATACACATATTTTTCATTATTAGTCATGCCAGCGTTTACTGGGCCAAATAGATTCGGTTTTCATAATGGATACAATTTGCCCAAGTCAACATTAAAATTTATTGGCATATAAAAATTGTATTAGTCTTAGAATCGAAAATGGGTATCACCCAGAAGCCAGTTGACATAGTGTATGTGAATAATCTGCAACCCATGACTAAGAATTATAAAGAAGAAACATGCAAGAGAAGGAGAGAGGGGGAGTGGGGAAAAAGAGGAGAAGGAGGACAAAAAGCAAAGAGAAAGACATGACCAATAAGCTCCATTGGTATCCTCTCGATGGGGCGACAGAAAATAGGGAGGTTGAGGAATATATTGGCTAGCTACAATGCAGTGAATTTGATGGAGCAGAAGACCAAGCGTCACACAGAATGGGCAGGCATAGATAGGTTGCAATCTGCATTTTAGAAGCAATATCCACACCAATGAGATCCCAGACCCATTTGTGTATTTAAAAATAAAATATACCTAAAATTAAGTAAAGCTAATTTTGTGTCATCTGCAAGTTTGAAAAGGTTGCCATTTATGTCTTATCCAGGGCAATAATTAAAATGTTAAAACAAAATGGAGACAAGCCAAGATCTCTGGGACATTAGTAGAGGCATCCTTTCAAGCTTACATGGAGGCATGAATATCAACTCTTTGAGTTCAGGCAATGAACCAAAAGTCTTCAGGAGAAGTTTGGATGACTGTGTATTGAGGATGTTTAATTTTACCAGGAAAAATATATATTTACCCCCTTGAAATAAAAGATATGATTTTTTTAAACAAAGGAGATGATATGATAATTTCCTTCAAAATAAAAGGAAATTGTCATTTTGCTTCCATTAAAAAAAATTCTACATAACCTTTGACACAGAGATTCTCTTACTAGGCATACAATCCAAGGAGGTTATTGAGAACCAAGTTCCCATACAGACCCAAATATGTATGACAGGACTTTTTGTGGAGGGAAGAATCATAAAGCAAAGAGACACAAATTAGTCACAGAATGGCTAAATAAATTGTGGGCATAATTTTTATGGAATATTTTTGTGATATTAGAAGGAAAGGGGCAGGGAAGAAGGAAATAAGCATTCATTGAGCACCTACTGTGTGCCAGGCACTATACTAAGAAATTGACAAATGTCTCATCCAAAGAATCAACCAATGTGATGAATACAGAGAAGCATGAAAAGATTTAGATAAAGTGATACAAAGAAAAGCAAACAGAACCTCAAAAACAATATACACAATGATTATAACAACGTGAATGGAAAGCACACAACCATAACTTTATCAAAGTGAACTTTGCAAAACTACAGCACAAAGGACCTTGAAAAAGCAACACAAGAAAACAGACACCCCTACGCTTTTTCAGAGGTTGGAGACACATGAGTGTGCAAAATATTGAGAATCTTTACATATTTGGATATGGACAGGTAGATACATATATATGTACATATAGAGACACCCACACATTGTTTTGCTCATATTTTTCTCCTTTTTTTCTTTAAAAGATTCTCAGTTATAAGGGACAGTTCTTTCTTGGTAAGGAAAAAGCAGTTAATTTTTTTTTAAACTAGCAATAAAAAATGCATTTAGGGGAAAAAAGAAAAGAAAAAAGTTCCCCAAGATACCTTAGAAGCCAACTTTACCTTTTTCTGCATAAGTGTGTGTGCAATGGGTGGGGGGATTATGGCTATAGGACATCACAAAAAAAATCAAAAAATTAGATGTCATTTAGGTTTCCTGAACCCCTTTTTCTTCCCTTTTCATTCTCTGTTATAAAGTATGGCTCTCTGAGAAGTCAATTGGGTGGACATTAAGAAAATATATAGGAGAAAATAGTAGTATAAAGTCAAAAGACATCAGTACTAATTTACTGAACAAAAGAAAAGCTCCCCACTCTACCGCTTGCTTAGAATTCTTCCCTGTTCCCCCTATTTTTAAAGATAGAAAGGGCAGCTAGATGGCTCAGTGATTTGAAAGCCAGGCCCAGAGACAGAAGGTCCTAGGTTCAGATCTGGCCTCAGATACTTCCTAACTATGTGACCCTGGACAAGTCATTTAACCCCCCTTGCCTAGCCCTTACCACTCTTCTGACTTGGAATCAATACATTGTATTGATTCCAAGATGAAAGGTAAGGATTTAAAAAAAGAATATAGACAATAATAACAATCAAACTGATGCAAAGCTAATGAAAATGCACTTTAATCTTCCTCTCTATATCTGATGTTCACACCTTACCTGTATTGGGGAGGAAAATAGTTATTTGGTGTGCCCCCCCCTTTCCATCTACAGTTATTTTACTTAAATATACCGATTAAAATTGAAAAACTGGAAGTCCCTCTGATAAACTGCAATTCAAATAATCAGGAGTTGACTATACTTATTTTTCAGAGATAATGAAAAAAGTCACCTTAAATACCTATCAGGACAAGGAGACAGGATACAGCACTTGAAGGAGAAATAAGTTACTTTAAGAGGTAAGGAACAAAGCAATCAACCTTAGTTTGAAGTAAAAAATTGACTCCAATTCCCACCTCTACTTAATCCATTCCCTGTTCATTCAGGTTTTGTCTAAAAATTTTCCGGTATGAGAAAATCTTACTACCCGCCTGAAATGCCTATTCCACTCAGGTTACTCTCATTATTAGGAAGTTTTTCTTTACATCAAGGGTCAATTTGCCTCATAACAACTTCATTCTATCGCTTCTGGGTCTGCCCTCTTAAATCAAACCAGAAATCCCTTCAAAATCCCTGAGGACAACTAACACACCCCCACGAGTCTTTCCTTCCCTATGCTGAGCATCTCTAGTTCTTTCAAGTAGCTCTAAGATTATCCATTCGATGGATGGATGGATGGATGGATGGATGATTAAATGAATGAAAAAGAATTTTGTTAAGTGCTTACTATATGCCAATGGTCTCTTGTTTATTGCTGTCCTTTTTGCAAAAGCAGGGCTCCAAACTAAACATTATAATTCTAGATGTGTTCAGACCAAGAAAAACAATATCAGGACTATCCGGTCTTTATTCCAAGAAACTCTATCTCTCAATATACCCTAAAATTTCAATACCATTCAGGTACTTAATACAATGTCTATGATACAGAAGGTGCTTAAAAAAAGCTTATTGGCTAACATTGACTGGCAGATTTACAGCACATAGTTTATTCACATTTTTTTAAACCTTTAACTTCTGTCTCAGAATCATGCCTAAGTATCAGATCCAAGGCAGAAGAGTGGCAAAGGCTGGGAATTTAGGGTTCAGGATGACAAAGTTAGAAAATGTCTGCCAGTATAAATTTCTAGCCCAAACAGACCTTTTGGCTTCCTGGTTGTCATCCATGATCCTAGCTTTGTGTCATCTACACATTGGAAAAGTATGCCATCTGTGTTTTATCTAAGTCATTGATTAAAACGTTCAACAAGATGAAGACATGGAGATGTCTCCAGGATATTAGTGGAGACATCCTTTCAAACTTACATGGAACCATGGATGACAACTCTTTGAGTTCAGACCTTCAACCAAAAGTCCTCAGGTACAGTCTAGGTAACCATGTGCTGGGGATGTTTTAGAAAGGATTTTTGGTTAAATGTGAATGAAACAAGTTGGTCCAGCTCTGAGGAACCTTCTAACATTTGGATTCTGGAAGTCTTACAGATTTGAAATTTTCCCTGAGGACAAGACATACCTGATGCATCTTTCTGCCTTCCCTAGTGCTTTGCACATAGCAAGCTAAATGCTTCTTGAATTTCATGCTAAGAGATTGAAGGGTTTGGGTTTGTTTTTTCATCATTCAACAATACAAGCAAGCACCAAAAGAGAAAATTTACTCAAAGGGTCAATCAAGCCCTTCTTCCATTGTCCCTCTCCCTCCCACATCAGCCTTTTCTCCATCTCACTTCCAGAAGTTCAGATGAGTACAAGACTGTTAGGACAACAACTTCTGGCCCATTTCAGGAACGCAGCATTTCCCATTTTCCTATAGTAGCAGCACTTGAGGTAACGTTCTGGCCATCACCATTAATTATGCCTTTTCTCCACCATTCAAATGTCAACAATAACAGTCTTTACAATTTGCAGGGGTGGGAAGAAAACCAATATTATTATGTCTACCTAATGTGAACATACCCACAAAAAATTTACTTTTCATTGCAATTATTGCCTAGTTATAAATTCATTTCACCAATATTTTTCTTTTTTCTCTCACTTTAAAATTCTTACTTCTATGTTAGAATTCACATGGAATATTGGTTCCAAGTCAAAAGAATATTAAGGACCAGGCAACTGAAGTATAGTGACTTGCCCAGGGTCACATAGTTAGGAAGTCGTTGAGGCCAGATTTGAACCCATCAAACTTCCATCTCCAGGTCTGGCTCTCTATCCAATGAGCCATATAGCTCACCAGTATATTTCTAATGAAGATTGAAATAGAATTCAATTTTTTGTTGGGTAACAATCTAGCTGACATCTCCCTCCCTCAAAAAAGGGATAAATTCAGTTTTGATAAACTGAACAAGTATTTACTAAGTACCTACTAAGTACAGCAATATGCTCAGGGATACAGAATAGATAAAATGAAGTTCCAGGACCCCAGTGAGTTAAGATCTAGTAGAGAAGCTAAAACATGAGTGCCACTAATCTGTCAGTTATAAAAATTTTACTCTCTTATATAGTTAGGAACCTACCATCTAGAGCAGTGATGGGCAAACTTTGTAAAGAAGGGGCCAAAGGAAAGGAAATGCTCATCTGTCAGTCTGTTTCTAAGGCAACTCTGTCGAAGTTGCATTGTATTATATCCCACTTATTGTATTTGTCAGATTAGGAATAATGTCTTACAGCCAGATAGAACATTTCAGGGGGCCTCATCTGGCCCGCGGGGCTGTAGTTTGCCCATCACTGGTCTAGAGCATGAAAATTTACTATTGTGTTTAATTAGTCCCAATTCTGCAGCTGGCAATTTGAAGTCAAATCCAACATTTCAATAGGAGGATAATGCAATGAATTTTCCATGCATGCTTTTGAGGAACATCATAGATTTTTAAAAAAAAGGAGGGAGGGAGCTTAAGAAGCAAATCTAGTAAGTCCAATCTTAAGCCACGTATAAACCATTCATCTTTCAAGTCTGATTAGGCTCCGCAGTCAGTGGATACAATAAACCCCTAAAGCCCAATGTAATAGGTAACTCTGAATACCAAATTCCCATCACCTCATGTTCAGTAAAAAATATGTACTGAAGTGGGTGTCCTTTGGAGGTGGAAGGAATACAAATAAGAAGACAAAGCCCTTAGTCTCAAAGAGATTACCCTCTGGATCATACTTTTCTGTTTTCACATTGTATTTAGGGTATTAGTATTTTTCTGTGAGTGTTTGCTATGATTACAGTGCTTTCTGCTGCAAAGACTATAGGAGCCGTGATGGAAATATGGTAAGAAAGGAGTTTTTTCAACATTTTTGAAATGCAGTGAAACTCTAGAGGTAATTTCTCCTTCCTGGAAAATCTCATCATGTTGTGTAGCTCTCCTGGGCACTCATCACATTCTATTTTGAATTTATGATTATTTGCGTGCATATTTTTTATCTCCTCTACTACATGTTAACTCGATGAGGCTCTGGAATGTCATCTTGCTTATTTCTTTATCCCTCAGCATATTGCTGCACATAGTAGGCACTTAAGAAATACTTGTTCAATTGAATAGATCTGTATTTTATTTCCATTTTTAGGGTGTTTTTTTTCTTTCTATCTCATAGGTAATGACTGTTGTGTATGGAAATGAGTCAAATATCCAGAATGGGATTTCCCTTCTCCTTGCCCCTTTGAAAAATACGGACTAGAGTACATGTGTGTAGAAGATTACACTACAAAGTGTGGGAGACTTGAATACCATAAATTATCTTGTCTGAGCACAAGCAACTTTAGGCTGCTGCTTTGACAATTTAAATCCAGCCCTTTCTTCATCAGCCAACCCATTTTCAATTGGCATTTCTACAATTGCTCCTTCCCTGATAATTCACCCCTAATGTACATATAATCCCAAGATCATTATCAATTTCTAAATCAGGTTTTCCACCTATTTAGTATTCACTCGGAGAGTACAAATTTGGGGATCTCAGTCAGTTTTCCAAAATCCTCATTGATTTTTTTTAAAAATCCTAACCTTCTGTCTTAGTATCTATTCTGAGAAAGAACTTTGGTGAGAGCTAGGCAATTGTCACACACCTAGGAAGTGTCTGAGGCTAAATTTGAACCCAAGATCTCCCGTCTCCAGGCCGAGCTCTCTGATGCTACCTAGCTGACCCTTAACCTCACTGATGAGTAGGGGAGCCATGGTGGCTTTTGTCCTGGAATCTGAGAAAGTAGTCTCCAGGTCCAGCAATGATGATTTCTGATATCTGCTGAGCTGAAAAATGTAA
Source organism: Gracilinanus agilis (assembly GCF_016433145.1). Lineage (NCBI taxonomy): Eukaryota > Metazoa > Chordata > Mammalia > Didelphimorphia > Didelphidae > Gracilinanus > Gracilinanus agilis. The sequence goes on from NC_058134.1 coordinate 251,014,920, forward strand.
CTCCATCTACCTCTTTCCCCTGCCATCTTTGATACAGTAATACCAAACATGGACCACCTCCACTTCCAATAGTCTTAATCAACTAATGAGCATTCATTAACCCAAAACAAAGTGCCAGGCAAAGAGCTCAGTGATAGTGACAAGCAAACAGATTAATCTTATTTGTCAATGATAGAAGAGAAAAAAGAAGGAAACCACCCAAGTAAATTCCAAGGGCTCTCTAGTCTGACCCACATATAAAAGGGATCTTCGCTATAATATACTTGGCAAATGGTTGTCCAGCTTCTATTTAATGGCCTCTTTGTAGGCAAAACCCATTATCTATTTGAAAAAAACATTATCTATTGAGGGAGCTCATTTTGCTTTTTGCCAACTCTAAAAGTCCTAGAATCACAGAATCTAGATTTGGGGCTGGAAGGGACCTTAGTTTTCCTGAAGTTCACCTAATCTCATTTCTAGAAAACAAAGCTAGGAGAAAATATATAAGCAATATTGGGAAGAGGAAACTGCAGGAATGAAAACTATATAATTGGTAAGCATTTACAAAAGAACTCAAAATACAAAAGATAATGCTAATATGTTGGGGTTTTCTTCTGTTAAGTGGCTCCATTTCTATTTGAATTTGTCACCACTGCTCTAGTCAACTCTAAGATTATTAGTTTGAAACAAATAAACAAACAAAAAACTTGGCTTAGTCCTGGGTAAGTAGTTATTGCTGTTCAGTCTTTTCAATTGGGTCTGACTCTGTGTGACCTCATTTTTGGTTTTCTTGGCAGAGATAGACTGGAGTGGTTTGCCATTTCCTTCTCCAGCTCATTTTTACGGATGAGGAAACTGAGGTAAGCAGGGTTAAGTGACTTGCCTCAGGTCAAATAGCTGGTAAGTGTCTGAGGTCAGTTTTGAACTTAGATCTTCCCCACTCCAGACCTGATGCTCTCTCTATCTGCTGTGCCACCTATCTGCCCCTGCTAAGTAGGCAGGCACTTAAAGGATAGACAGTTGACTGAACTGCATTGATAGACAGAATTCCCTCACTCAAGTGTTCCCAAAACCATTTCCCAAAACCAATGAACTCACAGCTCTGGTCTCTGTCCTTATCCCTAAAAATGCAAAGAAAACGTATAATTTCTTATTTTAAGAGTGGAACTCTTACAACACTGCTCAACAGAATTTTAGGGTGACTACTTTGAGGAGGGGGTGGGTTTGAGCTTCTGAGGCAATCCACACTGTGTTGGACATATTAGTAGATTCTAATACAATACTTGTTGATGTACTCATAGAATCCCACATCCTTTATCCATCCAATTAAATTGTCGTTTTTGTTTTTAAAAGGAAAAGGATCCACTGAATGAAGGCTAAACAAGCTGAAAGTCCCCAGGTCTATTTGTTACTATCATACCTCTAAGACCCCCAAAAGATTAGTCAAGTACCAAGTGTCTAAAATCAGTGCCTTCTGAGACAGTTATTAGGGCTCTTGGGGTCACAGATTTAGAGAGGAAAGGAACGTTGGAGGCTATCAAGCCCATCTCTTTAACTCTGCAGAGTAGATCCACAGAAATTAATTGCTTTAGTCAAAGCCCATGCTTTATTTTTCTCAGACCCTACTTCAGCTGATGAAAGATCATGTCATACAATTCATGTAATTCGAAAATGGAAAGTTGCAGAACCACAATAGAGAACCAAGTCTCCTGGCTTCAAATCTAGAACTCTTTCTACTGCATCATATTTCCTCCTTACCTTTCAAAATATTTACATTATAATTTGACCTAGAAAGAAGTCATTGCATATAATTTTAATGAGAAAACTTGAGCACAAAAAAAGTATACATTATAAACAACTGCTTCTGAAAGACAGACGAACTTTAAAAAAAATTCTCTTTTCTGCAGATTTGAAATGTTCTGTTCCAGAGAGAAAACTCGAGGCACATACAGAACCCTTCCTTTATAGTTTGAGTTTTGGAAAAGGGATAAAAGGTGCTGCCTTAATTATAATATTAAAAGGGGTTGTCTTAATTATTATATTTAGTATTATATGTTGGTATTAGATTATAATATTTAATATTATACCCAGTTAACCCTATATGCTACTTATGTTTTAGGAAGAAGAATGTCCATCTGTGTAATTCATATGGTGACAGGACATGTTTTAACAGATATCAATAAACTACAAATTAAAATTCATTCTTTCTCCCAATCTAATTAAAAGATCAATTCTTTCTCTTGTTGCCCCAAGGATAGCATCAGTAAGGTACAGTAGAAAGTGTATTGCCTCTGGAATCAATTGACCTGAGTTCAAATACCAACTCTGATGTGATTCTGGGCAAGTTACAACCTCCATAATCCTCACTCTCCTCTATTGTAAAATGATGAGGTTGGAAAAGATGGTTTTGAATTGTCCCCAAGCTCTAAATCTTTGATCCTGCGATCAGAAACATGAGATCTGACTAGATAAAGAAGTGGTCTTTGGAGGCAGCTAAGTGGCTCAGTGCATTGAGAGCCAGGTCGAAAGACAGGAGATCCTGGGTTCAAATCTGACCTCAGACATTTCTTAGCTCTGTGACTCTAGGCAAATCACTTAACCCCTATTGCCTAGCCCTTACCACTCTTCTGCCTTGGAACCAATGTACAGTATTAATTCAAAGAGAGAAAGTATGGTTGTTGTTTTTTTTTTCAAATTGGTCTGATCATGTAGTTTGAAAAGGAGACACTAATAGCTACCATACCCCATTACATTCATGGTGCCAGGTAACTAAAGGAAGTTATCCAATATGTTGGCTATATCCCCTCCCCTTCTATGAAGTTTTTGGGAGATGATGACAAGAATTACATGGATTGGAGAGAGGATGATCTATGTCAGGGGCAGGAATAACCACCCACTTGAAAGAGATATCACGTCCATTCAAATGGTGCAAAACATATAATAATTAATAATAAAAATAATAATTACAGAATCTATCTCAAAGGAATGTCGAGAGAAGCAAGACAAATATTGTATGCAAAGCAGTTCACAAGGATGAAAGTCCTTCTTCAATTCAATGGAAAACACCATTACTGTTAAGGCACCGTGACTCTTGCAGGCTCACGAGTTCCATGGAACGGTGGCGTGGTTTCCCAAGGTTCCATGGTTGTAGAGATTCCTCCTGACTTAATGCTCCACAATGCAAGTCTATAATGGATGCCACATATGATCAAGGTCTCTGGAGTCGATGTAATTGGTTTGTATCTAGCTATGTTTATAAATATCCCAATGGTTATTCTGGATAAGTTCCCAACTCACTCCTTTCCAATAATGAGATGAGTCATTGAATCAATGCAAAAAGCTCCTTTTCATTTGGCTAATTGTTGTTCTGCAGTCTTCTATGACTCTTAGATTAATCTTAGGTAAAGAATGATGACCACATGTGACAGGCTCATTACAATCAACTCTCCGAGATCAAACGGCAGCCAAATAGCAACACGGGGTGGGGGGAAAGGAGGAGCCCGATCACAGCTTACTTATTTGATTGCCTGGAATTCAAACAATAAATACATGGAAAAGGATTCCTTTGGAACTGAAACACTGACTATATCCCCAAGCCACAAAAGAGGCTCATAATTAGTGGAAGAGACATGTATTAAATACAGATTCTATGCCATTTTCCTTGATGGTCAGAGTTATAATCAGACCAACAGAGCATATAGGAGCCATCTGGGTACTGCAGAGCTATAGACAGAAACTCAGCGAACAAGGACATGTCAACCTTTCTGCCATCACATAATCACAGACTGCTGCATACTATTACAGAGGTGATCTGGTTACTACCATTTTTAGGAAAAGAAACCTGAGTTCAATAAGGTTGAAATCTGTTTTCTTTTATTTTAGGGGAGAGGGAGAGCTTGTTTTGTTTCATTTTTTGGAGGGGGGGATTGTGCAAAAAAAAAAAAAATTAACCCAAAACTATAGCTTATCAATGCTGTCCTGAACGTACCAATAAATCGACTTAAAGTACAAATAGTTGCTGCATTGTTGTATTTTTTATTGTCCTTTTCATTTAAAAAGAAATTAAAATGGACATATGATTTGATTCCAAATTCTTGGACTCAGACCTGTATGTCGATACCTGAAGACCATTAGCACTTCACTGGAAAAGTCACCATTTTCTTAAAAATATAATTGTTTCTGGTGTTTGAGAAATGACCTTGACTACTAGGCAACAAAGCAAGATTTTGGAAATTTTGCAGCCTACTTTAGCAAGAGGAAAAACTCATAAAAGGCTAGCTGAAAGCTAAGTAACCTGATAATGATGGCTCCCTAGTTAAAGAAAGGGACTCCTTTAAGGAAGTAAGATATGGGAAATTGAATACGATGAGGTAATAAGCAGGCCAGGCACATAATGTGAGGCAAATAGCAAAAGCGATTCAAATAGTGCTTATTATTTAATAATAACAAAGGCTAATTTGGGTGTCATTTTCACTGATTGAATTTAGAATTAACTAGCTGAGATTTGATGCTGAGGAAGCACTTTGTTCTGTACTATTAAAGGGACTTTTTCATTATGGTTCCCTGTCATTAAGAGTGTACAACAGTGAACTGTGGTTTAAACAAGCCTATATGAATTTGAGCAGTTTGATGAAGATGAAAAAACAAGACACTTTTGGGTCTCCCTAAGTAAGAATTTAGAGTAATATACTATCATTTAATACTCAATATTTTTAATTGAAGAATGATATGTTCCTCAATATTGAGTCTTCTCAATTCACTAGACCTTGACCTTATCACATAAGGAAGCCCCACACAGATTTTTCTCTAGGTATGGATCAGCATTCGACTTTCCCCATTTCCATTGGAAACAAAGTAGAGTCCGCAGAGTAGAGTCCCTTGAACTTTGAGGAATTCAAAAATAACAGAATGTACACATGCCATGTGGAACGATCACAACCTTCTTCACTTAATATTGTATTTTTTCAGAAGCACTTCAACAAATCTACTCATATTCTCTCTGAGCCTCTAGAGCAGAATACTCTGAGGATAGACTAATACAGACAGCCATGAGGAATTTACTGTGTAACGTTGTTCCACTATCTTTGAATAATAATTTAAGTGTCAGGATGAAGAAAAGGGAAAAAAAGCCCCATTATCCATATAAGAGAAGAGAACGAAATATTTCCTCTAATATAAAATGAGAGGGGATGCTCACATCTAAGCATCTCTAAATCCTATTAAGAAAATTGTCTCAGCAGAAAATGAATTAGGGATACAAGTCACAAAATGGAAACCACCATGTAAAGCAAGGCTACATTCCTGGTCCTTGGGCTCTGGAGAGTTAACTTTAGTAATCAGTAAAAGGCAACTCATTCCTTCGGCCTTCAAAAAGGTAATATTTAGACACATAATGAAGGGAATCTTAAGTTTAAAAAGTCTTCTAGAAAAGGTAAAAGTGATAAATCCTGGTTAAAGAACCCTAAGCAAGCATCAAAGTTGGCATAATGAATGATGGGAATTTAATTCTAGTAAAAGTACTTGTGTCTGGGAATGTTCGTTCCTTTAAATCATGCTTCAAATTCAATTTCTTTGCTTAATCTACTACAGAGAGTATTTAAACATTTTATTGCTATTTTTATTTTCTTATGTAAGTAGCAATATGGATAGAATTGTATTGTAGTTCTTAGATTCTATAAACTAAGCCTAAAAAATTTATTTGAACAATAGACAAAATACCTAGGAAGATTTAATTAGTGCATAGACTATCAAAAATAGCAACTTTGTTAGTCAATTTTGTTTAACATTTTTCTTCCTTGAATAGGGAGGAGATTTGCTAGAAAATTAATGTGATGAAAAGCAAAAGGCATTAAAAACAATAAATTAAAAATAATTACCAAGCCCCTAAAAGACTTACCTTGAAAATGCAGAATTACTAATGTAATAGTCAACATCATCAAATATAATGGCACAACAACACAAAAAAAAAATCTCAACTTGGAATCTTGTGGTCATCATTAAGAAATTTGATAGTGTATTAGTTTTAAAATTCAAAAAAATGATTTTTAAAAAACTATAATAAAATTCAGTTCTTGCTATGTTGGGAGCTGAACAGTCAAGGTAAACTGAGGAAACACAAAATAATAAAGCCATTTAGAACTCTCGGATGTGGCCTTAAGTGGCATGGAAAATTTTTTGAGTGCAAAAAAGTCAAAATGTACAAATATACCACAATTTATGGAACAATCAGCAATGAGAAGTATTAGGGATAGGCTACAATATTCTGTCTACATGCCATCTAAAGAAGCTAGTTGCACATTCATTCACCAAAGAAATTATTTTATACCATCTCTCAAACATTTGGAACTTTCTAACACACAAGAATGAAGACTATGAGCCATAAAGTATTCAGAGGTAAAGAAAACCCATCTCCCCAACCATTCAAAATGTATGATAAATCGAAGACTAAAAGGCCTGCAGAAATAATTTCTTAGACTAAGAGGAATAAAGGAATTATGCATCTCTGGAATCTAAACTCATGTGATACTAAAGGAAAAAGTAAGCTTCCTTCATCATAGACAGCCTCCATTATCCACATCTTCCTTAGCAATCCAAGGAGAGTCTATTTCTAGGTAAGATGACTAATTTAGTGAAGTAGTCATTCTTCTTCACTCTCTGTTCCTCGTTCCTTCATTTAGTTTCTCTGTGATGTTACCTGTACAATTTAATTTTAAATAAAGGAATATGCAGGGAAAATATACAACTTGGCAGAACCCCAGAGCAAAATACAGACCATCCTTTGGAAAAAACCCTCAAACCCTGAAAATGAGATCCTTACATGAGTTTTACCTTGAGCTAATGTGAAAAGTGTTCAATGGCTTTGAAATTTTCTTTTTCACCTGTAATTGAATAAGTGATTATGAGGCTAATAAAGAAAAAAAGATGTTTTCATAATAAAACTGTTAACAGATGTTAAATAAGTCTTTCGAATAGCCCCGGGGCAAACAATGATTGATGTTGGGTGAATAATGAAGAATGCTGATTTCACTTATTTTATTACCTGTGTACCTCCTGGGGTCAAGGAAGACTTGTAAAAAACGTTTGTGGGCTGATAAAAGCGGAGTATTTATTTGCAAGGCAGGCCTAAGTGCATTTAAGATTTGCTTTTTTTCCCCTCGTTTCCTCTCTATTTAAAAACTAGAGCAAGGGAAAGCAATTTAAGGCACACTAAAAAGTGGTAAATATTCGTGTGAAAGAAGATCATTTTCCCATCTCTTTCTGACACTATTTTCTCTAATGCCCATAACCCAAGACTAAACTTCAAATTTTATGACGGTATTTATAGGAAAAGTTTTGATTCCATATAGAGACTTTTACTTGACTAGCCTAACATTTAAAAAAAAAACCCTCTATACTAGTTATTCACCCATTTCAGAATAGCTAAACCTATTTCAGCACAAGGATGTAATGCAATATTAGTGTGACATAAAAAACAATGAGTGTGAAGAATACAAAGAAGTCTAGGAGGACATGTAATAGACAGATGCAAAGTGAAGCAAGCAAAAAGCCAAAGGCAATAGACATAATGAAGACAGAAAATAGAGAAGAGGGAAAAAAAAGAGATAAAACGAAATTAAAGATAAGAAAGTGAAACTGAATAATTATAATGATCCATCATGGCCACAAAGAGGAGAAAATGTACCTCCCTCCCTCCCTTTTTTTGCAGAGATAGAGGACTATGGGCATGGAAAAATTTTTATATTGTTATACCCAACAAATACGTTGCTTAATTTTCTGAGCTCCATTTTTTCCTCCTGTCTTCCTTTCTCATTCTTTCTTAGAAAGAATGACTTTCCAGGTAGGGGAAGGAGGGAAACATATTTGAGGGGGAAATGGCAAATACAAAGGTTCTCAGCTTTTCAAATGGATATATATATATAATATCCAGAAAAATGAATGTTGAATGGCTTTGTTATTATTTTTGCTCAAATTGGTATGAGCTCCTATAAAAATTATAACATATTGCAAATTAAATATAATAAAATATCATAGATTAGATAATATATGTATTAAAAATTCACATAGTTCTTCATGGAAAATCCTACTTTAAAAAAATTACAACTAATTCTGTTTGATTATCTTTGACAACCCATTTCTAATACATTCTGATGAGGCTTAATGCAATGTATGGAACAAAGTAAGTCCCATATAAATGTTTTTGACCTTTTTTCCTTCTTGCATGATCCTTTAATGTTGCAGTATTCCAGATAACTCTATGAAGCAATGTCACGGAAAATGTGCAGAGCTGCCTTGGTAGGAGTTTCCCCTTCTAAGAGTTCTTGTGTTTCAATCATTTTTCAGATATGTCTGACTCTTTATATGCCCCAATTTAGGGTTTTCTTAGCAAAGATATTGGAGTGATTTGCCCTTTCCTTCCCCAGTTCATTTTACAGATGTGGAAATTGAGGTAAATAGATTTAAATGACTGCTCACATCACACACAATTATTGAGGGTAGTAGGTCAAATTTGAACTCAGGAAGGTGAGTCTTTTTTTATTCTAAGCCCAGAGTTCCATCTGCTATGATTTCTCCAAACCAGTGATTCCCAAAGTGGGTGCTACTGCCCCCTGGTGGGTGCTGCAGAGATCCAGGAGAGTGGTGATGGCCACAGGACATTTATCTTTCCTATTAATTGCCATTAAATTTTTTAAAAAATTAATTTCCAGGGGGCTAAGTAATATGTTTTCTGGAAAGGGGGCGGTAGACCAAAAAAGTTTGGGAACCACTGCTCTAAACAAACAAGCCATAAACACCATCTTTGATGGTGAAAAGCAGAATGGTCAGGTAAAAAGACAATCACACTCAAAAACTGGAAGTCTAAGGTTTAACAATCACTTCCCTCACAGATTGGTCATGGAGCCTTGTGCAAGAAACAGCAAGAGCATTTTTCTATATCAGTTGTAGGACAGTTGCTCGTCTCCATCAATGGGATGTATTTCTCATACCAGAGAAATCAAGTCTGTATTTCTCCCCATTCACATCTCCCCATACACTGATAGAATTTTAAAATATATTGATTATTATATTATACATTATATAAGTAATTAATCCTACATGTCTGCATTATGTGACTTCTCTACATTATTTTACATAACAAATTGACTTTTTTCATTTTGGGATTTTCAGCCTTTTAAATGACAACTCCTTGGAGATACAGATTATTTGACACAAGGGCTAGATGCATTGTAATATTGATCCCTGGAATAGTCATATCAACAAAATCTTGAGTTCATTTGAGTTTATAATCCCTAAGAATCAACAAGACACCATGAGATTTTAAAAATTATAATTTCTACAAGGGTGAAAATTTCAAAACTACCGTAAAAGAAGTTTCAAATGAGAATTGTGGGAAAGTCAGTCATTGTTGACCTAAGTAAACTGAGAGCTCTAAGCTTGAGGAGCAATGCAAGGGTTTGGGTCTGGCTGGAATCCTTCAATCTTCCATATTCTCCATAGCTAATTTAACCATTGGGACACCCAACTGTATTTAAGCAGCTAGGTGATGCCATCATGCACAGAGCACTGGAGTCAGAAAAATCTGAGTTCAAATTCAGTTCCAACACATAATAGCTATGTCCTGGATAAATTGCTTAACTTCTTTCTCCTTCAGTTTTCTCATCTGTACAATGGGGATAATGATAGCACCTAATCTCAGATTTGGGGGGGAGGGCAAATCAATTTAAGATATGTATAAAGCATTGTAAGCCTTAAAATAATACATACATATTTTTATCACTTTATTATATTGGAATTATATTATTATATTGGATTATATAACATTATTGTATTATAATATAATATCATATATTAGAAATATTATAATCAATTTATTATCATATTATATTATTATAATATAGTATTGTATGTTACAAATATTATAATCACTTTATTATTGCATTGAATTATATTATATTGGATTATATTGTGTTATTATATCATAATATATAATGTCACGTTATATATTATAAATATTAATATCACTATTATTATATTGGAATTCTAATGTTATATTGGATTATACTACATTATTATATTATAATGTCATATCATATAGTATAAATATAATCACCTTATTATTAAATTGGAATTCTATTATTATATGGATTATATTACATTATTATAATATAATATTAAATGTTATAAATATTATAATCACTTTATTATTATATTGATTTATGTTATTATATTGGATTATATTGTGTTATATTATAATATATAGTTTACATTATATATTATAAATATTATTATCACTTTATCATTATATGGGAAATCTAATGTTATATTAGATTATATTACATTAGTGTATCATAATGTTACATTATATAATATAAATATTATAATCACTTTATTATTATATTGTATTATATTATTAGATTAGATTAGATTGCATTATATTATAATATATAACATTATATAATATAAATATTATTATATTGGAATTATATTGGCTTTAATAGGAATAGAGAAATTGATTTTGTCTAGAAACAAAGATCACTATAGCAAAGAGCTAAATGATAATATAGCCAAATGTTATGATTCATTTTCCTAGGATTGAAAAGGTCCTACAAAAGACTTTTAAGCCACTNAGAGAGAGACACAGACAGAGAGAGACACGGACAGAGACAGAGAGACAGAGAGAGAAACAGAGAGAAGGAGAGAGACACAGACAGAGACAGATACAGAGAGAGTGAGTGTGAGCAGGACTTGGCAGAAGATTATATACATGAGTTCCAGTACAGAACTAAGGATGACACCAGGTTTGTGAACCAGAAAGACTACAACAATGGTGGTCCCATTGACAGGAATAGAGAAGGTCAGAAGATAGCAGCATTTGAGAGAAAAGCTATTGAATTCTACTTTGGACACTTTGAGTCTGAGATGTCTAGAGTCAGTAGATGACAAGCCTGGAGCTTAGGGCTGAATAAATGAATCTAAGAGTTATCTGGAGAGAGCTGATCATTGAAAGCATAGAAGAAGCTACCTCCCCATTTCCCCTTATCGATATCTTTCTTTTATCCCTGCTTTTAATCTCTCTGGACCCTACAAATTTAACTGAATATGGAAATTCCCTATGAAATTTCCCTAGAAAATGTGAAGCGGGTGGATTCATCAGGAATTTCCTCCATTAGGAAAGTGCAAAAGTTTCAGAGAAAAGGGGCAAACATGAATAAGCAGAGAGGAAATGAGGTTAATGAGGAGGAAAAGAGATAAGATCAGATATTTCTAGTCACCTAAAAGCATACAGTCATTTGAAAGAAAGTGAAATAAAGAAGAATATGGAAATGAGCTGAGAAACAGGATGATAGAGTAACTAGAGAGTAACTCAGAGGAAGGATCCCTGTGTTTCAGGCCCTGCCTTTGACCCACACTGACAGTGTCTATCATCCTATCCAAGCTATGATCTCAGTAACTGAGAAAACTCTCTGTATTTATTAAGGTACAGAATGATTCTTCACAGGAAACTCTCTATTGTAATGAAATCACAGCTCCTGTCCCCTTCCCCAGTCCCCCAAAAAATGAAAAAAAAAGTGAATAAATTGTTATTTTTTAAGATCAGTTTTTTGGCACAAGATTTTTTTAAATTAATTTTTCAAACCCTTAACCTTGTGTTAGAATTGATACTAAGTACTGGGTCCAAGGCAGGAGAGTGAAATGTTAGGCAATTGAGGTTAAATGACTTGCCCAGGGTCTCACATCTAGGAAATATCTGAGGTCAGATTTGAACTTAGGACTTCCCATCTCCAGGCCTGGCACTCTATCCACTGAGCCATCTAACTGAATCTGGCACAACATTGAAAAGGCATGACAAGACAATATTTTGCCTAAAAAAGATGGGGGAGACAGGCACTAGACTGCAGACTCAGTATTAGTAGGCTGTGATACAATCTCAACCAAAAATAAAGGAACTTATTTGACATCAGTTTACTTTTAAAAAGGAATAATGTTAAAGACTAAGGAAGAATTAATTCCACCATATTCTCCTTTACTCAAATCAGATTGTATGGTGGCCACCTTTATGTATAATGTTTTAGGAATGACATTGATAAGCTGAAGAGTTTACAGGGAAAGGTAGAAAGCACAGATCAGCCTCTGATTTCATGTAAGCATTAAAAGAAATGGGATATTTACCCTGGAGATGAAATTTAAAAGCTATCAGTTTTCAAAGGATTATTGCATGGGGAAAAAAACACATTTTACTATGAGCTGTTTCTCCCACTGTTAAAATCTTCTGGGAGCCTCCATTTTAAAGAGGGGTCCTAGAACAGCCATCCCTCATTTTTTAGACTTAACTACCATGCTTCCCCCCCACCCAGGTACCTCTTTCTCCAACTCTCCCTGATTTTTCAGCTCCCTTTTTAATGTGTTGTCATCTCACATTAAAATATAACCTCTTAATATAATGTCTTTGAGGGCAGGGATTATTTTTCTCTGTGTGCATTGGTATCTTCTGTGTTTAACACAATGGGAAATAATAAACTTTAATGCTTATTGTCTGATTAACTGCTTAGCCCAGAAAGTAGAACTTGGAAGATGAAGAGAGGTAGATACAATCTTGAGAGAAGGAAAGGATTTCAATCATGATTTTAATGGAATTCAAGTTTCTTGAGGGCAGGAACTATTTCATTTTGTCTTTATGTCACGAGAGTTTAACAAAGTGTCTGGCACAGTAAATACTTAAAAATGGTACTGAGTGAATGGAGCGGGGGGGAAAAGGATCTAGCAATAGAATAGGCTATGTTGTAAGTTGGTGTGCTCCTTCCCACACTCCATCTTGGAAGCCTTAAAGCAAAAACTTGGTGACTATTGAGTGTGTAACAGAGGTGATTGCTTTTCAAGCCTGGATTTTAAGGAAGGTCTCTTATAATTTCTGTGTGTCACAACTTACGTAAAAGAAACACGATTTAAAATTTCATTTATATGAGGCTGAAAGGGATCATGTAATTAAGTTATGGGAAAAGATTCTCTATGACTTTTATATGCAACTTAAACAGAATCCTACAACGCAGTACAGTAACTACTAATCCATATGTGTAAGCAACAAGAATCACAAGATATTAGAGCTGCAAGGACAAATAGGAATCATGTAGCTCTCCTTGATTTATTATACACACGAGGTAGTTAAGAATTTGAAGTTAAAATTCATACAGCTAGTTGACATCAATTTCAATTTCCAGATGCCTAGTTAAATGTTCTGTCTACTACACTATGACTAGTTGTTAGTTCATCCTTCCCTGCTGTTGTGGTTCAGTTATTTTTTGGTCATATCTGACTCTTCATGACTCCATTTGGGATTTTCTTGGCAAAGATATTAGAGTAGTTTGCCATTTCCTTTTCCAGCTCATTTTACAGAGAAGGAAACTGAGGCAAACAGGATTAAGTGACTCGCCCAGGATCACATAGCTAGAAAATGTCTGAGGCTGGATTTGAACTCACAAAGACGGGTCTTCTTGATTCTGGGCTCAGTTTTCTGTCCATTATGCCACCTAGCAGCCCTTAACTGCTACAACTACCTAATTTATGACAAAGAGCTATGGAATTCATTTCCAAACATCTACGTGATCTAAGGATAGATAGTCTGACTTGGAAGTATGGAAAGACTGCTTTTTTTATCATTAACCTGAGCAAGTCATTTAACTGCTCTCAATATATTTTTCATTTGTTAAATGAAAATAATAATAGTAAATACCTCACAGGATTCCTATAGTTTCTCAGGGTTTGTGAGTCTTGAAAAACAATAGAAATCTTTGCCATTCTTACAATGATAATTACAATCATCACACTTATAATTATTATTATCCTTAGAATCACCATTCTCTCTAAAGGAAATGGTTTCTTCATAACTGGAGACTCTTCTATAGTCAGCCTAAATATTATAAATCTAGAAGTAGCATTCATCAAATTCATTTCCCAAGTTACCAGTTGTTAAACCAGAAATTTAGCGGAACAAATTTCTTCTTAGGGAGCAACATCTGTATCTGAACTGTTGGGGTTTTTCCTGCCTCTCATCTGGTAGCTACCATATGTTACCTTAGATACCTATCCATTTGCCTCTCCACCTTGATCCTGTCTCCTCAATTTGACTGCAATGCTCCTGGAGGGCATGCAATACAATGCCCATGTCTTAGAGCTTTTCACATCCTCAGAACCAAACACAGTGCCCCATACACATAATGGCTGTTCAGTTTCCTGGTGATAGTAGTTGAAAGGAGGGAAAAAATCTCTCCTAGAATCTATTCATAAGAAAGATTTAAAATTAAGATGTGGTATTACAAAAGACATGTTGTTTATAGTCCTTGCATTTCAGCCAGGGTTTTCTTATAAAATCTCAGCATTTCATGGAAATCACCAAATAACTTCATTAAATACTTGATATTTGAGCTCCAGCTAAAAAGGTAATGCTTCCCCACAGAGCAGGAACATATAAGTGATTATTGTACCTGGTAGGTGGAAAAATTAGCAATTTTGATTTTTTACACTTCAGATTTTCCCCCTCCAATTCCTTTCTTCCTTTTTGATTTTTTTTCCATTTTACTTTCAAGTGAACCTCAAAATTTGGGCAGGAAAGAATGTCAGCTTCCCCAACACCAATCAAATGCCAGCTTTCTCAGGGCATTCTTCCAGAACCTTAATTCCCTATTCGGGTCTCCATGGAGGGTGGGAAGGGGGTGGAGTAAGTTTACCTAAAACATGACTAGAGTTTGAAAACATCTGCCAAATGTCAGACTGTACTGAAACTCGGGGCAAAGGAGAATTTGTTCTGGTCTGAGTGCTTGGTCAAATTCTCCCACACCTTTAGAGAAAATTAATCAATATGTACAGTCAAAGAGTAAGCATAGTAGCCAAAGACTCACAAGACTTATGAAGTTGTACTTCATTTGAAGGTATCTTGGGAAAAAAGAAAGGGAAATATTAAGCTATTTCTAATTTAAGCTAATGGCTACAGGTACTTCCAATTGTGACTTCCCATCCTTTGTGACCAGAGCTAAGAAAAAGGAGAATCATGTTTTGTCCACACTTGGAAACTCTACCAACACAGACCATCAACAAGTCTAAAACTTTGCGTGCTACAGAATAGCCATGGACACCTGGGAAGAGTTGCCCAGATTAAGTGATTTACCTAGAGTCCCATACCCAAAAGGTGTCAGAAGCCAGAGGGAAACTTCAGTTTTCTTGACTCTAGGGCCATTACTCCAGTCATTTGATGCCATCCTGTCACACTACCAAACTTAGATTCAGGAAAACTTCAACTGGAATTCCATCTTGGACATTTATTATACGATGTTGGGCAAGTCACATTTATGCTCAGATTCTGTAATCTGGAATGTGGGTTATCTCATTCGGGTGTTGTGATTCAAATATGACCATATATATAAAAGGCAAATTGAAAACTTTAAAGTTTTGATCCATAACTGGCTTTTACAACCCAGTTGTACCTGAAATATTAATGGGAGGTTCACAACTATCAGGATCCAGCATCTACTTAATATTCATCAAGCCCATCAGAGCAGTAGAATCTAATCCAATCCAATAAATATTTACTAAACACCTACTATGTGTCAGGCATTTTGCTAAGTGCTAGAGATAGTGAAAAGAAAGACATTCCCTGCCCTCAGGGAGCTTACAGTCTAAGGGGGAGAGACACAACACAAAAGGGGGGATCTAGTTCTCTAGCAGGAAAAGGATGGAGTCTTCCTCTTAGCTTTCTCTGACCAGATATTGTAGAAGTATTCCCAACATGTATGACTGGTAGGTGCCTTCATTGTGGTTTTTTTTTATGATAAAAGAAGAGGATTGAGGAGTGGGACATGAATACTGGACTTTTTCATTTTGAGGCATTAACAGTGTGAAAATGTCCTCTATTAGTGCAAAATACAATCTGTGATTTAGCAGATATCTTTTTTTAAGACCCCTACCTTCCTTCTTACAATCAATACTGTGTATTAGTTCCAAGGCAGAACAGCAGTAAAGGCTAGACAATGGGGTTAAGTGACTTACCCAGGGTCACACAACCAGAGAATATTTCAAGCCAGACTCCATCTAATATTAAATGATGTCTCCATTTGGAGGCAAATGAGAAGTCACAAACCCTCAATTTGTATTAATAATAGGACAAATGTAAAATAACATTCCAGATTTGTTTAGCCCTTTTAAGGACTAAATAAATATAAAATATGTTCACCATAAGATGAATAGAAACAGGTGGTTTTCCCAATCTAAGTCAAAAAAATGAGTGAGTAAATTTGAGCTCAGTGGAACAAAATTAAAGCAATTAGTGAATAAAACCGAGTCTCCTATTGAAAGTTCTGGAATAATCCTTTCACTTCCTTATAATAAAAAAAAGAGAAATCTTTAGTATTTTTTTATATCCCATTTGAAGAGCTCCAGATATACCCATCCCTAATCTGGTAGATGACCCATCAATTACATCCCTCAATAAGCCAATGCCCCAAGAGCCGGCGCTCACTTACTTTGTAAATAGAAGGTATGATCTGATCCATTTTCAGTCTGTGAAAGACAAAGACATCGTAAACCGCTGACACGGCCAGCACAGTCACACCTTGCTCCTTCCACAACATGCTGCAGCCCGCGCAGAGTCCTGTCCCCAGGAACCAGCCCCAGGAGCTCGACGTGGAGCCTCTCGTGGAACAGTGCTTCACGTAACACAGCAGGGAGAGCAGGAAGAAGAAGCTGGCTCCCACGTCAGCCCTCCCCACGATGCCGGCCACTGCTTCGGTGTGAATCGGGTGGGAGGCGAACATGAGGCCAGCAATAAAGGTCCAGTGTCCATCGCCAAGGAGGATCTTGGAGAAGCTGGTGAAGAGCCCGGTGACTGCTGCGTGCAGCAGAACATTGACGAGATGGTAGCTCCAAGGGTTCAAGCCTCCAATGGCGTGATTAAAACGGAAAGAAAGGGTACAGAGTGGCCTATAGGACTTGTGGCTGCCACTATGGGTAAGAAGAGTCCCCCAAAAATCATTGTAGAATATGTGGGTCCATGGCGTTTCTGGGAGAAGATCCTGATTAGTCTTGATAGCTCGGCTAAAAAACAAAATTATTTTTTAAAATAGAATTAAAAATAAAATACATTTTAAGTGGGGAAAAAAGCAGTGATATCGTTATATCATTCTCTTAGTCCCGATGCTATGTGCTATATGACATGATGTTTCTTAGCAGCACTCTGGCTAAATAGGATGAATATAAACAAAGGTGGCTTCTCAAACCCCGTTAACTGATTTTAGGAGTACCACAAAATCTCCCGAGATACTCTTCCCCTGGGGATTAATGATAACTGATATTTCATAATTAAGCATTTATTCATTTCACTAAGAGTTTTATTCCATGTTGAAATGTGATTACCCTTAAAGTAGAAAAATATTAAATCTTATCATTTGCTTATACCTTATTGTAGAAGAGACCTTGGTGATCTTCTAATCCAAATCCCTTATTTTACACAAAATGAGGGCCAGACATATGAATGACTTTACCAAGAAAATATCAGCAGGAGGGATCTGAACCCAAGTCCCCTGACTTCAAATCTATCTTTTTTTGAATGATTTATTAATTTCTCCCCCACCCCAAAAAAATGTGGGAAATGATTAAAATTAAAAGAATAAAGGAAGAAATCCAATGGTGAGTAAGGAGTCTTATGGATGGGAGAACAGAAAGAATGTCACCACTGTGGGGTGATAGGGAGGACAGGGTGGGAAGTTCTCCCCACTACTTTTCTCTTCAGCTATTTTCATCCTTCGATGATTTGGCTAGACTTCTACCACCTGTCTTTTTTGACCACTCCAACCCACAGTGAACTCTCCCTTCTGCCTTCCTAAAGCTCTTTCTGCCTTTGTGTCACTATTTGGACATTTTCCTAGTTACACAAATGCTCCACAAGTGTATGTGTTTATCTCCCCAACTATGCTCGGAGGTGCTGTAAGACAAGGACTGTCTAATGCTTTTTCCTGTTTTCCTAAAGCACCATGTATAATGCAGCACACACAGTAGGTATTGCCCTAGCAAACACCTACCATGGACAGCGCCCAACCAAAGATAGTTTGTTTGCTTCCCAACTGGGTTTAGGCATGAATGCAGCAATTGCATCCTAAAACAACAGAAAGGGAATGGATTTTGAAACCCTCCAGTTATTGAACATTGCCAGGGTTTGAGTAGAAGCATCAACAAGCCTTCAGAACATAAATATTGTTAAAGTATTTCGTAATTCCTTTGTAAAATCTCTTCTCACCACCCCTGTCTATATAAGGCTGCAGATTTCAAAAGGAGTCATTCTGAAAGACAGAGGGATAGCATGAGGCCACGGAGACAAGCAGGTTCAAGGTGGCAGGGCATAAAGCAATGGGCATTGGTGCTCTACAGTAAATTCCATTTTCCTAGGGCCAATCCTATCTATTTTTTCAAAGTCCTCTATCAGCTGAATTTTCTCCAAAGGATTAAAACATTCTAAATGCTTATAATTGGTTGCGGCATTTTGGGAAGGGACAATAGACTTGCTGAAAACACGTTTTGAATAACACTAAGTTAATTGACTGCATACCATATTTTAATAGTTTGACTTTGAGTTTTGATTTTTTTTCCCTCTGCAGAATACAAGAGTTACAAGTCTGTATGTATTGACTTTGTGTTAAATGAATTTCCATATAAATTGGCTTTTAAAACATTAGAAACAGATGTTATTTGGGATCCATTAAATTAAAACACCCTGCAATGACATTCATCAGAGTCTAACCCAGGAGTAATCGCTTAAGACTTGATAGGTTATAATTAAAATTTAAAAGAAATACAGAAACTGACAAACTGCCAAACAGCATTGTCAGAGACGACTGATCTTCAGGCAAGACCAGGATGAAACCCTCACTGGCCTTTGCACCAAAGCATTAATTCAGGCATTAGTATGAATATCACTGACATCAGGGAACAACATCTACATAATATCCATCATGTACACATCTGAAGCTAGGGCTGCAGGCAGCTCGAAGACAAAGCAATCTGCCGAGAGATTGACAGCTCACCTAGTACAGCGATGGTATTTGGGGGCATGGCACACATCAGGGGATTGGCATTTCTAAAATGGCTAAAGACCAGATCATTTCTCCAGAAACCACAGTGCTTCCAGGCATTAGCTCAGCATCACAAGCACCAAGATGCAAAGAGATGACTCCAAGACTTTAATATTTTTAACTGCTGATTTACAGGAGTGAACTTAGATAGATGTGATCCCAATGGGTCACAGAACTACACAGAACTTGGAACTCTTACAAATCAATCAAGACATCGATCAGGAAGGACTACTATCAATCAATCAAGCATCTACTTTGTACCAGACAAGGCAGTGGGAATTCAAAGACAAAGATGAAATAGCCCCTGCCCTCAAGGAACTCCCATTCGATATGGGGGTGAAAGGAAAGGGTATGAAAGAATATATCATGCCTATACGAAATAAATACAAGATGATATGGAGGGAAGACATGATTAGTTGGAAGCATTAGGATGATTTCATGTACAAGATGGTGCTAGAGAATTTTGGTGGAAACCGGAGAATTTAAAAAACAAGAGTTGAGGAGGGGGATGGTCAGTGCAAAGTTATGGATGCCTTGGATGGACCAAAGAATTCATGAAAGGGAATCAAAAATAGTAAGCTTGTAAAAGTAGAGTAAGAAAGGTGTAAAGATCATAAAATGCCAATTTTTTTATTCTAGATGTATTTATCATCATCACTGTCAGGAGCAGTATTTATAGAGTATTTTAATGTTTGTAAGGAATCTTACAAATATGACCCCATTTTATCTTCATAATATCCCTTGGAAGTAGAGACTATTATTATCCATATTTTACAGACAAAAAACTGAGGTAAATGAAGGCTAAATGACTTGCTCAGAGTCACACAGCTAGTAAGTGTCTGAGGACAATTTGAAATTGGGTCTTCCTGAGATTAGGTCCAACATTCTATCCAATGAGCAACGTATGTGCCTGCTAATAATAACAGGGAGTCACTATATAGCACTGACTAGAGTATTGGCTAGGACGGACTTGTACTTGAGGAAGATTGCTTTGGCAAATAAGTGGAGGATAATTTGAAGACTAAAATGATCTGAAGAATGATATTAGATATCTCCAGTGCCAAAGATCAAGAAAACATCTTTCTGTTGAAATAAAAACTATTTTTAAAAATGGTGGAGAGGGGAAAAAATGTAATAATGATACAAAATTTATTATACCTGGCCAGACTTCAACATACAAGAAGCAGAAGGAAAAGATGAACTGCTCAGTCAGGCTTGTAGTCAATTCATACTATTATGCCCAAGAAAATATGCTGATCAGAGTTTAAACATCATATTAAAGAATAAATATATACCCATGATGAAAGGAATTTCAGGCTCATTTAAACAATTATGTTGATAGAACTTAAAAAATATATAGGCAAAACATCTTGAATGGCATAAACATATTGTCTTATCAAGTCTGGACCAAACTGGACCTGGAATTTCATTGATGTCGGGAATTTCCAGTGATGAAAATTCTTCTACTTAAGCAAAATGGCACTCCTCTGCAATTTAGTTTTCAACATTTGTTATAGGTACTTGAGAGGACAGCTAGGTGGGACAGAAGATAAGAGGTCCAGGAAGACCTGAGTTCAAATCTGGCCTCAGATATTTACTATGTGACCAGGGCAAGGCATTTAACCTGTTTGCCTTAGTTTCCTCATGTGTAAAATGAGCTGGAGAAGTATCTATCAAACCATTCTTGTATACTGGCCAAGAAAACCCCTTCGGTTCATGAAGATTCAGATACAATGAACAGCAATAACTCTGAGAGTTTAAATGACTTGCCCAAGATCACCAAGTCACTATATTAGAGAAATGACTGGAATTCAGAAATCATAGGCTCTGAGGCAAGCATTCTACCACTGCACTTTGTCCTTTTCTATATTTCAAATAAATATAAGGGGAAAATCTCCTGGTGTTATAAACCAGTCCAAAATTATAATAAAGAAGGATGCCATCACACTCTTAGGTGGGTGAGGGGAAGACAAGCAAAAAATGAATTTAAATATTCATTTCATTCCTGGATTTATTTCTGTGACTTAATGTTGATCATTCAATAAGTCAAGCTAAGTATAAAAGAGGGACCTTTACTCTCTAGAAACTATGGAAAGAATGGAAGAAAATTATGTGAAAATAAACCATTCTAGCCACAGCACTCTGGAGGAAATAAAGACTTAGAGACTGTCACTTGAAACAAAAAGAATTGGTCTCCAGAGTCTTTTTTTGGTTTTTGTTTTTAATTCTTATCACCCAAAATCTTTAAGGAGGACATAACCTTTTCTTAGATTTGCTCATTTTTGGTCTTCCATTTCTCCTGCCCCTTGTTATTTTTTTCCCCTTTTAGAATATGTCACCAAAGGCCAAATCTATTGCAAAACTGATCAATGGTGTGAAAAAACCCTGCTCTGCCATCTTGACTACCTGTGTGTAAGGCTCAATGCTAAAAGCATTTATATTGGTCTTTATAGTCAAACCAGCACGTAATGAAGAACCATAGCTCAGAGTGGAAAAAAAGACAGAAAATTTTCAGACTTTCAAAGTTTTATTCTTAAAATGAAGCACATACTTTTTGCAGACCCAAACACACTGGCAAGGTTTCAAGTATCAGCTCTATGATGAACTGGGAGAGTCTTTGATAGGAAAAACAGAGCAAAGCATTGGAAAGAACACTGCCTTCAGATTGAGATGACATGGACTCCAAATACATCTCTACTATTTACTACCTGTGGATTAGGGCATTTAACTCTATTAGGCACTGTAGGAAGAGCACTGGACTTAGGTCCTATGTGACCTTTGAGATGTTCTTTCATTTCTCTGGGTCTTGATTCACTTATCTGTACCAGGAAGGAATTAGATTAGAGAGACTGACTCTATGTTCTTCCATCTCTAGACCTTTGGTTATCAGTGTGGGTATGCCCTCAAAACAGTTTGTAGCTCCTCGAAGAAGAAATTTTTAAGAGAGGCTGAAGTCAATATGGTGAGAAGCCTCTCCAAACTTAGCTAAGGCTGTATGACTTGGCTCAAAGCCTTTCCAGCTTAATGGAGCCTACCAATGGTTACTCACTGCTGGAAAACCTTTTGGAACTGCGGGTCACCTTCATGCCACTACAAGGTATCAGTGTTAGGTGACTTTTAATCAAGGTATCCTTCTATGAAGAGAGAGGAAAATAGAAATAAATCTGATGTGGTCTGAGAGGGATACCAAAAGTCCTTCCAACTAGAATTCCTACATTAGTATGTTTCCACAGAAATTAAGTTGCTGCTTCTAGAATTTCTAGATAATGAAAACGTGTTCCTCTAGAGGAGTTTATTCACCATTGAAATAGAGAGTAGTAAAGCAGAAGGATATTGGTTGGAGGCAGCTAGGTGGCTAAGTAGATTGAGAAGTGGGGGGTTCTGAATTCAAATATGACCTCAGACACTTTCTAGCTGTGTAACCCTGAGCAAGTCACTTAATTTTGTTTCAGTCTCTCATCTTTAAAATGAGCTGGAGAAGAAGATGGCATACTACATTCTAGAATTCTAGAATCTCTGTCAAGAAAAGTCCAAATGAGTCACTAAGAATTGGACATGACTGAAAAACAACTGAATGAGGACAGGTTGTACTAGATAACCTGTAAGGTTCGCTCCAGCTTGAGATGGTTATAAGATCCTTAGTTATTTATATTTTACAACACTCATTCCTATTGAAAATATTAGAAAGTAATGGAATAGGAGGGCCTTTCCTAAAAATAATAAACAGTATATATCTAAAACCATCAGCAAGCATCATCTGCAATAGGAATAAATTAGAAGTCTTCCCAATAAGATCAGGAGTGAAGCAAGGGTGCCCATTATCACCTCTACTATTTAACATTGTATTAGAAACACTAGCAGTAGCAATTAGAGAAGAAAAAGAAATTGAAGGTATCAAAGTAGGCAATGAGGAGACTAAGCTGTCACTCTTCGCAGATGATATGATGGTCTACTTAAAAATCCTAGAGAATCAACTAAAAAGCTAGTGGAAATAATCAACAACTTTAGCAAAGTTGCAGGACACAAAATAAACCCACATAAATCTTCAGCATTTCTATATATTTCCAACACATCACAGCAGCAAGAGTTAGAAAGAGAAATTTCAGTTAAAATCACCCTAGACAATAGATATTTATATTTTGTTGTGAATTTTGTTTTGTTTTGTTTTCTGAGGATGCAACATACCACTGTTAACTCATGTGGTCCACGAAAACTCCCAGATATTTTTCACACAAACCTTTGTCCAGCCCTGCCTTCAATATTTTGCAGTATTTCAATTCTTTTTTTAAGCCAGATATAGAACTTTCTATTTATTCCCCAAACATTTCATCCTTTAAAAAAATTGCATGTATTTTTGTCACTCATTGTGTCAATATTCTCTTCTTGCGCTATCAACAAAATTGAAAGAAGACTTCTTCCATGACTTTGTGTAGGTCTATGATATTAAATTTTAAGCATTCCATTATCTAGTATACTGATGTTTGCCATTCTCTCCTCTTTCAGGGAAGAAAATGAAGATCAATTATCAGAGCAGGAACAGATGAGGTTTGGGTTTGATTGTCTAAAAAGCATTTTTACCTTCCTAGATAAAGTGTTGCATAATTATTAAGTATAGTTATTACCGTCATCATTTCTACTGCTGCCAAGCCAGCCTTAGAATTCCAGAGAGAAAATGAAAATTATTAACTTTTTAATCCAGTTAAGCAGTGGGTTATTTTAGCTAACAAAGAAGCTTATCCAATCACAAATTGTATTTACCAAAGGCATTTTTTAATTATTCAATTGAGAAATGCCAGTGGATTTAGGTGACAGTTATCTTGTGTGCTCAAAGCAACAATCAAACACATTCATTCATCAAGCATTTATTAAGGGCTGATGTGCCCCCATACTGCTCTTGTTGCTAGGGATACAAAGACAAAAAGAAAATAACCCTTGCCCTCCAGGAGGCTACATTCTATTAGGGGGATATCATGTGTATACACAAAACTAATTTCCAATAATATGAAATCATTAGGAAGAGAATTACCATCTGGGCTATCATCTTCAGACAACTGTTAGAGCAATCATGTCAGATTCAAATTTTTTTTTAAAAAGTGGCCACTAATCCATAATAGAAATCCCTCAGGGCTGCATGTTGACTTAGTTTTAAAGTGAAACTTGTTTTGTATTTTTATTTATTTTGCTAAATATTTCCCCATTACATTTCAATCTGGTCCAGCCCTGGGGAGTGTTGCTGCCATTGGGTCCTATATTTGACACCTCTAACTTAGATCACTGGAAAGTTCAGTGACTTCCTCAAGGTCACACAACCACTCTGAATCAAGGATACAAAACAAATACAGATATTCCTGGATTTGAGGAAACCACTGTATCACTTTGGTATGATGCCTCTCAATTTTTCAAGCTCAAGCTAGAATTTACATAGTGCTTTAATATGTGAAAAACACTTTACACATATAATCTAATTTGATCTTTGAAACATCTCAGCATCAGAGGTACTATTATTTATTCCCATTTCAGAGATGTAGAAAATGAAATTGGGAAAGAAGAGCTAACTTTCCTAAGTCAAACATATATAAATATCTGGAGCAGGATTTGAACTTGAGTTTTTCTGACTCTAAGCTCACCACTAGATTATAGTGTCTGGCACACAGTAGGCACTTAAGAAATGCTTATTGACTTCTGTACTAGCAGCAATGCAATGACCCAGGACAATTCTGAGGGACTTATGGAAAAGAACGCTACCTACATTCAGAGGAAGAATTGCAGGAGAGGAAACACAGAAGAAAAACAACTGCTTGAACACATGGGTTGATGGGGACATGATTGGGGATGTCGAACCGAAAAGACCACACCAATGTAACTATCAATAATATGTAAATAAGTCTTGACTGACAACACATGTTAAAACCAGTGGAAATGCGAGTTAGCTATGGGGGGATTGGGGTGTGAAAGGGGTGAAGGGTAAAGTAAAAACACGAATTATGTAAGCATGGAAATTTTTTCTAAAAATTGAAAATTTAAAAAGAAAAAAAGAAATGCTTATTGATTAATGTATTGATTGATCTACTTTACCAAGTAGGTAGGTAGGTACCTAAAAAGTCAATTTGGTTGGAACAGAATGTAAAAGGCAGGGAGAAATATGTTTGGAAAAGTTAGACTGAAGCTAGATTCCATAATCATATCAAGAATTTCCTATCCTCATATTTTATTTTTATTAATCAATGAGAAATATACCATACTTCAACTTTTTAGTTATTTGTTTGTTACATTAAAAGTCCCAGATACCTCCCTTCCCTGCACTAGAGAAGACATCATTTAATAGAAACATATATGTATATAAGCTCGTTTATTTCTCCTTCTCTCCCCCCCTCCTCTCTTTCTCTCTCTCTCTCTCCTCTTTCTCTCTCTCTTCCCCCACCAGCCTTTGATAAACTACTCAACATTTTTGTCATTGCTTTGACACCTATATTAGTATTTGCAACGTAGTTGTATAATGACTCTATTTATCAATATGTCTACTTAATATTGTAAGGCTCACCATCGTGTTTTTCTCTCCTGTGATTAAATAACTCAGTTCCAAATAAAATGGGCACAAAAAAATATTTGGCTTTCCATAGATGAATTTAGACACCAGGAGCAACAAGTCATATTTTCACTTCCAGAGGTAGTCTAGAAGACAACTAATATACTGAAAAGGCAGTGCTTTATCAGAAATTCAGTGGAATGATTAGCATTTGAGGAAAAAGAAAGGCCATAATTGTTACCTGGTGCTCTCCTAGGTGCTGCATGGGTTACACAGTCAAAGAAAAATTTGGTATGGAGGCAGCACAAGGCAAGGATTATTTCTGTAGTATGTAGTATGGTATCCTCAAGTAAAGGAATTACCAGCTCACATAGACTTGTTGAATGAATTCAAAGGCAGATGAGCTCAAATACATAATCGTTTTCCCAAGAGAGGTCATAGGAAATGGTTTACTATAGGAAGTGACATATCCTAAAGAATGGGTCATACTTGGAATGCATAACATTAAGTGCGAAAAGATTCTCTTCACCACAACTACAGGCTGAAATTCCAAGAAGAGTTGTGAATCTGAGCATTTCCTGAACATGAAATTTAAAAGGAAAAAACCAGGCAACCTCCGAAAATAGCAAGTGTGGAATAGGATAAGTAGTGCTCCTGCCAAATTCTTCAGAGATGTGAGTTACCTGTTCAGCTAAGTCCTGTCTCTCCCTGGAATTGGGTCTCAAACAAATCACCTACATTGGATTCATGCCTCCAGTTCAATCAAACAAAAAAACAACAAGCTATTTTTAGGTACATATTTATAATGTACCCCTGCCTTCTTCATGTAGAAATGTTTTCCCTATTTCCCTACTTTAGTTTTCCATAGGTACTGAGATGATCACAGCTCACAAAGAGTATTCCTGTTGATATTTTTGGGATGTCACAGAACCTGCTGCATTGACAAATGCGACATGATTTATGAAATTTGTGTTTATGGGAAGAAAAAAATACTTGACTTCAAATAAGGAAGACATGGGCTTATATCGTGCCTGTGACCATAGCTGTGTGATTATGCATAAATCACTTGATCATTCTGAGCCTTGGATTTATCATCTCTAAAATGGGCATAATGAAAACTATTATAAAGTTATTAAGATGTTTTCTTTTGTGTATGGGTGGGAAGGGGGAGCATGGGATCTATGATTCATTAGTATAAGGATCTCCTAATGAGGGAATTTCCTCCATTGATCTATACTGTGCCTGCTTGGTAACTTATAGCCTTCAATAGTACCTGGAAGCAATGAAAGGTAAAGTAACTTACCCCAGAATGCAAAGCTAAAATATGCCAGAGGCAGAACTTGAAACTAGATTTCCTGATTTTCAAACCAGCTTTCTAAACACTAACATATACTATCTGTTGATGTATTCTGTGAAATTTTTCAAATAAAAATTAAGTCTCCAGTAGACAATAAGTACCTTGAGGCAGAGAGCATATAGTCATTGTCTTTGTATCCCCTGTGCCTAGTCTAATAATCACTTAATAATCACACATTAATCACTAAATTAATTCTTCTAGAATTGAATTAAATTAATAGTATGAATAAAGATTGGGCTCCAGATAGATCAGATTCTCAGCTTACACAATAGGACAGTCTCTCAAAGAATATCAGACTTAACAAAAGGACTCTCCAGGGGTTGAACTGCAAAGTAGTCTGGCTCCTTTTACCAGACACCATACAGTTGGTCCTGTTGAGGAAACATAAATAGCCAGGCAGATGGCGCCACAATGGAGGGCTCAGTAAAACATGTGCAGAGAAATATGTCAACATACCTAAAATTCACACACTTTGCAAAGGTGCCTCTATTACTCTACATGATAAACTTCCAACTACAACTTCAATAGAGTGAGTGTGTGCGTGTGAGAGAGACAGAGACAGAGACAGAGACAGACAGACAGAGAATGAGAGAGAGAGAGAATAAGAGAATAAGAAAGAGAGAATGAGAGGGAGAAAGACAAAGACAGAGACAGAGACAGAGAGGAAGAGAAGGGAAAGAGGGAGAATATTAAGACAATTCATAGAACATCAAACTATGTTAACTGTTGTTGGTATTTTCAAATTTGTAGTCTTACCCTCAAGAAGCAAAATAATTCAAATTCTTACTTCACTCCAATTGCTTTTTCGTAAAATATTTTTTTAACTAAAAGGATTCTAGAAAATGTGAAGTAAGAGAAGACTTCAGCAATCCTGTGAAAATACAATCCTTAGGATCAAAGTACATGCCCATCACCTAGGAAATGATTTAAAAAATTATGATCCATGAATTAAAAAATAATAATACTTCACTAGGAGAAATGATGAATCGATATGGAGAAAATGGACATTCATGAGATGACACATGAACTGATACAAGATGAATAATGTAGAAACATGAAAAACATACACAGACATACCTATATCATGGTTACAACAAGGTAAATGAGAACAAGAAAAATATAACTTCAAATTGGATCAATCTTCAGGATAAATAAGGTATGAGAAAATCCACCTTGCTCTCTTCTATGAAGAGGTAGGGAACTGTGAGTATAGAGCATTATACATGTGATCTGACTTAGTTGATATTTGGGTTAACTTTGCAAACTTGCTTTTGTTTTTATCTCTAATTTGATGGAAAATAGTTTTCTGGATATGAAGGGAGATTATATATTTAGGTAAAACATATTAATTTTTTAAATTAAGAAATGTTACTATACAAGCTAATAAGTAATCTGGAATTTTAGACTATTAAGCCTAACAAAAACCATAACCATCAACAATTTGGCCTGCCCATATCCCGTTTGTGCTCTGAAATACAGATTTCATTTTATATATGTATACATACACACACATCTGAGAAAGATCAAACTTTGAACATATTGCTGCAACACACACAGAACATGGGAAGTTTCACCAGAATGGCTTGTGATGACAGGGTACGCAGACATCTCTACAATAAAATCAACCTCAGAGCTAAATCAGAAAGTTCTTCTGAACACAGCAATCTACTGACGCTGATGAAAAACAGATCTGGTTTGAGGAAAATGCTCTAATTTAAAACTAACACAGATGAACTTATGTGGAGTACTGAAACATTTGGTCCTCAAACCACCAGCAACTTTCTAATTTGTCATGAAAAGCCAGAGGTCTCTTATCCTAGTGCTGAGGAGAGGAAAAAAGACAAATCTATTTTACCAATTCAAATGTAATAAGGTTCTATGATGTTTCTCCATTCTTTGACCAAAGTTATAAAACCCTGTAATAAATTAACCCATTGTTTGTCTCTTTTCCATAAAACCTCCCTCAACACTATTTCATTTTTTAGATGTTATCTAAAATCAGGCTGGCTTTTGAGAAGAGCTTCATAGAAAGAGTACTATCCAACTCCAAGATATAGCTGTCTATTATTTGTTTGATGATAAAGACCTCCGGTGAGTGGGAACCCACAAACTCCTAAGAAGTTCACTTGATTTGGGATAATTCTAATTGTTATGGAGATATTTTTCCCCAACCACCTTAAATCTGTCCCTTTGCAATTTTTCACCATGGTCCTTGATTCTGCCCAAATGCACCAAGTAGCACAAATCGAATCTCTTTTTTGTACATTCTTTCTGAAAATAAAGATACTTATCGTGCCCCTACTATGTCTTCTATTTCCCATGTAAACATCTCAGTTTCTTGATTACTATTTATATGGCATGAGTTGGAGGCCCTTCACCATCTTTTGCTACCCTCCTTTCAGTATTCTCCATCTTGTAAATATCTTTCTTAAAAAATGGCACTCATAACTGGATGCAATATTCCATATGTGGCCTGTTCATAACCAAATAACATGGGATTCTCACCTCCCTTTTTCGGGATACCATGAGTCTCTTAATGCAACCAAGGTTTGCATGAGTATTTTTGGCTTCAATATCACATCACTGATCTATATTGAGTTTATGAGTCCATAAGAAACCTTTCATCTTTTTTAGACAAATCGCTATTGATCTGTATCTAACACTTAGGAAGGAGTTTGTTTTTTTTTTTTACACTCAAGGATGACTTCAAATTGATTAATATTCAAGTATATATTTGGGCAGAAGGAGTTTCCTCATCCAGGAGTTTTCTGTAGCTAGAGAAAGCACAGAGTCCCTATCCATATCCCATTTCTATCTTTCCAGTTTAAAATAATATGTACCAAGTCTACCAAGCATTTTCAACCTAGCATTTTTAAACTCTAAAAATTTTTAATAATATCAATATAAGTGGGTTTTTGGTAATTCTATGTTGAGAAGCATTATTCTGAAAAGTAGTTTGTAGGCTTCATCAAATGACAAAAGAGATCATAATGCAAAAAATTAAAAACCCTTGTTTTTCAGGAGCCCTTTATATTCTTAAAAATTACTGAGGACCCTTCCATATTGTTGAAATTGATTATATCTATCAAAATTCACTTTCAAAATTAAAATACCAACATTATTTTGAAAACAGTTTTGACCTTGAAGTTTCAGGGTCTCCTCTAGATGTCCCCCAGACCACCCTGTTAAGAATCGCTGATTTAAGTCACTGATAAGAAAGTTAAATAGCAGAGGGCCAAGTTAGCATTGTACCATTCTTTGGACCCAGGCATTCAAACAGGTTCAAGTTACTATTAATTAATACAGTCTAGCCCTGCTGGCTGGGTATTGATTTAGAAAGCCACAAATTAATATTATCTTGCTTTGCAATATAATTTATTTATTTTGTTAATATTTCCCAATTACATTTTAATCTGCTGTTTTGAGGGCCATGGTTTCACATCTCTAGTCTAGCCCATATCCCTCCATTCTGCCCATAAGAAAAACATGAAAGACATTTTTTCAAATGCCTAAACAATATCTAAAGCATTCCCTTATCTATCAGTTAATAACCCTGTCTGAAAAGGAAATGAGATTAATCTGACATGACCTGTTATTTAATTAATCCATTAAAGTTGTGATCATTGCCTTGCTTTTCTAGGTGTATACAAACCATCTCTTTGATAATAGGATCTAGAATTTTTTCCAGCAACTGAAGTCAAGTTCATTGGCAGATTCAAATCCAACTGCCATAGACCCAGCCTATTTCCTTATTTCCTATTGCCTATGTTGCCTTCTTTGTGCCCCAAAAAGATTAAGATAAATCCATTAACTAATCTTTGCCTCAGAAGGGGTCCCTCAAAAGGATCTATTTTTGTCAAAGATTTGGTTGTTCTCTCAGATCAAAATCCATCCACACCAGCCCATTCCATGCAAATATAGCCAATGTCCTTTGATACATTCACTACAGGGATTCCACCCAATCCACCAATAAAAGAATTCATTGCAATACAAATCTATTGCTTAGAATATGCAGTGAATGAATGACAACAATATCCCTTGTAAGTTATGATATCATTAATCTAAAGTGGGAATGACCACATACAAATGGAAGAAGAATTTCAAATAACAAAGGGAGATACCTGGAAATTAGAGAGAGCAACAAAATATACAGCAAACAGAGACAAGAGGCAGCACTCAAGGTGATGGGGCCAGACTAGAGATATAGTAGGCTCTGCAAATAAGCCTATTTGGCTACAAACCAAAAAAAAAGTTCTATATAAAATATGGAATGGACTCTGGGTTAGGAAGTAGCCTTCTTTCTGCCACATTCTCACACTTGGCTAGCAAAGCTCACAAGTGCTTCCATTTTGTCTTGATATGAAAAATAATATATGTTTAGCATTCTGTGCCTTTGTAAATAAAAACAAATGGCAGTGATTAAAAAAATCATCTGTGTTTTTATATTCTTGATGTAAGTAGATGAAATTAAATTGGTCACAAATGGTCTGCCATCTTGGAATCATATTCCAGTGGATGGTTTCTTAACCTAGGGTCTCTGAACTTTCCTTTTAATAGTTTGATAACTATTTCAATAGAATTTGATTTCCTTTGTAATCCTATAAATTTGATTTGATATGTTTGAAAACAGGATTTTATGACAAGGTCTGTAGACTTCACCAAATGGCCAAAAAGAAACACAAAACAAAAATCCAGAAGGACTTCTCATCTAAATCAGTGTAACAACCAAATAGTTGACTAGCTTGGGGAGAAAGGGAAGGAGAAAGATAATGCCACACTTCATGTCAGGGTCACTGAAGTAAGATTACACTGATTTAAGCACCGAGAAAGTAACATTAAACATTGAGTACAGAAGTGTATCAGATCTGGGCAGCCTGAAATGCTACATTAGTACTTTTAATGCTTTCTGGGTGCATGCTGTAGAGATGAGATGGAATATAAGAGTGCTATAACTCTCCAAGGACATTAACCACTGTAAAAAAGGAACTCCAAATGGTGCTGTCTCTAAAAGGTAGTGTAGGTCACTAGGGAAAGTAATTTTTCAAAGCTCCAGAAACATTGGCACTTTAACTTCCAGCCAGTCAAAGAGATAAGGCTGGCTGTCTCAGCAACAGAATCCACTTTCTTCAATTTTTAATGCCTGCCTATTCCAGGTTTCCCAAGAGAACGCATCGTATTACTCATGGCATCACAAATGGATTGAACTGTCCGTATATGTGCATGTGTTTTTAAAAAGCAGAAGGGGGAAATCATCAATCAACAACTCATTTTAGATGAAAATTTGATAAAGGTCAGGATCCTATACCATAAAGGCACCTCTTTCCTTCCCCCAAAGAATCATAATAATAATAATAATAATAAAGAGTCCTTCTCATTGCCACTCTTCAGGAGAATTAAAATGAAAGGAAAGCCCTTAATGTGGAAGGCACATGTTTTTTATTTCCTTTTCTATAAGCACACAGGTATACGCGTGTTCAAATGGTGATGGATTCATCTGGAATGTGGAAGACCAAGGGGTTCACACTTATAAAGATCAACAGTTGTTTTAGAAATTAATGACACCACATCTTAAACCTCGGCACAAGTTCTAAACTGATCCAGGTGTTATCATCAGGGTTGAAACAGATGCAGTGTTAGCACATTAAATGGGAGACCTGAGCTCCTATATTGCTTAATGGACTCCACATGCTGAACAGGATCAGGACGGGATAGAGTACATTCCAACCACCAAATGTTGAATGTTCAAAGTACAAGAGTCTGGTTCTTTATGCTACACTCAGCTACAACCGCCCCGGGATTAATAGCGCTCCAATCCAATGCCTTTTAACAAGCATTCATTAAGTCCTGTCTAAGTGCAAAGCACTGTGCTTGGTACTGAGGAGCATAGATTTCAAAAAATTAAAATAAAAAATGCCTGCCCTTAAGGAACTTATCTTCTACTGAAGGAATAAAACACAGAACACAATTGCCCCAGTGGCTTTGTGAGAGAGATTTGTGCTATGAGGTCAGAGTATGCTTGCTTCACTTTGACATTTAACTTTAAAAAACAAATAAGAAATAATAACAAAAATAAATAAACACTGGAAAAAGTTTAGTATATTGATAGGATTATTGAACATCGAGTATGTTATAAATAGTAGATTGACAAGATATGTAGGATTCTCCTAAGTCAGTGATGGTAAGGAGGAATAGTTAGCATTAGAGGGGTGAGTAATAATAAAACCAATGTTATCAGAGTCAAGAATATTAATGTCATGATACTAGTGTTGTCATCAAGTAAAAGATGGTACTGGTGGTATCATTCTCTTCTCTGTCTGAGCCCCTAATCAAGAAGAGGAGAGACGTGAGAAGAAGAGAGGAGAGACATGAGGAGAGGAGAGGAGAGACATGAGGAGAGGAGAGGAGAGACATGAGGAGAGGAGAGGAGAGGAGAGGAGAGGAGAGGAGAGGAGAGGAGAGGAGAGGAGAGGAGAGGAGAGGAGAGGAGAGGAGAGAAAAGAGGAGTAAGTACGCGATACTGAATTTGTATGTAGAAGACCAGCACTTGATAAATTCTATACTCCTTCCTTGCCAGCAGCCAATCTCTTAAATTTGCTAGCAAAATTTCCTGATGTTTTTCCAAGTAAAGCATAACAAGATTTAACAAAACTACCATGTTTTAGTTGATTCTCTTCCCTAGTCCCCTTTGTTTTGGTCACTACAGGTTAAATTACTACAGTTATTTGGAAACAAAAGAATTTTATCAAGAAGTTTTCTGCATTTATTGATTTTCCCCTTTCTCTTGACTAAGGAACAACTTGATGTACTTAAATAACAAGTTCAAAAATACCTTATGAAAATAATGTCCAGCTATTCTTTAGAGTTGTTTTCAACTTGCAGAATGGAGCACTCTTGAAAGCTAATTGAATTTTTAACTCTACTGAAAGCTCTCTGAGGTAAACTCCTTGAATAAAGTCCTCTAATTTCTGAACTCTTGTTTATTTACTGAATTTTGCACCTTAGTCCTAAGGTTGTTTTAAACAGACTCCAATTGACTACTTACACTGATGTAAGCCGGTCTCTTACATACTTTTTATTAGGGATAAAAGACATATACAATGAAGTTAGAGCTATGACAACTACGACACATATGATCACTTAAAATTATAAAGAAAGCTTCAAGGATAAAGGTAAGAAATGTCAGAAGAAATGTACTTTTCCAATGATAGAAAATAAGTTTTTAAAACAACCTTTTTCTTTACATGATACTTCAAGTCAGATGGAAATACCAAGAAGTATACACTCATCTAACAGCATACAATTTTATTCAATTTCATTTTTTTATTTGATGTTTCAATGGACAATAAGTGAATGCAATTGAGCAATTCACATTCTCTGTTATGTTTTCTCACAACAGCGCAAAGGAGGCTATGGATGAGTGAGGACACAGAGAAGGAGGGAAGGAGTAGATCTGGAGTACTGAGAAAGATTTGTTCAGATGATGATAATACTTTTCTTTGTCCAATTTGATGCAACAAAGAGTAGAAACAGTAAACCTAACACCTTCATAGATTTGATTTCTCCACTGAGAGAGAATGTTAACAAGGGAAACATTAAAATTTAGGGTCAGAGAGCAAGAACTGACAATGGACTCCAGCAGACCTCAAACTTTTGGTCTTGAGACCCCTTTTTACTCTCAAAAACTGCAGAAAACATCTAAGAGCTTTTACGTGCATTTTGTTGTTATTCCGTTGTTTCAGTTGTGCCTGACTGTGACCCCATTGGGGAGTTTCTGGGCAGAGATAATGGAGTGCTTTGCCATTTCTTTTTCCAGCTCATTTTAACTAAAGCAAATACGGTTACATATCTTGCCCAGGGTTACACATCTAATGTCTCAAGCCAGAAGGTGAGTCTTCCTGACTGAACCTGGCACTATCCATTGTGTAACTCGTTGCCCTTATGTGGGTTATATCTATCAATATTTGTTATGTTATAAATTAAAGATTTTAAAAATAAAAATGAACCCATTACATGTCAACATAAAACATAATTTTTGTGAAATATCAATGTGTTTTCAAAAATGGCAAAAAGATTGGCAATACTCTTACAAATGCATTTAATATCCAGCTAAAATAGCTGGATTCTAATATCTGTTTTTACACTTCACCTATTGAGATATATTGTTTTGGTTGAGGTATATGAAGAAAATCTGGCCTCATACAGATATGTAGTAGGAAATGGGGGGGGGGAATATTGAAATAGAATAATAGACTCTCAGTTTTATTTTGAAAATAGTTTTGACAGTGCAACCCCTCCAAAGGGGTCTTGGGGACCTGCAAGGATCAATAGACCAGAATTTAAGAATCTCTTCTAGAGCTATCCTTTGATAGATAGGCTTCAGAAACCATCTACACTAAATTCTCATTTTATCTACAATTATCTACAATAAGTTCTCATTGTATAGATTACATAGATTATATATAGGTTAGGTCCAGAGGCATAAAGTGACAGTAAATGAACAGAGGTGGAATTTGAATTCTCGTCCACTTTTAGTCTAAGGCTCTTTCCATTCTACCTATGTACTTCTAATGACCAAACTTGTTCTAAAGAATGAGCATTCATCTCCCCCTCCTCAAAAAAGAAGGGTACTAAGGGTATCAAATACCTTATACTATTTTTTAACCAACATGTAAAAATAATTTTAACATTCATTTTTTAAAATGTCAAGTTCTAAGATCTTTCTCCTTCCCACTATTCCTCCTTCATTCCCTCCCAACCTTCCCTCCTCCCTGAGACAGTCAGCAATCTGATACAGATTTTGCATGTGTAATCATGTAAAACATTCTTCCATATTAGCAAAGACTATATATATATATATACTATTGAACTTGTTTGATGTATTTGTTAATGTTGCTGAAATCTATGTTCTGAGGGATGGCTTTCTGGGTAGGAATGCAAAGAGTAGTATAATGGGAAATGGAGAGGCTGTAAACAAATGATAAAAATAAATCAGCTTAAATGGGGAACATCTCTGATGTTGCAAACCAAATAAATTAGAAACTGATCACACGGTATATTTCACAATATAAAGTTTGTGGACATTTGTGAAAAACCAAAAAAAAACGTATGTAGAGAAGAAGAAAAGAAATCTGAGAAAATGTGTATTTTCCCAGAAAGGAGAAAGTTATTCTCCTTCAATCAATTACACGTAATTTTGTACGAATGTGAGGTCATCTTCACAAAGCTATGACTGATTTTATGAACTTCTTCCTTGGGCATGATTCTGAGCACATATCTGATGATGGGGCAGGGGGAGGAGGGGAGAGGGTAAGCAGGAAAGCTTGTATAGTAACTAAAGTTGGAACAAACACGTTCATACTGCAAGGCTTTCAAAAAAAAAAAAAGTTCCATTTACTTTCTTTGGCTGAGTGATGAAGTTAGAACCATAACTTGGGAAACTTCAAAAACCTCATGCTCTGATTCAAAAGCTGCTTTGAATTAGGCGCTGTCATTGGCATGCAATTTGTTTGTAGTGAAGACTTGTGCCTTTCAGTAGAACTATATATTGTGTTTGAGAGTAAAGTACAAAAAAGTGTCAGTAACTTAATAATAGTCCTGCATCATTGTACCTAAAAGCCTCATCCCCAAGCCCTCAGGAAAGGATGTTTATGATATTCCTTAAGTAAAAAATTACTTGACAGGACAAAATCAAAAGGCTCTTTGGAACACGGGGAGTAAAGATTAAATATTCAAAATAGAAACAACTGATAAAACTGCCCACAGTGGCAGATGAATTAAGTAATAGTTGCTGTGAGAATACATCATTTTCATAAAAGAATTTGATATTGTTTAAAATTGAAAGGTAATGAGCAACAGATTTAATTTCAGGAAGACCTGAGTTAAAATCATGCCAGAGGACATTTACTGGGTGTTTAAGAAGAAATCAAGAAATCACAATTTCTAGATCCTTGCTTTCCTCATTTTTAAAAAGGAAATAATAATAATAATAACAATAATAATAGTAGCACTTTTCTCATCGGATTACTGTGATTGCCAAACATCATCATGTATATAAAGCTCTTTGCAAACATTAGAATGATTTATTGCATTATTATAATCATTTATATATGTTTATGTATAATATATACAGAATTATTATAATCATTTAAGAATTAGAAGACTAGGCATCAGGAAAAAGAAATGTTCATTAAAAATTTATGAAGAAAGGGGAAGATAGGGTTCAATGGGCTGAAAGCCAAGGTTATAGATGATGAGAGATCCTGGGTTCCATACTTCCTAGCTGTGTGACCCTGGGAAAGTCACTTAATCTCCATTGCCTAGCCCTTACCACTCTTCTGCCTTGGAACCAATACACAGTACGTAGATTCTAAGATGGAAGGAAAAGCTTTAAAAAATAAAATAAAATAATTTTAATAATTTTAAAATTAATGAATAAATTTCTCCTCGCTGTGATATAATTATAATAACCAAATTTGGCCCTGGCAATGAGAA
Organism: Gracilinanus agilis; assembly: GCF_016433145.1. Lineage (NCBI taxonomy): Eukaryota > Metazoa > Chordata > Mammalia > Didelphimorphia > Didelphidae > Gracilinanus > Gracilinanus agilis. The sequence goes on from NC_058134.1 coordinate 251,052,382, forward strand.
AATATATCCTTTGCAGAAGTAGAGGACTATGAGTGTGGAACCCATATATATCCCAACTTAATTAATTAGTGATGGTGATGCTCCTTATCTTAATGAACAACTTCCCCCACCACTCCTCTCTGAATGTCTTTGTTATTTACTACAAGGAAGGATTCACTAAGTGGAGGGTGAGGGTAATGCATCAGGAAGTGAAGGAGATATAACAATAAAAGATATCAACATTTTTTAAAAATCTCTCCTCTTAATCCTGAGTTTGCTTCTACTTCAAAGAAAAATGAGTCACACTAGTTTGAAAGTATAAGAGAAGTGTAGAGAACATTGCGATCTTGACATCATGCTTGATATAATCAATAAGCCTAGGCTATGGTAACTTCTAAGGCTATTTGACATTACTGGGACATTTATCAAGATTCTCAGGTTACTCCGAAATGGAAAGATTGGTCATTCCAGATTTAGAAACACTTGACCAACTCCCTTTAATTCGGGGAAGCACGGCTGAGATATGGTTCCAATTTTAGCCCATATACTTCACATTGTAATGCTGGTCTATACAACAAAGGACTGGAGATCAATGGTAAATGGCACTGAGGCATTTTCAAAAACTTTCAATTTAATCATACTTTTAGCATCAGAGTTCCTGGAGACTGTCGCTAAGGATTGTCAACACAAATGACTATGGAATCCCTTTTTTTTTCACATAAAATGACACACAAACAATTAAGAAACTTTGCAATGTCAACAATAAGCTAGCAATTGATGGCTGAAGAGCTTGAAGACAGAGGGCACATGTGAGCCGACCCTACGGTTGCCCACTTAGTCTTAACATCACCAATTCAGAGTTAAAATCCATCACTTAATTATTACCTAAAAAACTTATTTCCAATAATGTTTCCATTTTTTTTTGAATGCTGACACTGTAGCAGCCTAACTTCTACAGAAGACCACTATCATTTCGTACATACCTGGGAAACTTGATTTTCTACCAACATATAATAATTTATCTAGCTATTTAGGCAAATTTATCAGTCGCATCTGTATCTATCTCCAGGTTAAAAGGCAAGACAGGATGTGTAGAATATATGCATATATACAATATATAGCACATATTATAATCTAACAAATACATATAACATATATATGATGTGACTGACAGTGAAAGTTACCCAACACAGAACTGCTTAGCAGCAAATGTGGACAAGAGATGGAAAGAGTCATGGGAGTTCCATTTTTTCCCTCTGTAACCCCAGGGATCAACAAACACTAGAAATTAAATAAAAGCTGTTGATTGATTGATGACAGTAGAATGATCCCAGAAGCAACAGTTCAGGATACTGGAAAGAACAATGAATTCAAAGTAAGAGAATCCATGTTCTACACAGGATGGCCAACTGTGGGCAGTCATTTAAGGTCTCTAGACCTCATTTTCTCCATCTATAAAACAAAGAATTGGACTGGATGATTTCCAAGCACCCATGCAACTAGGAATCCTTTCATACTCAAAATAATCTATCAGGTTGATTACAGCGTCGGTGTCAAGCACAGCACACAAAGGCAAACTTATGAGGATATAATGGTGTGCAACTTCCAACTGGGTAATATAATGTAGAGAATTGAGAAAAAGTGAGATTGGACAGGTCACACGTGCTTGCATGACTGAAACCAACATATAGCAGTGAAAAAAACAAAGCCAACACCTAGAGGAGGAAGAATAAAAAATTGTAGAATCTCATTAAATTGTATTTGAATCCAATGATTCCCAAAGGCACCGAGTCCTCCAAAGAACAGTTTAATATCAGGCTTCACAGTTTAGAGAAGTGTGAAAAGGACTAATGGTCACACTCTGGTCTCAGAGGAACACAAAGCTAACATCAGTATTTTAAGTGTCATCTTCAAAATGAAATGGCAGTAGCATATCCAGAGTCTTATTCACAGTCCTTCACTACACTGTAATTATCCTGCTTTGGCTCATTTGAGCATCCTACATTTCCATTGACATTTATTTTTTCTCTGTTTTCCAAATGCCACAAGTTGAAATAAGGCAGGCAAAGGGAGTAAAAGGGTAAAAGGTGATTTCACATCTAACAATTAATCATTTCATACCTATGAACTCTCTATGTGTGTTGCTTTTAGATAATGTACTCCAAATTTGAGATTTTTCACTCTTCTCATCATTCCTCAAAATAATATTATCATTTGTTTTTCATTCCAATTTAAGAAGCTTATGTTGTATAAAAGAGGTAACAGAGCAAGGCTTTTGGGTCAAGACCTGCCTGTGACACAAAATAGCAATGAACCATGGACAAATTCCTTAATCTCTCAGGACCCGGGGCAATAGCCTAAGACTATTAACTCTAGTTGACTTTCTAGTTTAGACTGACCACTGGTGTGGTCGTAATGAAAGTGCCCAATACTGATGAAATCATAAAGCACAGATCTCTTCACACAATGTACCAACCCAAATAGTTATATACCAGAAGATACGTCTAAATACACAACTACAGCTAGAGCCCCAGACTTGAAATCAGGGATAAATCTGTGTCCTTAAGACTTGTATTCAAAACCTCTTTCAGAAACTTACTAGAAATCTTACCCTGGACAAGTCACAGAAACTTTCTCAGCCTCAGTTTCTTCATCTGTAAAATCAGGATAATAATGGCACCAACATCATGGAGTTTTTGTGAATGAAACAGCATACATAAAGCACTTTGTAGACATAAAATGGCTAGAGTGTTTAATTATGATTTGCTGAAATTTATATTGTTTCAATTATTATTATTTGTCACTTATGATCTTCATCTAATCATATGATTACAAATTATGGAACTGTCATTCTCGACACCAGAAGCACCTTAAGCTATTTCAAATCTTCTCTTTTTTAATTATGGAATCAATCTGAATTACTGATTCCTGGTGGCCACACCTTAATATATACATATATAATATCAAATATCTAAATATTGCACTTTCAATATTAAGAACTATTCATCAACTTAGTTTCCCCAGGGTTGGGGGCAGAGGGAAGAAGGGGACAACAAACGTCTAAGGTAAGGTAAATCCATTTTAAACACACACACACACACACACACACACACACACACACACACACACAAACTAGCTGATAGTATCATCTCTGACACTAGCTGTGTGAAGATCAGCAAGACATTAAACTTCAAGGGATCTCATTTAATTCAGATAAAAATTCAAGTGACTGCATTTGATGACAGAAGAGAACTCATAATTCTTAAGTGCTCTGATTCAACCCAACATAACCTTTACTATATAAGCACAGTCCTAATGGTATAAGTATAGAACCAAGCATTTCTAAGGAGCTTCTACCCTGCACTTGCCTCTCATTGTGTTAAGATTTAAATTAATATACAATAACTATTATATTTTATAAAGTTTATGAACAATAACTAAAGTAAAAAGCCAGGGTAGAAAGGCAGCTAAGCAAGCCGCAGTTGTGGGAAAAGAGAGCACGAGAGGGAGGGGCTATAGGACTTATCTATACACATAAGGATGGGAATGTGGCGACCAAGAGAAAGGGATGCTGGATAATAAAAAAAAGAATGCTGGGAGATGGAGTGCAAAGGTTCAAGATTTCTAATTAATACATTAGTCCTTTCAGAAAAAAACTAGGAAAGGGAGTCAGCCTTTTCAATTGTGGCCATGTCATGGAGTAGTGGCAGAAACTTCTTAGTATTTTCACAATTTCCTCATCTCTACAATCATTATAGTACTAATGGCTTCAAAATAATGTTGGGAAACAGTTTGAAATCTAAAGAAAAAAGTTTTATGTAGGCTATCTCATTTAATGTTCACAATTGCCCAATGAAGTGGATGCTATTATTATCCTCTTTTTTACAAATAAAGAAACTGAGGCTAAGAAAGGTTAAATAACTTGTTCAGAGTAAGACAAGTAGTAAGTGTCTGAGGCAGGTTTCTAATTCAAGTCTTAAAAGATCACAGATGTATTTCTAACTTCAACTCTGGGGTTCTAGTTATAGTTCTAGATTTACGGTTTCTTTTTTTATGACTTACATAACTATCTGGGTCAGTGAGACCCAGTCTCACAATTTCATCAGTATGCTTATTGATCCTTTATCTAATCTAGATGATGATAATATTGACACTCAACAAAAGATGCTCCAATTAAGAGATATATGTATTCATTGAGTATTTCATTACCATTTCCATATTTATAAGATATATACCCATATTTCTACCTCTGCCATAGTTTATCGGTGTTTGGTTACATAATAAATCACAATTCTTCAACCTAAATTATTACTGATAATTAATAACCTCCAATGATTAGGTCTAATTATTTTTCTGAAGAGCTCCAGGATTTCTAAAGACTTTTCTTTGGAGGAGGGGAAGGAGGGGAAGGACAACTTTGGTCCCCCATTGAGAAACTCTATCAAAAAAGATAGGCAACACAAGAGCAGGAACTTAATGATTATTTGTTCATCAGTTGAGTGACTAGGGGGTTAACTAATATCCCCCCAAACAGCCCCAAAATGGCCAGTATATTGGAGAGTCAAGATTTGAACACAGGTCTACTGGACTCAAACACTGGATGTCCCATCAACTATGCCATACAGTCTCTTTTTTTTTTTTAAGCAAATGTTAGTAAAAGACTATCGGCATATATTTCATCATCCAGCTTTCTTCTTTCTTAAGCACATCAGAGTCACTTTCTAAATAATTGACCTACCTAGTGCGTACCACATGAGCCAATAGCTGATAACAAAGGCCAACCAAAAACAAGGGGTGTCACCCTAAATTGTCCTCTTACAAGAAAGACTCTAAGATGTGTGGTGTATGCACTGGAGTGGAATTGTCTCTTATTACATAGGATGGGATTTTGGCTCGAGTATTCCAAATCAGACCACAGATTTAAATTCCACACAAGTCTCACAGATGTTTGACTGCTATATTAGAAAGCTGTTTCATGGGGCGAGGAAAAGCTCACACTACAAAAGAAAGTCGTGTAAGACAAAACTGGCGAGCAGTGGGATCTAGTCAGTTACCATGATTAGTTAATTCTCTATCTCGTAATTTCCGATGTACTGATTTAAGCTTTCTTTTCACAAGAACAGAGGATCAGGAATATAGAGCTGAAAAGTCCCTAAGAGACCATTGACTCCAACCTCCTCATTTTATTAATGAGAGAAAAGAGACATAAACACATCGAGACCCATCTGGGGACAGACACAGCTAATGCCTAAGGGAATATTTGAGCCATGGTCTTGTCTTTCTAACTCCAAGTCCAATGCCCTATATTTACAGATTTCTCTCCTAGATCTATCTTCCTATGCTTTGAGACTATGGAATTTTATTTGAAATCAAGTCCCAATCAGACTAATCAATGGATTTGATAGACGAGAAAGAGGAGAAGGAATCTCATATTAACTATTAATACTCTTCAGAAAATACTGGGCTTTACGCAAGGAAGCTGAGTCCTTCTCAGAAGTTTGGTCACAAAGTTGTCATCCCAATTCCAAAGATAGCTCCTCTCTTCAAGACGAAGTACAGGCCTAAATTCAGAGCCACGTCAAAGAGAATTTGAATAGCTCCTCAGGAAGGGTACATACATTCAACCAGAGAAAAATAAATCCAGCCAGTAATTAAAAAATACTTTTTTTCCTACCAAAGATGTTCAATGATTTGAAGCAAATGTTGCTGCATAATTATAGATGAATGTAATTGAGGCTCTCCATCTCTGCAACTCCTTTTATGTGAGCAAACAGTTCCAAATGGAATGCAAAATTAAAAATATATCTTTTTTTTTTAAGCAAACCATTCAGATTGTACTTTGGGCTCTAAAACGTAGCATGCAACAAGAACAATCTTCACTATAATTGGCCAAATGGACAAAAAAAAAAAAAGAGAGAGAGAGAGAGAAAGAAAAGAAATACCAAAGGAATAGGTACTTAGCATAGCCACTACTCACGCCTGAGCAGAGACAGAGATAATTCAGGATACTTGAATGCAAAAACAATCAGTGCTCCATTTGGCTTCTGCACACACTTCTCTACCAATATATGAACCTTCTTAATCTTCAGCCAGCCTAAATGAGAGGCATGTTGTCCCAAAGCACAGAATTCAGGGCTTTAGTTAAAGCTCAAAGCAATACTTGGGCATCCTCCATTTCTCTTCCCTGGGTCAAAAACCTGAAATATAGTCTCTGAGAGATTAATGTTTCTCCTTCTCATACATAATAATACAAAGTCTGGAGATCAGCTGATATGTAAACTTCAGCCAAACCTGCATTACTTCAGCAAAATAATCTTTCTTCCATTTATTAAAACCATGGCCATGTAAGAGGGGCAGCAGAACACAACAGACAGAGCTTGAGTCTAAAGCCTAAAAAACGGTATCAATTCACTTTGGCAACAAGTACTCAAAACTAAAAGGGATTTTAAAAAAAATTAAATCGTTCATTTTAAGGGATGGTGGGTAGAGACCTAGAATGGTGGTCATGAAGATTTTGGTTCAAGTCCCCGCAGACCTTGGGCAAGTCGTCTGATGTCTCAGTACTCCAGGTACCTCTCTAAATCTTTAAGTTGCCAAAAAACTATCAAACTACATTAATATAGAGAACTCTGCCACCTAGTAGTCCCATAGAGAAATGCCAAGTGGCACAACTGGAGAGAACACAGGACCTGGAGTCAGGAAGAGCTGAATTCAAATTTGACCTGAGACACTTACTAGCTGTGTAACCTTTAGAATAATATGGATGATGATAAATGAGGTTTTGATGATTTTTCAGATCTGGTGCATTTCAGACTTTGGAGCCAGTGACCTTTCATAAGGTTTTTTTTTACTATAAAATCATGGCGAACAAAGATGGTGCGGGGAGGAGTGATAAAAATAAAATGAATGGAAGCTCACTCAAACAGAAGATAAACTTCAAATTTCCGATTACAGGTGAACTTTCTTTGATCAATAGATACTTGACCTTTCTGCAAAGCTGTCATTTTGAGTGTCTGAGAAAACATTTACTAAAGTGATATTCTGTAAAGGTTTTGATATTGTATGCATATTGCAGGGATTTTTGGAGATGTAATCTAGTGGTCTTATTTTTTGACTTTCCAAATCAGTAAGCTCTATTTTAGAGAATTTTCTTAACAGCACTGTCAGAAGAAGGGGCAAGAGTGAAGAGTCCAGAGGAGAAATCAGAGCATGAGTGTGAGGAGCCCACCGAGCTGGGAATGGGGGCTGTAAACAGGGGGAGAAAGAACTGGTGATGACAAGGAAAATTAGATGAGTATTTATCCTGTGGACGAGCGAAAACATTAGCTCTTGGGGTGAAAGTCAAGGGGTTCAACACTAGAGCATTTGGCTTGGCTTGTGGCAATGTTCTCAAATCAGCTTGCTGAGCACTGATGAGTTCTCCACAACCACTGCTGATAGAATCTGGGAGTTTTGCCTGCCCTTTTTTCCTTTAAGTTCAGGACAAGAATTGAAAAACGAAGCCTTTCACCTCACATTTCCAGCTAATTTTACCCCATAAAAAAGACCTGTTCTTTTTTCCCCTCCTGATTTTAATAAGGAAAGCCAATGAGAAAAAAAAGTATGAGTTAATGCAAGTATGAATTTCACCTTATTTGAATCTGCTTCAGAGCCAAGTTCAGCTTTTTTCTTCCCCGTTGCTACACAAGCTAGTCAAAGGAAGCAATGAACCAGAATTCCAGCATGGACATTGGCTCAAATGGAGTGAATTTGTGGTGTCTGGTCTGATTAGGCTTTTCTGAAAAGCAACCCATGAACAATTAGCTTCCCTTTTACTTACCTAAAGCCCCGGACACTCAAATGTTGTCTTTGGTAATCATGACTATATAAGAGTCTGTAATATCTTTTTTTTTTTAATGAATCACATAAGTTCAAGGGAAGGCATGGGTTGACAAAGGTTCTTTGAAAAAGATTTGAGGAGAAGCTAGGTGACTCAGTGGATAGAGAGCCAGCCCCAAAGATAGGACGTCCTTTGTTCACATCTAACTTCAGATACTTCTTAGCTGTGTGACCCTGGACAAATCATTTAACTCCAATTGCCTGCACCTTACCTCTCTTTCGCCGATACTTTAAGTATTAATCCTAGGGAAGAAGGTAAGAATTTGGAAAAAAAAAAGAAATTGAGTGTTTAATGGCCTGCAAATTTCATGAGCCAATAGTATACTACAGAGAAGGAAGGAAGGAAGGAAGGAAAGGAGGGAGGGAGGGAGGGAGGGAGGGAGGGAG